>NC_060126.1:27934878-28243295 GCF_021461395.2 Schistocerca americana | reverse complement strand
GCTCTTGACGGTACATGTTCTACAGCATCAATAGTAACTGGTAAAGGCGCCTTGCTAGGTCGTAGCAAATGACGTAGCTGAAGGCTATGCTAACTATCGTCTCCGCAAATGAGAGCGTATTTTGTCAGTGAACCATCGCTAGCAAAGTCGGCTGTACAACTGGGGCGAGTGCTAGGAAGTGTCTCTAGACCTGCCGTGTGGCGGCGCTCGGTCTGCAATCACTGATAGTGGCGACACGCGGGTCCGACGTATACTACCGGACCGCGGCCGATTTAAAGGCTACCACCTAGCAAGTGTGGTGTCTGGCGATGACACCACAGTGTCCTCTTCTGTGTCGTTAAATTGCCAGAACGGTGGTACTCTGGTCGGCGGCACTTGCTGGGTGTGTCAGCCTGTTGGCTTCTCTTGTTGTGAGGCTGACGCAGCTTGTGCAGCCCAGAAGTTGTTGCACCGTTGTCAGCAAGTCAGAAATTTGTTGGTTCTGAAACTGAAAAGCTTGTATTAGACCCATCATCTGGTGTCGGAAAGCGAGGGAGTTGAGTGCGTTGAGTGCGTGCCAGAGGGTATGGGCCTACATACCCACTAGGGGTCTCTGTGCCGGGGCGCGCGCCTGCCGCTTTCCGTACCACGTCAAGTCCGCAGCCAGTCGCGTTTCCCGAGGTCACATATTTCTGCGGCAGCTCGGCGCTACCCCAGCAAGCTGTCACTCGCCGTAGTTCACGCGTGAATCGCAACTATACTGCGTTCTAGTTCCGTGTGTTGAGATACGTACTGTCGTTGTTTGGAGTGTTCCTGCGTTGTTGTGGCCTCGTCGTGTTTATCACCAAAGTTCTTGCTTGCGTGCCTCGGCTGCACCGTCTGTCGCCCCCTACCTGTTCGTCTGTGCTGTCTGTTCTCTGTTAGCGATACCTCCAGTGAATCCCCACCTGGCGGCTTCGTGTCTCCATTCTCTGCCGTGCACCGCTCGCGCGGCGGTAACACGTCACATGGGCCGTCTGCGGCTGAGGTCAGGGGTTGGAGGGCACGGGGTAGCCATGGTTTACACAAATACGTTATAGCAACAGAAAAATACGTTATAGCAACAGAAAAAGCAACAAAATACTCTGAAAAGGGATATTTGGTTAGTTTATGTGGCTTCCCTCCTGGAATACATGCATCAACACAACTAAAATTTAGCGGATACTTCAATACCATCACACACGCAACAAAATTTTAACAAACACTTGAGCCCGCATCTCGTGGTCGTGCGGTAGCGTTCTCGCTTCCCACGCCCGGGTTCCCGGGTTCGATTCCCGGCGGGGTCAGGGATTTTCTCTGCCTCGTGATGGCTGGGTGTTGTGTGATGTCCTTAGGTTAGTTAGGTTTAAGTAGTTCTAAGTTCTAGGGGACTGATGACCATAGATGTTAAGTCCCATAGTGCTCAGAGCCATTCAACAAACACTTGAATACAATCACCCATGCAATCTGAAACACAAAAGAAGCAAGCAAGTTCTTCTTCACTAGACAATTTTCGTCGCCGTGTTTTATGTCATCTCGTCTCTGTAGAGCTGTACAGTCGTACTCAAAAGTATCCGAACAACCTGAATTGCATTTCGCCTGATTCGCATACAACCCTCATAACGCAGCTGTCTAGAAGATCCTCTATTCGCTCCTCGGTACAGTCGTTTGACTACTGAAAATGGTTCCAACAAATCACCACTAGAAAAAACTGCTCTGTATCGCAATAACTCAATATGTAAAGTAATACCACGATACTACAAATATCAGGTATCACCTCATCACAGATAAGACTGTCCTTAGAGCTTGTAAGCCCGCCTTTATTACAATAAATGACATACCTGAAATGTTACCACTCACATTATTACGTCAGATAGGTAATGCACGTAGTAAGTTGGTCGTATTCATGATTTCCTCTTCAAAGTAACATACCGTACTTATTATTTAACACAAAGTAAAATTAAAAATTTAAGTTATTCACTAGCTGCTAGTTGAGAATGTGTATTAACTTCAAATGACACGATGAACCGTCTCGTTCTGCATATGGATTCAAACCCAGGTCATGCAGGCTAAACAAAGATCTCGTGACTGACGGCCAATTTACAGTCATTCCTGACTAGTCATAGAGAATGATATACCTCGATTTTAGACAGTATCTGTTAGAAAATCTCAACTTTAAATTACATAACGAAAACATTTTTAACAGACGCGAATTCCTACCCAGCATCAATTGCCCCTGTTAACAAACTACGAGAGATGTTAATTCAAAAATGGTTCAAATGGCTCTTAGCACTATGGGACTTAACATCTATGGTCATCAGTCCCATAGAACGTAGAACTACTTAAGCCTAACCAACCGAAGGACATCACACAACATCCAGTCGACACGGGACAGAGAAAATTCCCGATCCCGCCGGGAATCGAACCGAGCAACCCGCGCATGTGATGGTTCTAATGGCTCTGAGCACTATGGGACTCAACTGCTGAGGTCATTAGTCCCCTAGAACTTAGAACTAGTTAAACCTAACTAACCTAAGGACATCACAAACATCCATGCCCGAGGCAGGATTCGAACCTGCGGCCGTAGCGGTCTTGCGGTTCCAGACTGCAGCGCCTTTAACCGCACGGCCACTTCGGCCGGCTCCGCGCGTGTGAAGCGAGAACGCTACCGCACGACCACGAGCTGCGGACTAGATGTTAATTATTGCTTCATCACAAGTAACTTACTTGATATGCCGTGAGGTAAATCTTTGTATTGGACAGGACTTCGAACCCAGAACCTAATCGGATTGTTATCGAAGCACAATCAACTATGTCATATTGCATAGCAAGATGTTTTAACTGAAATGACGAGACAAAACATTAATTTTTTCCTTCCCAGGACTCCAACCGGCACCTATCGTTGTTATATTCTAGAGAAAACGAACGTTAAATATGGGTTTGTTACACCAGCAGCGACATGTGAGCATGTTTGAACTAGAAATAATATGACTATGAGCTCTGTGCTGACTGGCAATCGAACTCCACACACATCGTTGTTGACTACACACAAAGAGACGTCAGCTACCGAATTTTTCTCCACCAGCAGCTCGGAATAACATCCTTGAACTTACAGTGGTCTCGCAAATAGTTCTGTGTCTCACTGGGAGTAAAAAAACGTCAGATATCGTTAGTGCTGACAACGAATGAAAATACATTAAAAAACAAAATTATTATCCACCAGCAGATAGTTGTTCTCATGCTAGAGTTTGTTAATACATAATGAAAACTTTAGTGCCGGGCTAGGATTCGAACCCATTCACGCGCAATATGTGGAGATGTTGAGGAATCTGCAGTTTTGAACAAACAACAAATTGTAGTCGATCTGTATTTGCACGATGGGATCAAATTCCGCGTTAAGGGCGGTCTGAATTGCATTCCCAGTTCAGAACCAATTTTACCGACATACAGAAGCTCAATTAAAAGATGGAATAAGTGTCCTGTGACCCTACATAGCGTCTGTTTCGTCACTACAAATAAATAACTAGTATAAAAATGGTTACTGGTGATAGAGTTTCCACATGTCGCCGCTCCTGACTTTATTGTGGTTCAACCTAATGTCTACTTGGTAGAGAAAGAATATCATGTTTAATGTGAATATCAGACCACAATGCCATTATACCTTCTTCACTTGGAGTAGCCAGGGGAGAATAGAGTCTGTCTCTCCCTACCAAAAATCATCGGCAGAAGTTTGAATCTAACCCGGACCATGGGTATACGAATCTATTAGCTATCCAACAGACCACCATATCCTCTTCCCTGTGGCTCCTTTTTCTACTGTAACGCCATTGCGCCACACTGGATGAGAATTCTGACACACAGGCTCCCTGTAGTGGATTGCAGCATGTTCAATACATTCATTTACTTGCCTGGTAGTGGCATTTTTCTTCTTCAAGCTTTGTATGACAACTTTAACTCAAAACAAGTTTTCTACAAGTAATCAATAAACTGCACGTTCATTGGCAGACTGTTATAGATAACATCAGAGAATTCGCATGTATCGTTGATGATTAATTTCTCTCTCATGTCTACTATCGTTTAAACAACACTAAAAGAAACCCTACGAAAATTGTGCACTGTATTATAAGAAAGGAAATAAAACTACCCATGATAACCTTACGACGAAAATCTGTTTTAATAAAGCTGAGTATCTGTACACAAACGTACCTCTATCTGACCGAAATAGTAAAATATTACTCACTTAGATTTCGATAGGGTCAGTGTTTAAATATATGCTATGTCACATTCAAGAGGTATGCAAATGTAGCATTTCATAAATAAAGATATGTATTCCTAGAAACGCAATATTTGCTTGTCAGCAACGGAAAGAGCCATTACTTGTTGTGCAACATTCTAAGTTTTTCACCATTGCAATATGAGCCGAAATTATTTTCTTCCGTTTAACTTATCGATGTTTGATCTGATTGCTTCTAGCTCTTTCACAAAAGGTACAAAAACTTCGCAGCCAGCGAGACTGGAATCACCCACCAAAACAGACCCTTGTTTTATAGTTCAGCGCGTTACCACATAGCTAGCGCAGACGTATGTGACTTGAATTCCTATTTCTAGGCCAATCGTGACTAGAACTCGTAAACCGCTATTTAAAGGACAAGATTAGTTGCAATTTCCACGTGCATAGACTTTCCTGGGCTGAAAACGAACATTTACAATCTTTTGTTACGCCTCAAGCGGTAATAGATTATTCTGTGGAATTAACATTGAAAAATCAAGTGAGCTTTGAGGCTTAGTTCCATGCACACCAGGAAGTAACTCGGCGATCACAGAGTTAGCAAACATAACTTGCCTTGTTGCCTAACCTCAGTTAGAGTACCAGCAGCAAGAAGAAGAACCGATCTAATAGCTGGTATCTCAAAGACGCGGGAGGCACGGACTGGAATACGTAATGCGTCTGATTCGCAATTTTGTAACTAGGTTTAGGGACTGGAGCGTAGTTACTAATAATACGCAGTACTGACTACAAACTAAGCATCATAAATCAATAACTCTCATAGTTGTTTTTATATTTCTTTCGAAAGTGTACTCAAAACTAAGAGACTCATTCATGGACGTTTTCGTGCCTGGCCGATAGTCGAGCACAACAAACAAACAAAAATAAAAAGCAATGTTTGTGTGTGTGTGTGTGTGTGTGTGTGTGTGTGTTGTTGTAAAGAAATTGCACCATGGTATGTAAATATCATTACGAAATATTGTATTCATGATCTACGGGACATATATTAATCTAATCTAATCTAATCTAATCGTATTGGTGACTAGCCATGAAGAGTCATGAATTACCGAAATTTTCGCCAATATCAGTAACCAAATCAAAATTTGAACATAAAAGACCACAGATTTTGTAATACACCGGGACTCCTATCAAGACTCTTTCGTCCCTGTTGTTATATCCTAGCCAGTAATGCCACCCGAGCCCGCTGCCGAAAGGTTGGCAGCATCAAAGTCCGGACGCCGTCCGCATAAGCAGCGCCAGCGAGACAGCAAATCGCCGCAAGTCTGCGCGCGCCACCGCTGGCTTCTGGCTTCTTAAGTACTGGAGTCGCGAGCGCTAGGACAGTTCTGTATTCGCCGCTCAGTTGTATACTCGCCACCGAATTGTGTACTTGCTAGTCATTTGTGTGTTCATCGCAGCAGAGTTGTTGTTTGTCGTCAGCCGACGCTGACCTAGCCGCTCCGACTCGAACTAGACAGATCTCTGTAGACACGGAGCTCACTACTCAGTTTCTGTATCTTCGTTAATAAAGATAAGTACCGACTTTTATTTAATCAGAGTGTTTGGGTTTTCATCTTTCTGTTCACTGTTCCAGCGGATCGGTCGGCCCGCTATTAAAAGTGTGGCGGTGACTTCGTAAGCCGTTTCTACAGCGAATTGTGTGTCGCTACGAACACCGCCACAAAACTGGCGACGAGGTCTTCCGAACTCGTGTGCAGGGCTGGTTCAACTTGTTCTTGTTATACTAATTATAGAGATAAAATTTTGGGGGCTGGTTTAATTTGTGTTCACTATGTCTGCCGAATTACAACAGGTGATCTTGTTACGGAGTCAGCAAATACGAAGTCTGGTGGAAGCAATCGCCAAACAAGCGGCTAATCCTCCAACACAAAAGGAACAAGCACAGGCAGCACCACATTTCCGTGCTTTTGATGCATCAAGAGAAGAATGGCGAGAATATTTCGCGCAGTTGCAGGCGCACATGACAGTCTACAAAATCACAGGTACTGAGCGGCAGCTTTATTTAATTTCCACTGCAGGCGTGGAAATCTATCGACTACTTTGTAAGTTGTTCCCGGAATCCCAGCCAGAAGCTTTAGACTATGACGTTGTTGTTAACAAGCTTGCGGAGTATTTCGAGTCGCGAGTTCATGTGGCAGCAGCCAGATTCAAGTTCTTCAGATTAAAGAAACTGCCACATCAATCTAATAAACAGTGGTTAACAGATTTACGGGGCCTCACCCGTCAGTGCCGATTTAATTGTGTGTGTGGAGCTTCCTACAGTGATGTCATGCTACGAGACGCTATTACTCAAAACATTGCAGATTCTCGTCTTCGTGCTGCTATCTTAAAGTTGCCTGACCCATCATTAGAGACTGTGATGAACATCATTGAAGCCCAAGATACTTTTGACTATGCTGAGTGTGAGTTAGATCAGCCATGTATTTCTCAAATTGCCTGTGCTAAGCAAGTTATGTCACGCCCGCGGCCCCACCGGCAGCGTCAGACTGGGAACACTAGCCGGCCGCGTCATGTTAAACACATTCGTCAGCCGCGTGTGCAAAATGATAGAGTTAAGTCTTGCCCTAAGTGTGTTCTTGCTCATCCTCGTGAATGTTGCCCGTTAAGAAACGCGGTTTGTCACTTTTGTCAAAGGAAAGGACACATCCAGACTGTTTGTTTGCGTAAACGCAAGAACAATTCTAGTGCTGCCCAGCCCATGGATATTCATGTTCTTCAAAGCCAGCCAGCCCAGAAGGTCGCGTTTAAAGACTCTTCCACGGTTCGTGTGGGTAATAAACTTGTTCGCAATAAGCCACCCACCCAGCCCTCTGCTATGCGACCCAAGCGTAATTCCAACGCTGTAAAAAGTAATGTACAGACTGCAAGTGAAGCGGGAGTTGTTGTTCCACCCGCCCAACCCACGAGTTGTCGTAAGCAGAGAACGCGCACTAAACGCGCTGATTTTGTGTCTTCCGCCTCCACTGCCCCGATCCAGAGACAGTGTAATAAACTATTTGTGAAGCTACGCATCCAGGATAAGACCTTCAATTTTCAATTAGACACTGGTGCGTCTGTGACTCTCATAAATAGTGCTACGTATGCGGCTATCGGCCGCCCTAAACTTTCAGCGGCAAAACATTCTTTGGCTGCTTATAGAGGAGAACAAATTCCTGTGTTACGTGTATGTAGCGTGCCAGCCACATTCCGTAGCAATACAAAAACAGTTTCATTCACAGTGCTCCGCGCTACAGACAGTGTCAACATTTTCGCATTAGACTGTTTTGACTTGTTTGGCCTGTCTATCCAAGACAATGTGTTGCAAATTAATTCTGTTGTTGTTCCTCAAGACAGCATAACCGATTTGTGTAAACGGTACAGTGACATATTTAAAGACGAACTAGGTTGTGCTGCGAACTTTGCCGATCATATTACGTTAAAAGATAATGCTCAGCCTCGATTTTGTCGTGCTCGTCCAGTGCCTCACGCCCTCCGGGCACCTGTAGAAGATGAACTTCGTCGTTGGCAAAACAACGGTGTTATTCAACCCGTTTCAGCGAGCCAGTGGGCTTCTCTCTTAGTTATTATAAAGAAACCGTCTGGCAAGTTACGTTTGTGTGCTGATTTTAAGTCGACAGTTAATCCTCAGACTGTCATTGATTCTTTTCCTTTGCCTAGACCGGACGAGCTGATGGATAAGTTACGGGAAGCTCGTTTCTTTTCCAAAATTGATCTCCGTGAAGCATATTTGCAATTGCCCCTCGACGAGCAATCACAACAGTATTTTGTCATAAACACGTCGTTGGGGTTGTTCCGTTTTCTGCGTTTGCCTTTTGGTTGTGCGTCAGCTCCAGCTGTTTTTCAGCGTTTTTTGTCACAACTTCTGGCTAATGTGCCATCGTGTTGCAACTATTTAGACGATATTGTTGTGTCCGGTCGGACGCCTGCTGAACATTTCCGTAATTTGGAGTGTTTGTTTAAAGTGTTGTCTCAGGCAGGCCTACGTTGCAACATCGATAAATGTTCATTTTTCCTTACGGAGATGGAGTATCTGGGACATGTTATTAATGCTCAAGGCATTCATCCCTCCCAGTCACATTTAGCAGCTATTCGTGATTTGCCCGCCCCTCGCAATCTGCATGAATTGCAAGCAGTTCTTGGCAAATTGACGTATTATATTAGGTTTATACCTAATGCATCACAGATTGCTGCACCGTTGCATCGTCTCCGCCGTAAGAATGTTCCGTTTGTGTGGTCAGCTGATTGCCAATCAGCCTTTCAGCAGCTTAAAGAGGCTTTATTGAATGATCGTTGTCTGGTCCATTACGACCCTAACAAGCCTCTGGTGTTAGCTTGTGATGCCTCTTCTTTCGGCCTCGGTGCTGTGTTGTCTCACCGAGTCGGTAACACCGAACGTCCTATTGCGTTCGCATCTAAATTGCTAAACAAAGCTCAGTGTAATTATAGCCAATTGGACAAGGAAGCGTTGGCTATTGTGTTCGGTGCACAAAATTCCATCACTACCTCTATGGTAGACCATTCTATTTAGTAACAGATCACAAGCCCCTGACGTCACTGTTTCATCCGTCTAAACCAGTTCCTCAGCGGACAGCTCAGAGCCTACAACGTTGGGCTCTTTTGTTATCACAATACCAGTATGAGATACTGTATCGCCCTACAGCTCAGCATGCAAACGCTGACGCGCTTTCTAGATTGCCGATTGCTGCGGATGATGTCTTCGATTCCTCTGAAGACTCTTGCCATCAGATTGACGCCGATGAGCATCAATCCCTCCGGAATTTTCCGATTGATTATCGTCAGGTGGCACGTGAGACAGCTACGGATCCTCATCTGAGTTTAGTATTACGTTTTGCCGTCCAAGGCAAAGGACATATCGGATCCTGTGGTTCGTCGCTATTATCCGCAACGTCATCTGTTGTCTGTTTCGCACGGAGTTTTGCTGTAACGCACCGAGAATGACCAGCTTCGTGTAGTGGTTCCCCAAGTGCTCCAATCCAAGGTCCTCGACTTGTTGCATCAAGGTCATTGGGGAGTGGTCCGCACCAAGCAGCTTGCCCGCCGTCATTGTACGTGGATCGGCATTGATAAGC
The DNA here is from genome assembly GCF_021461395.2 of Schistocerca americana. Classification (NCBI taxonomy): domain Eukaryota; kingdom Metazoa; phylum Arthropoda; class Insecta; order Orthoptera; family Acrididae; genus Schistocerca; species Schistocerca americana. Next base: position 28,233,920 of record NC_060126.1, on the reverse strand, counting down.
AGATTACGCAGATGTCTACAGATTGTTCGACGTGTGCCGAACACCAAGCTGCTCCACCTCAACGCTATTTTGAGTGGGCACGCCCTGCCGGTCCCTGGCAGCGAGTACATATTGATTTCGCTGGTCCATATTGGAATTCTCGTTGGCTCATCGTGATTGATGCATTTAGTAATTTTCCGTTTGTTGTGCCCATGCAGTCTACAACGTCTGCACAAACTATACAGGCGTTGACTTCAATTTTTTGTATTGAGGGTCTTCCAGAAGTTTTAGTGTCTGACAATGGTCCACAATTTACCTCTGCTGAATTTGAAAGTTTTTGTTCTGCCAATGGCATTCGCCATGTTCTTACTCCGCCGTTCCACCCTCAATCGAATGGTGCAGCGGAACGTTTTGTACGCACATTCAAGGATCATATGGACCGCCTTCGTGCTACGCACTCTCGTCAGCAGGCCCTCATCACGTTCCTGTCGTCGTACCGGACCACGCCACGCGACGGCCCTTCGCCTGCGGAGCTTCTCCACGGCCGTCGTCATCGCACCCTACTACGGTTGTTGCACCCCCCCGGATCGACCCGCCGCTTCTGAGCATCGCACGCGTTTTCAGCGCGACGACGCCGTTTTTTTCAGAGTTTATCACGGTCGCCGTCGTTGGGAACGTGGTACCGTGATAAGTGTCCAGGGTCGCGGTTTTTATGCTGTTCAAGGTGCTACTGGGGTGCACAGGAGGCATCAGAACCAGTTGCGCCGCGCTGGCCGCCCGGATTCTGCCGCTCGTTCTTTGTCCACAGATTTGGTCCGCGGCGGGTTCCAGCCGCGCCTTCCGACTTCGCTGCCGCCCCCGGGGCAGCAGCAGCAGCCGTCGCCGCTACCACGCCGACAGCCCGTCCCGTTGATGCCTCCCGCGCAGCTTCCTCCGGGAGCGCCCCAGGTGGTCGCTCCGGCGCCTGCGGTCCCTCTTCAGTCGCCACCGTCTTCGGAGCTGATGGACGTCGACCCCTCAGCCGGGCCGGCTTCCCAAGCGGTGGCTGTGCAGCCTGTCCTGCAGCCGCTTTCCTTGGGCACCCCCAAGGAGTCTGACACCGCAGCGCCTTGTCCGGCGCCCACTCAGCAGCCGTCGACGCAGCGTCAGGAGACGCTGCCTCTCTTCGTGGGTCCCGACGCCCCGTCGCGTCCAGTACCAGAAGCTGCGCCCGTGGTCACAGGCGTGCACCCTGACCTCGGTTTTCAGTCGGTGTTTCCCGAGGCCCCGCGCAGCCAATGCTGGGGTGCGGACCGGGGACTGCCACCGACAACAGTCTCCGCCCCGGTCTCTTCTGCTACGCCTGCGGCCAGACCCCTCCCCCGCCGTCGACGCTCGCCACGTCATTATTCAACGACGGTGCGGCGATTTGGGGGGGAGGAGTGTTATATCCTAGCCAGTAATGCCACCCGAGCCCGCTGCCAAAAGGTTGGCAGCATCAAAGTCCGGACGCCGTCCGCATAAGCAGCGCCAGCGAGACAGCAAATCGCCGCAAGTCTGCGCGCGCCACCGCTGGCTTCTGGCTTCTTAAGCGCTGGAGTCGCGAGCGCTAGGACAGTTCTGTATTCGCCGCTCAGTTGTATACTCGCCACCGAATTGTGTACTTGCTAGTCATTTGTGTGTTCATCGCAGCAGAGTTGTTGTTTGTCGTCAGCCGACGCTGACCTAGCCGCTCCTACTCGAACTAGACAGATCTCTGTAGACACGGAGCTCACCACTCAGTTTCTGTATCTTCGTTAATAAAGATAAGTACCGACTTTTATTTAATCAGAGTGTTTGGGTTTTTATCTTTCTGTTCACTGTTCCAGCGGACCGGTCGGCCCGCTATTAAAAGTGTGGCGGTGACTTCGTAAGCCGTTTCTACAGCGAATTGTTTGTCGCTACGAACACCGCCACAAAACCTGTTAACTAATCACGTGAGATGTCTGATATACCTCGATTCAGAAGTAACAAAGTGTCATGCATTTAAAGTAGAAGCGCATGATGTGAAGTTCTGTGATGGAGATACGAACCCAACACGTAATCGGATAGTTAACTAAGTAAAATCAAAAGTTATGTCTCGGTTTTTTTTGCCAGCTGCTGGGTGTTTAAATCTAATGTAAGGATACAAATTTTTGTGCCTGAGCGACAATCGAACCACACACCTACCACCCTTCTTTATCATCTGCGAATAAAGCTTAAGTATCAATTGGTTACTCACCAACAGTAAGATGTGTGCGTATTTGACCAGAAATAACGACACCTATTGCGAATGTTGGCAACACATGAACAGGCATTAAAAATGCTCGTTGTTTTCACGAGCAGGCCGGTGTGCACGTGATAGGGCTTGACATGAAATTATGAATATTTTTATACTGGATCAGTATTCGGAGCCACATATTTACCTTTGGAGGAGACCTAAAGAAGATTGCAGTTGTGGGAACAGGAACGAAATGACTGAACTATACTGTTCCTAGAGATTCAGACCCTCGAAAGAGGAGATACGAATTCAAATCACAGTCCAGCACTAAATTTTTCAACGTTTGTAGTTCAATCAAGTACAAGTAAAATAAGAGTCCTGTTCCTTTAAATGGCTATCCGTTCATCAAATAAAATAAAACTATCTAATGTAAGTAAGTTTACTGGCGACAGTATTTTACTGTCGACAGTATTTCTGTTTACCATGACTTCCGCCTATGTCATTTCCCAACGTAAACCGGCTCTGCCCAGTTGGTAATGAAGGAACGTGATGTTTAATGAGGATTCTGAATTATAACGACTCTCTCTTGAGGTTACCAGAGGTAAAGTATATCTGTTTGTGCCTCTTAAAAGTAAGTGCCTGAACCCGCGCATTGCACGTGAGATTGTTCGTTCCACCAGACCATTGTGGCCACATTTCCCAGCCCCAGGAGTGTGCTGTAACGGATCATATGCTTAGCTTACAAAATTAATCACGGTTGAAAAAATGCGAGTCTATTAAATGGTTAAGTACAAGCAAGATTCTGACGTGGAGTTTATGCTGTTCTCGTTTCAGCAGGATGTAAAGACTCTTTTAGGTATCATAGCCTCGATGTGAAGCCATTTGAAATGTTCACTAATTTAGCAACTTTCTTAGTTCGAGAGAATCCACTGTTAAGTGTGAAGTTACCGGATAATCCGATTATTATCGTCATCATTACTATCAGTTTCTTCATACCGCTGCTGGAACACATGTGCTTGAACATCATTTAATGCCTTTTGGTCACTATAGAAGTACTTGCCCAAGAACAGGTTCTTTCCCTGTCTACGGAATTATTTTCATGTTAATATCAAACATCAGAGCCGGCCGAAGTGGCCGTGCTGTTAAAGTCGCTGCAGTCTGGAACCGCAAGATCGCTACGGTCGCAGCTTCGAATCCTGCCTCGGGCATGGATGTTTGTGATGTCCTTAGGTTAGTTAGGTTTAACTAGCTCTAGGGGACTAATGACCTCAGCAGTTGAGTCCCATAGTGCTCAGAGCCATTTGAACCATCAAACATCAGCAACTAATCGTAGATTACATTAAAACTGGAGTTATTGATGAAGACGTCACTTGATAACAAAAACGCGCTGTCTTTCTTCATTTACTTGCGCCTAGAAATGGCTGTCGAATACTGCCAAACCAAAAGCCAAGGGATCTTACTGCCTTCCGATATACGTTGCTGTCAGTTCTTCCGTATGATTTGGTCGACGCGACATGTTTCAAGTTGTGTATGACAGAGGATGTTTTAGAAAATCAGTTGTTTTCCTTTGCAATTAACAGAAAGATTTTCGTTCTGAACTATTCAAGCTCAAATTATTCTCAATATTAGTTCAAATTTACGTAATATTCGCTTCTATAATGTGGGAGAGTATTTCACAGTTGCAAAACTCGCATCCGACTCATTGACCTTACACTTAGTCGCTGACCATAAATTCTAGCTCAGAGTGACACCAGTTTAAGTAACCTAATGTAGCGAAGACTGTTTGCCAGTGCTCTTTCTCACCGGAAAATACGCAACTAACCCATTGGGCTCCATAAGTACACTGTAATAGTAATTTCTGTGTGTATGCAATGCATACGGATTGTAGAATTTAGTGGTGCTCTCTTCCACTTCTGTATAGAATATGTTTGATCTAAAAGGGCCCTTTATCATTACAGACCCTGGGCAGTGCAACATCAACTGGCTGGTTCAACTGGCTCTGAGCACTATGGGACTTAACATCTGAGGTCATCAGCCCCCCAGACTTAGAACTACTTAAACCTAACTAACCTAAGAACAGCACACACATCCATGCCCGAGGCAGGATTAGAACCTGCGACCATAGCAGCAGTGCGGTTCCGGACTGACGCGCCTAGAACCGCTCGGCCACAACGGCTAGTGCAACATCATACTGACAACAGTAATGTGCTTTTACTGACAAACTCACTATTCGTTTTATCTGATTTTGTAATCATTTAAATAAAACATGACCTTCATGTAGGAGACATTTCGTCCCCCTTTTCCTTCTGTGAAATTTGTCAGTGCGCTTTTTGCTTTCCAATCAGCGAAATGCGGCAGAGAACGGCTGGTAAACGATTCGCAAACAACGATTTAGTGTCGTTAAGACGATTTCTTTAAACTTTGTCATAGCTGAAGGAATTCAGTTTCTTCGTAAATCGTCTTATGCAGCAACATCACAGATATCTCAAATAGGAAAAACTGTTTATCCAGGTACGAAGGTTGTAAAACAAATTTCCCACAGTTTGTGTCAGGTTGATCTTTTCGTCTGATAGCACTGGGTAAGTATTTTGTCTAAGAGGTATCACAAGTAGTGTTCCTGTAGCTGTGGGAATCATTGATTGAAAACGAGTTTAACACCAATGGGTATAGTACTGCTAAATATTCAAAATTATTATCAATCTAAGACTGATTTCATTCACAAACTGAGGCGAGTTTGTAATATTGAAGCTAGACTTGTGTATCCTTGTGTTCCTTGAGTGGGCATTGGAAGGCATTTACACACACGTATACAATACTATGAATACTTCGAACGCTATAGTTAACGTTGCTCTGATAAACTACTTTTGTTTTTTAATTCTTCTGGGTCTTCAGCGTGCAATATGTGTTGTAGATACAGTCGTAGACAAAAAAAATTTGACCGCCGAGTTGTTCACGTAGGGTGGACCATACAGTCGTGCTCCCCTCAGAATTCTATGTCCAGCAATATGCTCGATGTGGCAGCATTGTAGACTATGGCACTTCCTGGAGGAAGTCTTGACTGCATTCTGAGTACATAAGTCTTGACTACGACCGAACACGAGGCTAGCTAATATGACATCTGGCAACAGAAAGCACACCTCGACAAAACTTTTATCGCCCCTTTCCTCTTGTTGATGAAGCTATGAGTGTAATTCAAGCGAATCTACAATATATTTCGCTTTCTGTCACATTGGCAATAACAGTTTGGTTCAACACTATTTTAGCGAGAGATTTCTTGGCCGGCCATCTGCCTCTGAACACCGCATGCACCTGAGTTCTCTGGGACCCTTTTTGCTGCCTACCAGCAGGGGCTGAGGCACTGCGCTGCCTCGCCTTCTGCTCACAATGTCTGCTCCACTCCTCACTCTCGACGGTGTAACACGCTTTAATGTTGTTGAGTGGTGACCCATAAAGTCTGTCTACGATTTGTGTTTCACACTCGATAGCAACGGAGGCACAAAACCGTTTTTATTTTATTAGTATTTTATTACACTAGTATGCAATACATCAACGTGCCACAGAATTAATTTCATTGCTCCTGATCCAGTGGGGTATAATTAAAGCACCACATCCTGTTCTTTTTCCTTTCACAGGAGATTCTTCAAATAATTTATTTTTGTCATGGATTCATATGTGTAAGTCAAGGCACAGAGAGTAAATGCAATGTAATGTGTTTGGTTCATTTGTTTGATTCCCTACGGTAAATGGATGCGAAACATTGTGTCAATACCTTTCAGAACCTGCTCTATAGCCACTCAGGCAAATTGCCTGTTTTGAGGTCCATACATTAATTAATGGAGAAGTGAACACTGTTCAAAAGTGATATTTAAAATATTCAGTTGGACTTAAGGCGACAAAATTGCCCATATTTGAAGTTACCCAGAGAAAAAGTAAGTTGCTAGAGCCACTGTTAGTAAATTTCTGCAGAGAGTTCCTAATTGCCACTGCGGAAATTTAGCATAGAGGCCCTATAGTAATCAAGTGGTTCATTTCCTTCATACTTATCATCCCGGCATGTGAGTCTTAAGTGAAGAACAATATTGAAATTCGTATCGTTAACGGTCGATTCGAATTTCATCAGAGACACTTGTATTGTGAAGCAGCTTGGCAGTCAGAGAGCTGAGTTCTATGACCATTGCTGTGTCGAGCTACCAAGAGGATGTGTAAAGGTTTTCTTCTGATTTCGTTCCAGATTTTTTTCTGGAAATTCGCAGCTCCATAAAATAAATCTGGAAAAAAAACTCGCACATGCTGATCCCTTCCACGGTTAGAACTGACAACTCATTGAGCCGGTGCGACACGAGATACAGGCGGGGACACGGGGCTATGGACACACTGCTGCCAGCACGCCACTCTCGTCATGGTATTGGTCGCTCAGCCTCATAACGCATCGTGGACGATAATAGAAGTCGTCACTTTCGTGAAGAATAGCGTTTCTTTAGCCAAAAAATTGAATTTTCTGTCTCAGTGTCTAGGGGTTATATAGCACGAGTCATTCAAACGGAAAGGAAATATTAAGTGAATTTAGCGAGTCAGTTCAGCACCATAAGTGGAAGTGATTGCACTGTCACAGTGTTGCCAAATTTTTGTGACGATGTTGTCAGTTCTCAGTTGTGCAATGAACAGCTCTGTAGCGGTATGCGAGGGGAATCTCGTGTTCGTGTCATAGGACGACACGGAGAGGAGGCACGGGGTTTGGTTAATGTGTAGCGTTTTCTCCTACCAGTTGTGTCAAACATTCAGATGTATGAACTTCCATCACGATTACAGTTTCCCACAAAATATATACGAATAAAACACTTACCCTGTTACTTTGTGACAAAAGATTATTTCAGTACAATAAAAAGTCTTCGTAAATCAACTTTGCCAACCTGTCACAAAAAGTAAGATAACAAACACTTTGCACCTCGAAATCTATTGCACCTACGTGCAGTCTTGTGATCATACAAGAAGAATTTCATGAATTGCACGAGAATGTAGAAAAATGTTGGTGGGAATGGAAGCTATAAGAAACACAGTTAACTAATTATTCTGTGCCAAGTAATAATCAATAGATTTGAAAATTCAGAAGAGAAGAAACTAAAAATTATGCCCATTAACACAGAAACTAAAGTGCAGATGCGGGCACTGTGCAGATCTGCGCTTTTTCATCTTCAGATCTATACAAATAATGAATACTAACAAGCGTATTCATTGCTTTCGTAATGTTTCCCTCTTGTTTAGTCTTCTATTGATGAACTGGGTCCACACCCATGAGTCTGATTGTTTCTTTGTATCCATCCATCTACTGTCTTTGTGTGTTATTGCTCGGTGTTCAAAAAGCAAATTGTTATGTCTGCTCCCACGAGGTATTAGAACGAGGTCGCAATAAGGCTAACCAAGTGTAATCAAAATACGTTGAGACCCCAATTTGTCTGTCCTCAAGGTGTTAACTCGACAGAAATAGTTGGTTATTATTGCCTGCATCATCGGCGTTCCATTGTTGACTTCTCTTACTGAGATTTTCATATTACCTTGAACACAAGACGCCGAGATAAATGTGTATATTCTCCGTGTCGAAACATCCCACATTCCATTCATCCTGATCCATTCGTTACGTGCATCGGCAGCAATGAGTGATAGGAAAGCTGTTGTGAGGTGACGAATTCAAACACATAGCAACTGGCAAGAAAAACCGATACATACCATTTGATTTTACTTAGTTAACTATCCGATTACGTGTTGGATTCGTATCTCCACTACAGAACTTCACATCATGCGCTTCCTCTTTAAATGCATGACACTTTGTTACTTCTGAATGGAGGTATATCAGACATATTTCGTGGTTAGCAAACAGGGACAAAAGAGTCTTGATAGGAGTCCCGGTTTATTACAAAAACTGTGGTCTTTTTGATTTGGTTACTGATATTGGCGAAAATTTCGGTAATTCATGACTCTTCATGGCTAGTCACCAATACGACTAAAATACAAATATTAATCGAATCTAATCTAATCTAATCTAGTCCCGTAGATCATGAATACAACATTTCGTAATGATATTTACATACCATGATGCAATTTCTTTACAACAACAACACACACACGCACAGACACACACACACACACACACACACACACACACACAAACACACACACGCATGCACACGCACACGCACACACACACACACACACACACACACACACACACACACACACACGCACACACATACAAACATTGTTTTTTTATCTTTGTTTGTTTGTTGTACTCGACTATCGGCCAGGCACGAAAACGTCGATGAATGAGTCTCTTAGTTTTGAGTACACTTTCGAAAGAAATATAAAAACAACTATGAGAGTTATTGATTTATGATGCTTAGTTTGTAGTCAGTACTGCGTATTATTAGTAACTACGCTCCAGTCCCTAAACCTAGTTACAGAAATTGCGAATCAGACGCATTACGTATTCCAGTCCGTGCCTCCCGCGTCTTTGAGATACCAGCTGTGGTCACTTCCCAGACCTCTGTAGGAACACATCGGTTCGTCTTCTTGCTGCTGGTACTCTAACTGAGATTAGGCAACATGGCAAGTTATGTTTGCTAACTCTGTGATCGACGAGTTACTTCCTGGTGTGCACGGAACTAAGCCTCAAAGTTCACTTGATTTTTCATGTTATTTCCACAGAATAATCTATTACCGCTTGAGGTGTAACAAAAGATTGTAAATGTTCGTTTTCAGCCCAGGAAAGTCTATGCACGTGGAAATTGCAACTAATCTTGTCCTTCAAACAGCGGTTTACGAGTTCTAGTCACGATTGGCCTAGAAATAGGAATTCAAGTCACATACGTCTGCGCTAGCTATGTGGTAACGCGCTGAACTATAAAACAAGGGTCTGTTTTGGAGGGTGATTCCAGTCTCGTTGGCTGCGAAGTTTTTGTACCTTTTGTGAAAGAGCTAGAAGCAATCAGATCAAACGTCGATAAGTTAAACGCAAGAAAATACTTTCGGCTCATATGGCAATGGTGAAAAACTTACAGTGTTGCAGAACAAGTAATGGCTCTTTCCGTTGCTGACAAGCAAATATTGCGTTTCTAGGAATACATATCTTTATTTATGAAATGCTACATTTGCATACCTCTTGAATGTGACATAGCATTTATTTAAACACTGACCCTATCGAAATCTAAGTGAGTAATATTGTACTATTTCGGTCCGATAGAGGTACGTTTGTGTACAGATACTCAGCTTTATTAAAACAGATTTTCGTCGTAAGGTTATCATGGGTACTTTTATTTCTTTTCTTATAATACACTGCACAATTTACGTAGGGTTTCCTTTAGTGTTGTTTAAACGATAGTAGACATGAGAGAGAAATTAATCATCAACGATACATGCGAATTCTCTGATGTTATCTATAACAGCTGCCAATGAACGTGCATTTTATTTATTACATGTAGAAAACTTATTCTGAGTTAAAGTTGTCAGACAAGGTTTGAAGAAGAAGAAATACTACTACCACGCGACAGCTAATGTAGAAAATAATTTTCTGACGTATTATGGCATGATGCGCTCTCCCAATACATAATACTAAAGTTTCGAGATGCATCTGCTACCTGGCCGTCTATTAAACCTGAAAGGAACAAAATGTCGCAGTAGTTGGCCCTTCTTCCACATGCAACTATTTTGGGTTGAGAAGTGAATGGAATTATATTCAAAGTTACGTTAGATTGATAACTTCAGCAGACAGCAGAATTGCGTTTAAAGAAATTCAGCAGAAAATGTACTTGAGCTCGAGACGTTTTTTCTACGGTGCACTACACTTACCTTTACACTACTAGCTAAACCGTAGCTAGTGCAGCCCCAGAAGCGTCCAGAGCTTCCGTATTCCACAGTGTTGTGAGATAATGCATATGGCCGGATGTAGACTTGTGAGAGACAGACAGTTACAGCTTTTCTTTTGCACTGCACGACGCTTTCAAGAAACAGATAGCGCGATAGAGTTGCTCAAGTGGGAAGGAGCACTTCCTATTTAAATTTCTGCATCCTACACTGTCGGCAGTTCTGTGTAGGTGGCAGTTACGTGATTTTATTTCGGTGATTACAAAATAGAGTCGCATGTATGAACTGGGTAACCGAGGCAGCTAGTTCATGGCAATTAGGTCAACCAAGTAGATGAACGTAGTGAACATGCTGCAATCCACTACAGGGAACCTGTGTGACAGAATTCTCATCCAGTGTGGCGCAATGGCGTTACAGTAGAAAAAGGAGCCACAGGGGAGAGGATATGGTGGTCTGTTGGATTGCTAATGGATTCATATACCCATGGTCTGCGCTCGATTCCAATTTCTGTCCATGATTTTTGGTAGGGAGAGACAGATTCTAATCTCTTCTGGCTACGCCAAGTGAAGATGGTATAATGGAATTGTGGTCTGATATTCACATTAAACATGATATTCCTTCTCTACCAAGTAGACATTAGGTTGAACCACAATAAAGTCAGGAGTGGCGACATGTAGAAACTCAATCACCAGTAACCATTCTTACACTAGTTATTTATTTGTAGTGACGAAACAGACGCTATGTAGGGTCACAGGACACTTATTCCATCTTTTACTTGAGCTTCTGTATGTCGGTAAAATTGGTTCTGAACTGGGAATGCAATTCAGACCGCCCTTAACGCAGAATTTGATCCCATCGTGCAAATACAGATCGACTACAATTTGTTGTTTGTTCAAAACTGCAGATTCCTCAACATCTCCACATATTGCGCGTGAATGGGTTCGAATCCTGGCCCGGTACTAAAGTTTTCATTATGTATTAGCAAACTCTAGCATGAGAACAACTATCTGCTGGTGGATAATAATTTTGTTTTTTAATGTATTTTCATTCGTTGTCAGCACTAACGATATCTGACGTTTTTTACTCCCAGTGAGACACAGAACTATTTGCGAGATCACTGTAAGTTCAAGGATGTTATTCCGAGCTGCTGGTGGAGGAAAATTCGGTAGCTGACGTCTCTTTGTGTGTAGTCAACAACGATATGTGTGGAGTTCGATTGCCAGTCAGCACAGAGCTCATCGTCATATTATTTCTAGTTCAAACATGCTCACGTGTCGCTGCTGGTGTAACAAATTCATATTTAACGTTAGTTTTCTCTAGAATATAACAGCGATAGGTGCCGGGTTGGAGTCCTGGTAAGGAAAAAATTATTGTTTCGTCTCGTCACTTCAGTTAAAACATCTTGCTACTGCCGAGAAAATCCGATATGACACAGTTGATTGTGCTTCGATAACAATCCGCTTAGGATTTGGGTTCGAAGTCCTGTCCAATATAAAGATTTACCTCACGGCATTTTAAGTACGTTACTTGTGAAGAAGCAATAATTAACATCTCTCGTAGTTTGTTAACAGGGGCAATTGATGCTGAGTAGGAATTCGCGTCTGTTAAAAATATTTACGTTATGTAATTTAAAGTTGATATTTTCTAACTGATACTGCCTGAAATCGAGGTATATCATTCTCTATGAGTAGTCAGGAATGACTGCAAATTTGCCGTCAGTCACGAGATCTTTACTTAGTCTGCATGACCTGGGTTTGAATGCATATGCAGAACGAGACGGTTCATCGTGTCATTTGAAGTTAATACACATTCTCAATTAGCAGCTCGTGAATAACTTAAATTTTTAATGATATTTTGTGTTAAGTAATAAGTACGGTATGTTACTTTGAAGAGGAAATCATGAATACGACGAACTTACTACGTGCATTACCTATCTGACGTAATAATGAGAGTGGTAACATTTCAGGTATGTCATTTATTGTAATAAAGGTGAGCTTACGAGCCTTAAGGACAGTCTTTTCTGTGATGAGGTGTTACCTGACATTCGTAGTATCGTGGTATTACTTTACATCTTGAGTTATTGCGATACAGAGCAGTGTTTTCTAGTGATGATTTGTTGGAACCATTTTCAGTAGTCAAACGACTGTACCGAGGAGCGAATAGAGGATCTTCTAGACAGCTGCGTTATGAGGGCTGTATGCGAATCAGGCGAAATGCAATTCAGGTTGTGCGGATACTTTTGAGCACGGCTGTACCTGGCTAAACAGAAACTGTGACTGTTGAATGGAGCTTAGGGCCGTTAACCAAACAGTGGAGGGTGTCTATGAGCACCATCTTTGACTATTATCTCTGGTCCCAATTACAATCCCAACCACTCCTTTAATCATGAATAAAAACTACCCGCATTGAATATCGGAGATATCGAGTATTAGAAGCCATTCTCGTCTACCCAAGGGTTTTTCAAAGACTGTAGAGGAGTACACAATGGTTTGCGGTACTTTTATACACTTGGGATGAGAAATATTCCTGCAAGGAGAAAGACTTAGCTATGATAAAAGACATAAGAACATAGAAGACGATGTAAACCACAGCATTGAAGAAACAAAGTGTATCCACAGGATATGTGACATGCAATTCAAAAAGTTTCATGATGATCTCTCCGTTGGCAAAGACTCCGGATTAATCTGCCATTCGGACCTCCGGAGGGGGACTGCTAAGGAGGAGATGAACATGAAAAAATGACATAGTTACCAGAAAAAGGGTGACATGCTACTTGATGGAGCGTGGAATGTTAGAAATTTGAACGTGATAAGGGAAGCTAGCAAACCTGGAAAGGGCTACTGATCCTCCACTTAGTTTGAATGTGAGATAAAAACAAAACGTAAATGCCCCAAATCACTAACCACATCTCGATGCGGAAACCTCGGAAGGAGAGTCAGAAGGAATTTCCCAAGATGTGATACCACAACCGACTAGGAACACATGTGATTACCGAACTCACTGCAAAACCACTCAGAGTTAAGCTTGTCGGTGCCTGCAGCAGAAGCAAACACCAAAGTGCAGCTGGCAGAAAACGACTGACACTAGCCGGCGTTTCCACAGTTCGCAAGTGTACTACCAAGCTGCCGGCAGGAGTGGCAGTGCGGTTCTAGGCGCTACAGTCTGGAACCGAGCGACCGCTACGGTCGCAGGTTGGAATCCTGCCTCGGGCATGGATGTGTGTGATGTCCTTAGGTTAGTTAGGTTTAAGTAGTTCTAAGTTCCAGGGGACTGATGACCTCAGATGTTAAGTCCCATAGTGCTCAGAGCCATTTGAACCATTTTACTACCAAGCTACATGGCAACTGAGAGAGACAACTCCAAAACACATTCACTTCAGGAGAATGTAACTCCACTCTCATGGGACACGACAACCCGATGGGAACCTATAATACCAACACCTTCCTACGACATTCCTTGCCTCAGCGGATCAAGGACGAAAACACCTAACTCCAGAATCGCTAGAGGAGAGCCAAAACGCTAAAGAATTCCGATCCACTGCACACTATCACGCATGTTCTGAAGAAACCAAGATGATGGGCTCTTTTGCCTGATTAAAGTGTTTTTGCGTTTATGACAGGTACATTAAATGGACAGAAGAAAATTGTACCTATAAAAAGGCAAATGCTTTTTGAAAAATGTGATTCTGTTCACTCCGAAGACCGTTTGTTTTACGTAGGTGTAACCTTGTTATCTATGTAAAAAGCGACTCGACTTTGTTTCTTTCTCCCTTTGACAGCGGCACGATGCAGACGTGTGTTCGTTGTAACTGTTTGCCAAAAATGATTGGAGCATATTGTTTCAAAAATGAATTTTTATTTTCTGAGGTGAATAATCTTCCGGTTTCGCTGTGTAAATATTTTAATAAAGTGATTTCTGGTCATTCATTTTACGTTGCAAGCAATTTGCTTCGTGACGCAACGATCAATCTTTGTAAGCACTCTATCTGTGGCTGTTTTATCTTTTCACAGTCGAGCCTGCGTCTTTATTCCGAGCCCGATTACCATGTTACCAAGTAATTCCCTTTGTATGAATATTAACTACATACACGGTTATGCGTCATCAGGTGCACCGCTAACCAACAATGATAAATTTCCCCTGAATTTAACTTTCTTTTTTTGGGCGGTTTGGCGGTAAATTCAGTATGTCAGATATTATTCAAACTGATAGTAATCAATATTTGTAAAACTTTCAGCAAAAAAGAAATCATCTGTATCTTCCACTTTTTTACCGCTTTTGATGTGGATCCCCTTTCTTTTAAGACTACGATACACACAAACAAAAATGTCATCAATTTGCGTTAAGGGAAGACACTTCAACGTCACAAAGGGAAAGACTGCATTTCCTGCTGCTGCACGTTGCAAGACGCAAAACCACCCACCAGGTATCTCCAATAACATAGAGAAGTCGCACTGTAGGGAACAGGATTCTAAAATCTTCGAATGTACGTACGTACGTTTACTTGAGTACATCTTTCATTAGAGTATTTTATCATTTTATATTCCATCTTTATTATATTATACTCAGGTCATTGGCTGTGGGAAGTGATCTGTGGGGCATGTGTTTTAGTTAATTCTAACTTTACCTTTAAGGTCAGTAGACTCTACTTGATGAACCCTCCCTGTCTAGCATGTAATCCGTTCTGTTAGACTGACTGTAGGCAAATGCGAATTTTCTGATCTCTTATAGCTTACAAATGGTGGAGGGCTGAACTGCTGGCATGCACAGCACAATGGTAGCGGGAGAATTGAAGAACAATGAGAGAAATGGTGGTGGAGAACCCCAGCACTCACTGTCTTATTGTACCTGACTTGGAGGGCGTAGGTGGAACGATAGTGGGGCACTGGCAAAGCGTTGCGTGGTCTGATGAATCCCGATACCTTCTTCATAATGCCGATGGGAGGGCACGAATCTGTCATGTTCCAGGACAACACCTCCTTGACACCTGTACTGCGGGTCGGAGACAAGCTGGCGGATTCTCCCTTGTGCACCGAGGAAAACGTTCACTTGGACATCCACGGGTCCAGTGGATGCACCACTATGGCCAAGGAAGATCGCGCGCACTGATTACAGACCACGTACACTCCGTCATGACTTCCATGTTTCCCGACGATAGTGGCATTTTTCAACAAGATAATGCGCCATGTCACAAGGCTAGGAGTATGATGGCGTGGCTCGAGGCACACAGTAGAGAGTTACAATTGATGTGCTGGCCCCCCATCTGGCGAGATCTGAACCCGATCAAGTGCATCTAGAATATCAGAGCTCATCGCCCCCCTCCCCGGAATTTACGGGAATAAGGCGACGTGTGTGTGTGTGCAGATGTGGTTCCAGCTCCCTCCAGCGACCTACCAAGGTGCCATTGCCTCATTACTTGCGCCACCGCTCTTATCCGTGCCAAAGGTGGACAAACCGGCTGTTAGGAAGGTGGTCATAATTTTCTGGCTGAGCAGTGTACGTTACAAATGCGTTGTTCTTGGACATTTCTGAAGCGTTTCACTGCTATACTTTAAATTTGTACGAATCGGCTCAAACTTTGCACGAATGTAGATAAATTGATAAAATCAAAACTACTTTTTTAATCTAATAATTTATATCCGTCGGGCCTAAGATGAATCAGATAAAGAAACTGAAAACTCTCTGTAAAAAAATATACCTTCATCGGATTTACTCGCAAGGAAAACGTTTTTTGATGTTTTTTCGCATGTCTCTTCTATGATTAAAACTTGTACGAATCGGTTCATCTTTTGTAAGAAGGTAGACAAACATATGTAATTAACAGTAGTTCTGTTGCTTTGTGAAATCTTTATCCGTTGCCGTGGTATAAGCAACATGGTTCACAGGACAACCTATACTGTATCAGTCGTTGCACAAGTCAACAAAAGCCAAGTTATGGTAGTCTCATGTCAAAATTATGGTACAACAAAAGTTGAGAACAGAAATACTCGAGTTGTAGCACAAAACAGGCGAATGTGTCCTGGGCATAATTAGGAATGTTGAAGGACTGGTTTTTCGACTCATCTGGTAGCTGCAAAGACATTTAAGTCGAAAGGTACTGACATGATAGCGCTCTTCTACGTCTTACCCCTACTTGTTCAGCGCAGTGAACTCTCTTAACTGAAACCTCCTGCCACACATGCTTCTTGCAACTTATAAGCTAAATCCATGATCCTGTGCCCAAAATCCAGAAGATCATAAATAATACATTATATCGTATGGCTCAAGAAAATATATGTCAAGTCTGTAAAAGTTTTTCTGGCTGGATAAAATATCTAGGGATGGGTTTCTTGTAGGGGGCGAGTGGTGGGGGAGGTGGAGGGGCGAGGACGGGGGGAGGGGGACGTTAAAACAATGTTTTGATTTCTGGTTGAGGGGGGGGGGGGGGGGGGGTAGGTTTGGTTTTCTCCCTGAGCAGACCATTTCTCGATCAAAACCACCCACTGTTAGCCGGCCGGGGTGGCCGAGCTGTTCTAGGCGCTACAGTCTGGAACCGCGCGACCGCTACGGTCGCAGCTTCGAATCCTGCCTCGGGCATAGATGTGTGTGATGTCCTTAGGTTAGTTAGGTTTAAGTAGTTCTATGTTATAGGGGACTGATGACCTTAGCAGTTAAGTCCCATAGTGCTCAGAGCCATCTGAACCATTTTTGAACCACCCTCTATTACATGTAAATAGGCACCAATTTATGTGCTTCTAGAGATTGGGATGCATCAAGACCCCGAGAGTGGGGTGGATGTGTTACGGGAATTATTTCAGAATGGTGATGCATGAACCCCAAACTTTAATGACACTTTGTCTTATATTGCATGAAATGCAAATGTTAATACGACATATCACATGTACCATGTTACTTTTCTTGACACGATGCATTGTACTATACGACGTTGGTACTAATGATAACGAGTAAAAAAACGAGAAAATGTAAAGGTGTTTTGATTTAAATGTTTTTGAAGCTGCCATATAAACCTAAATGCTAGTTTCCTTGTTTTACATTCCTAATTCTGCCGATGACGTAGTCGCCCACTTTTATGCCATAATAGGTCTATTCTTCATTCTAGTATACCATATGTAGAAGGACCAAGAGGGAACAATAAGACTGGAAGACCAAGAACGAAGCGCTCGCATTGGAAATGGTGGAGGACAGGGACGTAGCCTTTCGCCCCTGTTGTTCAGTCTGTACGTCGAAGAAGCAATGACGAAAATAATAGGAAGATTCAAGAGTGGGATTAAAATTCAAGGTGAAAGGACATGACTGATAAGATTCCCTGATAACACTGCTTATCCTTAGTGAAAATGAACAGGATCTGTTGAATGGAATGGCTAGTCTAATGGATATATAATATGATTTGAGAGTAAATCGAAGAAAGAGATGATAAGTAGCAGAAATGAGACCAGCGAGAAGCTTAACTTTAGGATCGGTGATCAAGAAGAAGATAAAGTTGCGGAATTCAGCTGTCTAGACAGCAAAATAACTCTTAATGGTTAGAGCAAGGAGATCATAAAAACCAGTCCAGCACAGACAAAAAGGGCATTCCTGGCCAATAGACGTTTAGTATTATCAAACATACGTCTTAATTTGAGGAAGAAATTTCTGAGACAGCACTTGTGGAACACAGCATTGTATGATAGTGAATGATGATTATGGGAAAACTGGGCACAAAAGAAAATCAGAGCGTCAGAGCTATGGTGTTAGGAAAGGATCTTGCAAGTTTGGTGGACGGATAAGACAAAAAATGAGAAGTTTCTCCATAGAATCGGCGACCGTTGGAACATATGGGAAACACCAACAAGAATATGGGACACGATGGGCTGATATGTGTGGCGACCAAAGGGAATAACGTCCATGGTTCTAGTGGGAGCTAAAGATACATACAGACATGCATACATATCTAGCCATCACAGGCCTTGCTAAATACGCGCTGCTTCTACAAATTGCCTCCATTTCTTTGTGTTTTTGTGCTTGGGTCTAGCGAACGTCTTCAGTCATCATGGCTGCCACGTCCTTCGCGACAGCCTCTATTCAGAGCTGTCGTGTTCGTGCTGTGGGGCGTATGGCGTTTAGTTTCCCCCGAAGCGCCGTTTTCACTTGTCTTTCTTGTGGGGTACCGGTTTCTTCATCCGCCCACTGAATTCTCTTGCTCTGTAAGATTGTTGGTTGTTGCATCAAGAGCAAGATTTCCTCCTTCTCCTCCTCCACTTTCGTTTATCTAAGATTGTTCCTCATAGCTTCCTCATTACTCTTATTTACAAATATTAACAGTTTTTCCTTCGCTCATTTATAGTTATGCTCCAGGTTGCTGACTCGTACATGATTGATGGGCAGTAGAAGGTAAAAAATGTTGCGGAAGACAGAGTTTGGAATACATTGAACAAATAATTGAGGATGTAGTCTGCCAGTGGTACCTGCTCTAATATGAACAGGCAGAAGCCTGATCACCCAGGTCACGTGACCTGGCGTGCCTGGGTTTCTTGCTCTGGAGGCGTATGAAGCAGCTGGTGTATGAAACCGTTGTGGAAACGGAAGACGACCTCGTAGCGAAAACTCCCTTCCGTGCCGACACCACTGCGGACATGCCAGGAATCTTCGAACAGACTCACCAGCCAAACGTCCGACGATGTAATGCGTGCATACAGGCCAAAGGTCGCATATTCGAGCAGTTCGTATGAATACCATTGATGTACTTTGATGCTACAATACCTCCTGTGTAAATTGCTTACCTCTTCATCACGAATGCTCTCATGTCCACTATTAAAAATCTGAGGCTAATATGGAGTCAATATATTCCTTACTGCTTCATGCACTAAACTTCACTCTTGTTATATTTCACTTAACCACAAACGATTGCTACTCGCAGTTCCAATCAGACAACTGTTCAAGTTTCATTAATTTGCATTGGTCCCATGAAGTTAAAAATAAAAGTACTGATGTCTATTTCCAGCCACAAAATCAACATTTGCGTATTTAATGTAGAAGCCGGATTTGTCTCTGAAAATTCTTTCCGTGTTATCTCTCGTACAATATTTCGTTGTGGTCGAATAAAAATACACAAAATTAGTCTCATACTTCCTTTCAAGCTGATGACAACTATTAAAATTCTACTCCATACAAGAATAAGAATATCTGTTCAACAGAAAACATTTATTATAATAAGATTTAATGAAGTTTCTATTTCCTATACTCTCAAACATAATTGCTGCTAAAAATTCATATAGTGAATTTTATAACACGTAGGATTCAAGGGATTTAATGATAGACTTTTAGCCAGGCTTGTTCATAACATCTAGAAGTAGTATTTTGTCAACGGTACAGTATTTCACCCTTATATCATTATTCCTAACTGTTTCGATTATAGCAACACATCAACAGTAAGGCGATAACGAGTGGTCTGAAGCTATCCGAACAGCGGCTTGTCATCGAACCACGACAGGATCGCAACAATACAGTATGGTTTGAAGCTGCGTCGGCTGTTGCGTAGCATCAGTTCGATTTTGATTCGAATACGCCTTTGTTCGTTATCGTTTCGAGCTTTCTTATTCGTGGTGAGAAAGATTGTAATTTGATAGAGGAGCGACTAACAGCTTAGTATCTCGTCTTGAGAAGCAGCAGGAAGCAGTATCTGTAGGCGGGGAGTCGATTCGCCTGAAATCAGGTAGGTGACCAACGACCATATCTGTCCTTGCTCACGGCTGAAAGACACGTGAGTTCTAACCCCGGTCGTTCTGGGTCAAGTGCACGGCCCGAGTCCACCAGCCTCCTTTGACCAGTGACATTCTTTGTGACGTCGATATTTTACGATACGAAGGATGTATGCAGCCTATTACTAAATGTTAACCATGGTTGTCTTAGTGATTGGTGTAAATTGCGCAGTTTATTCCAAATATGTCGTGCTTTAAGAGAGAGTGGTTGAGCAAGAACCTGCGAGCACAGCCTAAATTGTTGCTAGAGAAACGAGTAGCCATCATATTTATAAATTTGGTTCTCACAACTATTTGGTTGTTTCTTTCCGTACGTGGCAATATTTCCGCGGATAAGGTGAGGCAGGAACCTACGAGCACTTCTTAAACTGTCTGCTGGTGAAACGATTAATGATGATACTTATAATTTTGTTTGTCACAAATTTTTTTCTGTTTCTCGTTTGCGGTATGTGTTCCGAGGAAGAGGTTAGGGAGGAACCTATGAGCACAGATCAAACTGTTGCGACTGAAACGAGTAGTGATCATAAATATAATATTGGTTCTTACAAAGATTTGGCTATATTTTTTCCTAATGTGACATCGTGGATGTGCGACGTATTGTAAATGGACCGTTTCTGTAGGTGACTTGTTGTCAAGTCAAATTTACGATACCCATTACTATAGTTTTGTGGCGGGCGGGGGCAGAGGAGCCTGGTATCGCTGTCTCCCTTTAAACTAGGCTGAGGGAAAAAATTGCAACACTAAAAAATAATTAATATGGAGTAATGAAATTTCGGGAATACATTTGTATAGGTAACGTATTTAAGAAATTAAAAATGCAAGATCACAGGTTAATGTAAGTGCGAGATAAGCCATTGCAAATGTGAACTACTGTTACATTAACAACGGGTGTAACCGCCAGAAAGCTGAATGCAAACGTGCACGCATTCTGTTGTACAAGTGCTGGATGTCAGTTTGTGGGATAGAGTTCCATGCCTGTTGCACTTGGTCGGTCAATACAGAGACGGTTAACGCTGTTTGTTATGACGCTGGAGTTGGTCCGATGACGTCCAACATGTGCTCGACTGGAGACAGGTCTGGTGATCGAGCAGACCAAGGCAACATGTCGACACACAGTAGAAAACGTTGGGTTGCAAGAGCGATATGTCGGCGAGCGTTATCCTGTTGGAAAACGCCCCATGGGATGCTGTTCATCAATGACAGCACAACAGGCCGAATCACCAGATTAAGGTACATATCGGCAGACAGGGTGCGTGAGATAAGCACGAGAGAGCTCCTGCTGTCATACGAAATCGCACGTCAGACTATAACTCCAAGTGTAGGTCCAGTGTGCCTAGCACGCAGACAGGTTCCTTGCAGGCGCTCACCTGCCCTCCCTACGAACACATGGTGCCAATAGAGAACCGGCTTTCACCAGGAAACACGAAAGATTCCACCCTGGCCTCCAATGATCTCTCGCTTGACGCCACTGTTGTACCAAACACGGCTTTGGTTTGAGGTCAGTGTAGTGAGCGCTGCAGGGCACTGGGCTCTAAACTGTCGCTGAAGCAGCCGATTTGTAGCAGTTCGTTGTGTCGCTGTGGTGCCAACTGCTGCTGCAGATGCAGTACGATGCGCCAGAGCCATATACCGAACAAGACGATCAATCTTCTTGCTTGTTTCACATGGCCGTCCGGAGTCTAGGTATATTCCTGTGAGCACCCTTGCGAGCAATTACGTACAATGGTTATTTGCTTGCCAGGTCTTTCTGCAGTGTCACAGAACGAACATCCAGCTTCTTCTGGCCCTATTACACCACCTTTCTCAAAGTCAGTGAGGTACTGATTAACATCAGTTCACCAAGTTCAATCTCAAAGTAACTAACGCTATAACCATATATCGTGTATTTAAAGCAAACCTTATTTACGTCACCATAGTTGCACTAGCAGCGCCACTCTTACGCAAATGGCTCGAAGTTGGAACAGACACTGTTTCTCAGATGTAGAAACGCGTTTACCAGCTTTCGTTTAACTCGCAGAAATCCTTCTCGCTATTTTTCCCCGTCGATGCCTATAGGTCAAATGAAATATTCGATACCGGTTTCTTTGTTTTTGTGTGTGTATGTGTGTGTGTGTGTGTGTGTGTGTGTGTGTGTTTGTGCGTGCGCTTGTATGTGTGTGTTGGTTTTTTGCTTTTTTATTCTGGAGGAATTTATGTCTGATATTTTTGGATCATGTTGTTATCTTGGAATAATGTTAGTCTTATTGTCGTATAAGTCTTTCGCGACCCGCGGTTATCCCATTAGGTTCGTTTCATTAAGTGACTGACACATTTTGCGTGATTGTCTAGCTTGCGATCGCCATGTTGAAGGTTGTGAGCAGCCTGTTACAGAATTTTATCTGTGGTTTTCTGAGTAAATATCGTAAACGATGCTGTTTATTCGAAATTTGACGTCATGTGTCAAGGCAGACAGGTGGAATCGGATGGTGCGCTATTTCCCTGGTTGACACACGGAACTTTGCAATTGCGCATTCGAGCTGTGAATGTGCCATTTGAGATGCGTCAAATGATTTAGATTGCGAATCAGAACGTCTGTTCAGCAAAGTGTAGCTTCATTCACCAGTTCGGTTATGCCAGTTGTATGTTACCGAAGGATACAGCCCTTGTACCGCTCATATTGCTCTCGTACGTACAGTCTTAGACACGAAACCCTACCGCCGCCCGCTCTCCGCAGAGACTAAGTCGGAGTCGCTCACTTAAGGCGGCCAATGTAACAGGCCGCTCTTCAGAATCCTGTCTGGGCATATGCACAGTCTGCCGGCACTGTAGCATGCGTAAGTGTATGGAGCAAACGTCAACACACTTCACGAGCCGAGATCCACGAAAAAGACTGGCTGTGGCGTGTACGTCACGGCGCGTCACACTGTAGGTCTTACGAGTGCCAGCAGAGAGTAACTGTTTCGGACGAACTTAATAATTCTTAAATGCATGTACAAATGAATGCAAGTTGTCGATAGCACACGACAAAATTATTCCTTCAGTAGGTACCGTTTCAATTAAATATTGATTTCCCGTGCTCCCTGCAAGGAGCCGATCGTTGGCGAAGTGTGCCGATGGAACCAACTAGTGTGACGTCACAGGTTCGCTGCAGGGTCCTTATATCTCGTCGGCCCCGTCACGAGCTAGCACAGCGCTGTATCTGCCCGCAGTGTAGTGGTAAGCGTCGCGCAATGTAGATGTAAAGTGTCCAGATCGAGTAGGCTCCTTTCCGTGTATTTTTAAAAGGTATTTTGGTTGGCTGTTCAGGAAGAAACGATAACTGACATACGTCATGAACTGCGACCATGAAAGCGTTAGTGTGATATTTACATTCTGTCGACAAGGTTAAGAAGTTGGGAGTAGAAGTACTGCATGCTCTAATTCAAAGCAACAAAACCCAAAGGCATGACTGTCACTGCATTTTTGCTTGTACGTCATCAATTTACACGTTGAACATTCCTCTGCAATATTGTTACTAGTGTATGATGCCTTTATGTTAATTTCGTAAGGAGATATTAATGGCCGAGCCCCAACAAAAGACATACACTCGAACAGAGGGCAGTGAGCACATGACATTTTACATCTGGTGGCTCAAAAATTATATTGTTCGCCACGAAATCTTGCCCAGGTCTGTGTCCATTGCAGGTGGCATTCGTTGCAAACAACTTGAGACATCTTTTGGTCGCAGTGTAAGAAAAACGACTGACAAAACTCCATCACCTCATGCCACTACTGGATAACGCACTCTGCTGAATTCACAAACAAAACTGTCCAGAATTTTGTTTGCGAAGTCATCCGTCATGCACCTATTCCTCTCAGCTTACGCCCTCAAATGTTTACCTTTCCCGATTCGTAACTAAAAACAGCCAAGAAAATTACTTTTCAGGTGAAAATGAACCTCCAACCTGGTTCGACGACATCTAACTCAGATACAGTAGGCATCTACGGGCATGGAATTGGCAAACTATCTGAGCATTCTCATACCGATGTACATCATGTGTAAGAATAAATAGCGTGTTCCAAAAAAATATGTCGAAAACAGTGAGAGATGGTAGTTCTCATCGAAACCAGAAAAATAAGTCCAATAAACATGGGCTCGGAAACGCATACTTACTGCGATTAAAACGCTTTTGCAGGTGGTATTCAACGTGGTGTCGATTCGTGACAATGCACTCGCCTGCCGTCTGGTGTAAGGAATGACGCACCCTTTGAAGTGTAACCGGCTAATCAAACGTCTAGGTGATTCAGTTCTGGGGAACGAGCAGGCCAAGGTGTGCCCTTCCTCCCCCCCCCCCCCCCTCCCCCCTCGTCTCTCTCTCCGACCAATCCAGCCGTGCTGAAATGCCTGCATCACATGTTCGCACACATCGTGACGAAAGTGTGCTGGTGCGCCATCATGCATGAGCCACATTTGTATTCGTGCTCCAGTGGCACAGTCTTCAGCAACGTAGGCAACACATTAATGAGAAAGTCCAGATAATGCCCCCCAGTTAACCTTTGTGGTAGCACGTATCGCCCTATTAATCTATCACCTAGTACTCCTGCCCATTCAGTAATTGAGAATCGGTACTGATGCCATTTTTCCTGAATTGTTTGCCCATACATTCTGGTTGTGCAAGTTCACAGCACCATCTCTTGTGAACCCTGCCTCATCGGCAAACAAAATGTTGGATGTAAACAGTTGATTTGCGCCACACTTCTGCAACAGCCATTGACAGAACACCGTGTGCCTTGGTGATCCTGTGGCCTTAGGACCTGAACGCCCTGTAGGTGGTACAGGTACAGCAACTGCTCATTATGAAGCACTCCCCCCCCCCCCCCCTCTGCATGTAAAGGACTGAGACACGCTTTCAGCTACTGCTAATGGGCTCACACTGGTCCCAGGGATTTCCTCCGCCGAACGTAGCACATGCTACTCCATGTCAGGCATGCAGACTGTCAGTCGCCTGAGGTACAACGATACCTGTTCCCCTCAGACGCTGGAAAAGTCTATAGCTTATCAGAGGGCACTCTGCGAGAGTGCGCTGTGGATATATTTCACTGCAAAGTGCGCGGTCACGCAGGCTACATCCATTTGCCAAACCATAGCAGAATATCATGTTCACCATTTCACTTGTAGAGCGGTAGACTTCCATTGCCAACAAGTGGTGGGAGAGAGAAAATGTAAAGGTATTTCACCATATGTACGTACAAACAACGCAATCAAACTAAACACACAAGCGAATCCGCGTTTGGAAGAAGCTAAAACACCGTCATATGTAGCCAGGGTTGACAGCACAGTACAATAAGGCACACAAACAAGACGAAAACTGACGTAGCCTACAGCACGACTCTAACCACAGAACTGACTGCAGACCAGCTAATGGTAGGTAGAGTCTGTGAGTAAGACATCATAACACCCTGCCGATACATTTGACGGAGGGCGAATGCAACGAATGTGCTAACATCCGAAACCAAACGTTGCGCAGCCCTCCCTATGAGCATATGTTTATCTCAGAAAGTATGTATTTCCGGACAGTTGTTTATTGGACTTATTTTTCTTGTCTCAGTGAGCACTACCACCTCTCAAAGTATTTGAAATTTTTTTTTCTCATCCTGTATTGTTAATGATTGAATTCTCTTTTATGTTCACTGTAGTGTTTAACAAACTAATGGAAAAGACTATTAAAATACGCACTCTGCTAATACAAATGGATTCAGTGTACCACAAATAACCTTATTTAAGTAAAACATAAGGTACTTCTAACTAGAAACAGCCTATATCGTCACGAATGAGTAAGGTATTAGCCACTCTGGACTTCTAAACGGTCTATGTGTACTTGTTGTCCTGGATCAGTCTTACGTAATGAGAAAATGTGGAATTTCATAAACAAAATAAATAAGATTCCCTTATTGATATTTGATTTGGCTACCCGTACCTATGTCACAAAACGGCTAAAATTCGGGCCTTGATCGAGAATGGAACCTTAAGCCGAAGTGGCCTTTATTTTACAGGCGACCACGTTACATCAGAGCTAGCGACTAGCTTTTCCTTCACTTCCCCGGTGCCGGTTATAACAGATTAATGGCAACGTAAAAGACGAGATAGTTGCAATTTTTGCGTGGAACAATTTTCCTGAACTCGAAACGATAAATTAATGTCCTTATTTCACACCTTGTATAAAAATTACTCACATTATTCAATGAAAACCGTAAAAATATATAAAGTGCATTTTGCAGAATAATTCTGTCATACAGGACGTAGTCCGTCGGTCACAGATTTTCCAAACATATCGTACGTTGTTGCCAAGATTCAGGAAGAATACCAGCCCATATATTGCTGGAACAGGCTGGGAAGTGACCACAGCGTGTGTGTAGAAGACGCAGCTGCCGAGGGTAAGAATACCCAAGGACACGTCGATGAGCTTTATTCGCACTTCAGTAACCGGGCACAGGGACTAGAGCGTAGTTACTAATACTATTCACATTCACTGGCGACAAACTAAGCGTCATAGATCAATAACTATCACAATTGTCCGCCTTAATAATACTGAAAACTAAGAAGGTCATTCATAAGAGGCGATTCACATTTTTGGAGCAACTCCGGTATTTACACAACAAACAATATGAGTAGGCAGCACATCACTTATAATTCCAGACTCAGAAAACCCGTTTCCCGGGATCGCTGTCGTTGGCACTGTCCCCAAAAGAGGACCTTTCTAGTAAAGAGACAACCACAAAGAATTGTTTGCAAAATCTGAATATCCTTAGGGAGACTTCGCAAACTTCGAACAACATAAAGTTCCGTACCAAAAAAATGCTACTGTGAAGGAAACCACATGCAATGACAGAAAATGGGGATCATTAATCCTTTGAAAATGAAACCACTGAACACATGCAGTCCACGTTCGATTTCAGCTTTTGATAATACGAAAGGAATTGTAGTTGTTATCAGAACGTAACAGGAAAAGGAAAACGCTCACGGTAATGTCAAAAATAACTCATCCTCAACCAAAACTGTCATTCAGTCTACAAACAGTGAAAGAGTGACAAGTATCATGTACTCGTTATGAGTACAATATATCCGTTGCTGACGCATTGTCAATGATAGCGAAAACGCGCCTGTGTCGGAGAGCTTTCCAGTGCGCAGTACATTTACGGTAGAGCGAACCCGTAATACCAACAGGTTCACCAAGATAAACATGGCGCTGAGATTCTACGCATTGCCTGCGCACAGTGTTATTAATGTAGCTGATGACGTTTTCGTATGAACGACGGCTCTGGGCTACCACAGTATTAACATGTGAATCACTGAGTAGTAATGCGACGTGATAGATTGGCAGCCGGTTGTAGAACTTTCCTAAGCTATCGACATGCTGCTGATACACAACGACAAATTACCACTATATCGGACTATAGCCCAGACTAAATTTTTGCCTGTGAAAGAATTGATCAACAGTGGGTGAATAGCATCAACGCCCCTGCACCCACCTACAACATAGACCTATTATACGCCAATCAATCGCAGAACGCTATTCTATGCTTGTATTTTTTTGCTAACGACATAATTTCTTTCGCAGCAGACTGTTACCCCGTTGCAAAGGCGAGAAACGGGTGTTACCGCCTGCCACAACATAGTCCATGCCCACTCCCTTCCCCACCCACAGCATCCATTGTGGATGACTCAGAACTTATGACACTGAACGAAGATTTATAACTACAGGATGATTCGGCAATGGTGGTAGAAACTTTCGGGGATGATAGAGAAGAATAAATATATCAGTCTGAAGTAAGGGGCCTGGTCCGTAACCGACTGGGGCGAAAATTTATAAGCGAAGACCATTCTAATGCCCCTGACAACAGCCCTCTTGTGCTGCAAGCTCTTTGCTTTCAATCTTTTGAGAGGAGGTAGTATGGACCAAAAAGAGACAAAAATGTCCAATAAACATGGACTCTACAGGAAGTCAGCACTATGAGCACTCGTTCAACTTTGCTGCTGCGAAACACAACTTTTTCACCGAACAAGTTCTCAGTAGCTCTTAAGGTATCCATCTTAAAGCCCATATTTGCTAGCCCATTTCTCCTTGTTTTGATCCATACTTCTTCCTCCTAGAACGTGGAAAGAAAAGAGCTTGCAGTAGAAGAGGTCCAATGTTAGTGGCATGAGAACGAGTTTCGATTACAACTTTCGGCGCGGTCGTTTCACGTCCAGACTCCCTTATCTCAGATTGATACATTAACACTTCTCCACCACCCCTGAATGTTTGTAACATCTTCACTGACTCTCCCTGTATATTGACCGGCTTCTTATTGTCAGCTCTTCTGACTGGTTATTCTGCCGTTGCTCTGAAGATACGAAGATTCGAATACTCCTTAATGCGAACATCCGATGATTCCATCGTTCCAACTACATCAAAATAGTGCATCAAAATAGTGCAAATAAGTGACATAAAAGCTACTATGTACTAATAAATAATAAATATTGAAGATTTGGCAATCTCCATCACACATCTGATGATTATGAAAGGTTACTTTCTTTACTTACACTGCACTGCAGTATGAACTCAAAGGTTTCGTAAGACCCCATTATTTAAATTCGTTGCGGCCGTTTTGACTTAAAGTAGAGGAATAGGGAAAACATCTGACTTTAAATACACATTTGAAGCGAGATTTGTGATGTGTCGGCAGCTGGGCCAACACCTTGTAGGTCGAGATGGCTGAAAATGCACGCTAGACTAACGCAGACGGGCGTGAAGTACTGGAACAGGCTACGTAATTAATGCTATGAAGAAAAGTACGTAGCTGGATTAATACTTATCTTTAATCAATCATTGTGGTACATCGCTCTTGACTATACACAGGAGACTTTAATTACAATCACTGTAAGGCTAATGGCGCCTTGCTAGTTCGTAGCCATTAACTTAGCTGAAGGCTATTCTCTCGGCTAATGAGAGAGAAAGGCTTCGTACATCTAGTCGCTAGCTAGGTCGTCCGTCCAACTGGGGCGAGTGCTTGTTCGTATCACGAGACCTGCCTTGTGGTGGCGCTAGGTCTGCGATCACACAGTGGCGACACGCGGGTCCGACATGTACTAAATGGACCGCGGCCGATTTAATCTACCACCTAGCAAGTGTGGTGTCTGGCGGTGACACCACAATTTGTATGTGTGGCTACAAGTGCAGTAGCACACATCCAATGTGGCATCGAGAATGTGAACGTTTTCCCATTGCTGTGGTAGAGGCTAAAGCAGAAAGAATCAGATTTTATCAAAGAGTAAATAATGAGTGACTTAGTGATTTAGTCGTAAAGTAACCTTCTTGCGCTCGAAAACTTACAGTTTGAAACCCACTGCCACTTACTGCGCTTGGCGTGTTCAGATTATTTAATCACCATTACAAGTACCTACCCCCATGAACCATGGACCTTGCCGTTGGTGGGGAGGCTTGCGTGCCTCAGCGATACAGATGGTCGTACCGTAGGTGCAACCACAACGGAGGGGTATCTGTTGAGAGACGCCAGACAAACCTGTGGTTTCTGAAGAGGGGCAGCAGCCTTTTCAGTAGTTGCAGGGGCAACAGTCTGGATGATTGACTGATCTGGCTTTGTAACACTAACTAAAATGGCCATGCTGTGCTGGTACTGCGAACGGTTGAAAGCAAGTGGAAACTACAGCCGTAATTTTTTCCGAGGGCATGCAGGTTTACTGTATGGTTAAATGATGATGGCGTCCTTTTGGGTAAAATATTCCGGAGGTAAAATAGTCCACCATTCGGATCTCCGGGCGGGGACTACTCAAGAGGACGTCATTATCAGGAGAAAGAAAACTGGCGTCCTACGGATTGGAGCGAGGAATGTCAGATCCTTTAATCGGGTAGGTACGTTAGAAAATTTAAAAAGGGAAATGGATAGGTTAAAGTTAGATATAGTGGGAATCAGTGAAGTTCGGTGGCAGGAGGAACAAGACTTGTGGTCAGGTGAATATAGGGTTATAAATACAAAATCAAATAGGGGTAATGCAGGAGTAGGTTTAATAATGAATAAAAAAATAGGATTGCCGGTGAGCTACTACAAACAGCATAGTGAACGCATTATTGTGGCCAAGATAGACACGAAGTGTGTGTGTTTGAGGTTTACGGGCGCTAAACAGCAGGGTCATCAGCGCCCATGCCTACTACAGTAGTACAAGTTTATACGCCAACTGGCTCTGCAGATGATGAAGAAATTGATAAAATGTATGACGAGATAAAAGAAATTATTCAGGTAGTGAAGGGAGGCGAAAATTTAATAGTCATGGGTGACTGGAATTCGACAGTAGGAAAAAGGAGAGAAGGAAACATAGTGGGTGAATATGGATTGGGGATAAGAAATGAAAGAGGAAGCCGCCAGGTGGAATTTTGTGCAGAGCATAAATTAATCATAGCTAACACTTGGTTCAAGAATCATGAAAGAAGGTTGTATACATGGAAGAATCCTGGAGATACTAGAAGGTAAAGGATTATATAATGGTGAGACAGAGAGTTAGGAACCAGGTTTTAAATTGTAAGACATTTCCAGGGGCAGATGTGGACTCTGACCACAATCTATTGGTTATGAACTGAAAAAACTGCAAGAAGGTGGGAATTTAAGGAGATGTGACCTGGATAAATTGAAAGAACCAGAGGTTGTACAGAGTTTCAGGGAGAGCATAAGGGAACAATAGACAGGAATGGGGGAAAGAAATACAGTAGAAGAAGAATGGGTAGCTCTGGGATGAAGTAGTGAAGGCAGCAGAGGATCAAGTAGGTAAAAAGACTAAGGCTAGTAGAAATCCTTGGGTAACGGAAGAAATGAAGCAGGCAAAATGGAATAAAACCGTCTCAAAAATGAGATCGACAGGAAGTCCAAAATGGCTAAGCAGGGATGGCTAGAGGACAAATGTAAGGATGTAGAGGCTTATCTCACTAGGGGTAAGATAGATACTGCCTACAGGAAAATTAAAGAGACCTTTGGAGAAAAGAGAGCCACTTGTATGAATATCAAGAGCTCAGATGGAAACCCAGTTCTAAGCAACGAAGGGAAAGCAGAAAGGTGGAAGGAGTATACAGAGGGTCTATACAAGGGCGATGTACTTGAGGACAATATTATGGAAATGGAAGAGGATGTAGATGAAGATAAAATGGGAGATATGATACTGTGTGAAGAGTTTGACGGAGCACTGAAAGACCTGAGTCGAAACAAGGCCCCGGGAGTAGATAACATTCCATTGGAACTGCTGACGGCCTAGGGAGAGCCAGTCCTGACAAAACTCTACCATCTGGGGAGCAAGATGTATGAGACAGGCGAAATTCCCTCAGACTTCAAGAAGAATATAATAATTCCAATCCCAAAGAAAGCCGGTGTTGGCAGATGTGAAAATTACCGAACTATCAGTTTAATAAGTCACAGCTGCAAAATACTAACGCGAATTCTTTACAGACGAATGGAAAAACTGGTTGAAGCCGACCTCGGGGAAGATCAGTTTGGATTCCGCAGAAATGGTGGAACACGTGAGGCAATACTGACCTTACGACTTATCTTAGAAAATAGATTAAGAAAAGCCAAACCTACGTTTGTAGCATTTGTAGACTTAGAGAAAGCTTTCGACAATATTGACTGGAATACTCTCTTTCAAATTCTAAAGATGGCAGGGGTAAAATACAGGGAGCGAAAGGCTATTTACAATTTGTACAGAAACCAGATGGCAGTTATAAGAGTCAAGGGACATGAAAGGGAAACAGTGGTTGGGAATGAAGTGAGACAGGTTTGTAGCCTCTCCCCGATGTTATTCAATCTGTATATTGAGCAAGCAGTAAAGGAAACAAAAGAAAAATTCGGAGTAGGTATTAAAATCCATGGAGAAGAAATAAGAACTTTGAGGTTCGCCGATGACATTGTAATTCTGTCAGAGACAGCTAAGGACTTGGAAGAGCAGTTGAACGGAATGGACAGTGTCTTGAAAGGAGGATATAAAATGAACATCAACAAAAGCAAAACGAGGATAATGGAATGTAGTCGAATTAAGTCGGGTGATGCTGAGGGAATTAGATTAGGAAATGAGACACTTAAAATAGTGAAGGAGTTTTGCTCTTTGGGGAGCAAAATAACTGATGATGGTCGAAGTAGAGAAGATATAAAATGTAGACTGGCAATGGCAAGGAAAGCGTTTCTGAAGAAGAGAAATTTGTTAACATCGAGTATAGATTTATGTGTCATGAAGTCGTTTCTGAAGGTATTTGTATGGAGTGTAGCCATGTATGGAAGTGAAATATGGTTGATAAATAGTTTAGACAAGAAGAGAATAGAAGCTTTCAAAATGATGTGCTACAGAAGAATGCTGTAGATTAGATGGGTAGATCACATAACTAATGAGGAGGTATTGAATATAATTGGGGAGAAGAGAAGTTTGTGGCACAACTTGATCAGAAGAAGGGATCGGTTGGTACAACACATTATGAGGCATCAAGGGATCACCAATTTAGCATTGGAGGGCAGCATGGAGGGTAAAAATCGTAGAGGGAGACCAAGAGATGAATACACTAAGCAGATTCAGAAGGATGTAGGTTGCAGTAAGTCTTGGGAGATGAAGAAGCTTGCACAGGATAGAGTTGCATGGAGAGCTGCATCAAACCAGTCTCAGGACTGAAGACAACAGCAGCAGCAATTACAAGTAAATATCTAGTGGACCAATTAGGATAACACAGATCCAGTCATCGATGTCCGTCAACTGTCTATGAGTTACCAAACAATTTCTGGATGGTAGCTTGCATATAATAGTGGAGACAATACAAGTGATTTGCAAACATTTGTCTTGTTATCTGCGTAATAACCCTTTAACGGCATCCTTTTCTTAGTCACTGTTTTGTGGTGGCGATAACCCATGCTCACCTACACGTCAATCAGAATGAAGCGCCTAGCTATTCAGATAACTAAAGGTCAGTATATTGCAGAACACTAAAAGAGGACTGTAGCGAACTAATTATTTAACTAACTGTAACATGCAAGTATAAAACCTGTGTACTCAGTGTCGTTGCTGTTGCAAAACTGACAGTGATATTTGTCGAACAATTGTCGGCAGAGTTGATATACACTCATGCTCATAATTTAAGGATAACTGCAGAATGTGGTTCAAAAATGGCTCTGAGCACTATGGGACTCAACTACTTAGGTCATAAGTCCCCTAGAACTTAGAACTACTTAAACCTAACTAACCTAAGGACATCACACACACCCATGCCCGAGGCAGGATTCGAACCTGCGACCGTAGCAGTCCTGCGGTTCCGGACTGCAGCGCCAGAACCGCTAGACCACCGCGGCCGGCACAGGCAGAATGTGGTGCCACACAACGTGGCACTACACAAAACTGGCGCTAATAGCATAAGCACATAGGGAACACACACGACACAGATCTCTAAGTCCACGGTATTGATGATAATTTGAGAAAACCGTCCGAAACACATGTGCTACAAAACGCCACTGTTTCCTGCGCATGTACCCCAACGTCAATATGGGATATGATCACCATGCACACGTACACAGGCCGCACAACAGGTTGGCATACTCTGGATCAGGTGGTAGAGCAGCTGCTGGGGTACAGCCTCCGATTCTTGCACCAGCGCTTGTCGGAGCTCCTGAATTGTCGTAGGTGTTTGAAGACGTGCAGCGATACGTCGACCGAGAGCATCCCAGACGTGCTCAATGGGGTTTAGGTCTGGAGAACAGGCAGGCCACTCCATTCGCCTGATATCTTCTGTTTCAAGGTACTTCTCCACGATGGCAGCACGGTGAGGCCGTGCGTTATCATCCATCAGGAGGAAGGTGGGACCCACTGCACCCCTGAAAAGGCTGACATACTGGGGCAAAATGACGTCGCGATACACCAGACC
The DNA here is from genome assembly GCF_021461395.2 of Schistocerca americana. NCBI lineage: Eukaryota > Metazoa > Arthropoda > Insecta > Orthoptera > Acrididae > Schistocerca > Schistocerca americana. The sequence goes on along the minus strand of NC_060126.1, from coordinate 28,200,237 downwards.
TGTTACTGTTCCTCTGTCAAAAACATGCAGGGGTGCACGTGCACCAATCATAATCCCACCCCACACCATCAAATCACGGCCTCCATATAGGTCCCTTTCAAGGGCGTTTGGGGGTTGGTATCTCGTTCCTGGTTCACGCCAGATGAAAACCCAGCGAGTATCACTGTTCAGACTCGTACGCGGACATAACCTGGGACCACTGTTCCAATGACCGTGTACTGTGTTCTTGACACCAGGCTTTACGGGCTGTCCTGTGACCAAGGGTCAGTGAAATGCACCTTGCCAGTCTCTGGGCGAATAAACGGTGTCTGTTCAGTGTGTCTGGAGACAACTGTTCCAGTGGCTGCGGTAAGGTCCCGAGCAAGGCTACATGCAGTACCCCGTTGCCGTCTGCGGGCACTGATGGTGAGATATCGGTCTTCTTGTGGTGTTGTACACTGTGGACGTCCCGTACTGTAGGGCGTGGACACATTTCCTGTCTGCTGGAATCGTTGCCATAACTTGAGATCGCACTTTGTGGCACACGGAGGTCCCGTGCTACGAACTGCTGTGTTTGACCAGCCTCCAGTCGCCCTAGTATTCTACCCCTCATAACGTCATCAGTATGTGTTCTTTGAGCCATTTTCAACACACAGTCACCATTAGCACGTCTGAAAACGTCTGCACACTCACTCGCTGCACCGTACTCTGACATGCACCAACACACCTCTGCGTATGTGGACTGCTGCCAGCGCCACCGTGCGACTACCGCAGGTCAGATGCACTGCATGGTCATACCGTGAGGTGATTTAAATCCACAAACCGCCCACCAGAGCGTTGTTTCACCATGTATCAGCATTATCCTTAATTTATGAGCATGAGTGAATTTACACAAGAATGTATTTGGTGCGTGCTTGGTGCTAACGAGGCAGGTACTCCGCATATTAGACTTTGCAGATTTGCGGGTGCTTCCCTTCAAATGTTGGAAGGTTTTGGTTCCACTCAGTGATTGCTCTCGAGAGGAATGTGAGGCGGCGTAGCAGGCCTGGCGTTTCTTGTGGCACATCAGTGCATAGTGAGAGCTTCCTTGCGGAACAGGGTGAGTGAGATAGATAGAGCTTAATCAGAGTTGTTGCTCATATGAAACGACGAAGCCACCATGCCATCTTTTAGTAAGTAGTCAGCACTAGATTAAGAGCGACACCACTAACGTCATTCAAAGCAGGTGAACAGCAGAACACCACTATATTCATTGATCAACCATAGCATTCTAATCATATAGCTGTTGCTATCATCTACTAGCAATGATTACAACATGACTGCTCTCCACGTATTTCTCGGGTGTTTGTAGTTTTGTCTTTGTTAATTCCCGATAATTGCACAGTAATGGTTCCTTTTGCTGTCAGAAGAGAATTCACATGAGAATTATCGAAGAGCAATTATTAGAACACTACTGTAGAGTCTCCATTTTTCTGTGGACTATGTCTCGGAAATCGACGTTAATTTTACTTTCACTCCGTCACCTGAGGACTTGCTAAATGAGTTCTGAACTGCTTTGACATTTCTGTTGCCCATCACGTGAATTATATAGAATTTTGTGGCAGCTGGTTGTCAGTGCTGAATGGATTGCAGACATGCTCAAAGATCTTCACTGTGTAACAGATACTTTCCTTTGAAACATGTCCCCCATACGATAATTAGTAAAATGGTCGTTGTGCTGTAAACCTCGATGTCCACATGTCCTTAAGCAAGAATCTGCGAGCAGTGGTAATGCATGAAAGGAAATCTTCTTGTTAACATGTGTTCTAAAATACATGCCTTAAGAGAAACTGGGCATTTGTTCAGTGAAAGGGATGTGCTTCGCAGTAGCAATAATAGACAAATGCTCATAGCTCTGATTTTACAGTCCATGCTCATTGGATATTTTTGTCTTGTTTTGGTCCACACTACCGTCTCTCATAATATGAAAGACAAATAGCCTGCAGAAGAAGAGGCCATTGTCAGAGGTATCAGAGCGATTGACGCTGATAAACTTTCGACCCGGACGGTTCGGGACCAGGATCCCTTACATCAGCTTGACACATTTATCCTTCTCCGTCATCCCAGAATATTTGAGTGAGACACCCACAGTGCGTGTCGTGAATGGGGGCAGGGAGTGGGCATAAGCTGTTGGGTGCTAGACCATAACACTTGTTTCTCGACTCTACAACGGGGTGACAGTTTGCTGCGAAAGAACTTAAGTTGTCAGCAGAAAGATACAAGCATAGAGCATTTTGCTGCTGTTAATTGGCATGTAATGGGTCTGTGTTGTATGTGGAGTGCAGAGGTTTCGATGCTATTCACCGAGTGTTGCGCAATTCCTTCACAGGCAGAAATAAAACCTTCCGCCGTAATGGTCATTTCCCATTATGAAACAGCAACATATGGACAGTCTCGATAAATTCTATGACTTTCTGTCCATCTGTGCCTTCGCATTACAATTCGATAATTTTCATACGAATGTTAAGGCAGCCTAGAGCGTCGTTCATATGAAAAAGTCAGGGACTAAATTAGTAACAGTCTGCGCAGACGCTGCATAGAATCTCAGCACCACGTTCAACTTGGTGAATCAATTGTTATTTCGGGTTTTCTCTCTATTAAGCGTACTGCAAGTTGAAAACCTCTTCAAAATATACATTTTACGATTTTATTGACAAAGCATCGGAACTGATAATATTTTAATTGTTACAAGTAGATAATTTTAGTCGTTCTTCCAGTATTTAGAGACTGAATGACGGTTTTGCTAGTGGACGACTTATACCAGACATTACTGTCAGCGTTCATGTTAGCTGGTTTGATTTTCTCCATTCATTTTGGAACCGCTTTTTCGGACAGGGTATTTTGCTTTAGTGCACAGTAGACTACTTGATTTGGAACTTGTTGTTATATATAACTTACAAAGTCCCTCTGTGAACATTCACGTTTTGCGATCAGTGCTGTGTGTCTTCTCATTCGCGTTCCTTGGTTTTGTGGATGATGCCAATGACAGCATTCTAAAGAAAAATATTTTCCAAATGTATAATGATCAAAATTCGTGTTCCCTGCTCATGATGATTACAGTATAGCGACTGGAACACTCCAAAAATGTAAATCTTGTCCGGTGAATGAGCTTTTCAGTATTCAGTGTGTTTAAGACAGAACGTTGGAAGTGACTGTTACAGTTATTGGCTTATAGTAATTAATTTGTAGTTTCTGCTAGTAACTGTTATTACCAACTACACTCCAGATCCTAAACCACGTTGCAGAAATGGGAATAAAACTCAGTAACATATGCTGTTGGTATTCCGACCCTCACCAGCCGCATATTTGGGAAGTAAGCTGTAGTTACTTCTGAATTCGCTCACGGCACACATCAGTTGCTGTTCTTCCTGCTGGTAGTGTAACTGAATCTTGGCAACAACGCGGTATATGTTTGGCAACTCCGTGCCAGATGAGTTACTTCCTGGATGGTGCAGAATGATCTAGCTGAATTCACTTCATTTTGTGTGTTACTCCCATTGAATAATCTTTGTGATTTTCATTTAAAGTGAGAAGCAAGGGTATCGGTTTATGATTTTGAGTCCAGAAAATTCACTACAAGTGAAAACTTCAGATAATCTAGTCTTTCACGATGGGATAAAAGTCTTCTAGCCGTTACTGAGACAATAAGTGAAGGTAAATACTGCAGTTGTTCGCTACCTCTGAGGTCACGTGATCGCCTGTCAGACGAGGGCTGTATTGACTTGCGGCTATATTTTTGGGCGTTCTGTTACAGAGCTACAAGCAGCCATATCGAAAATCAGTAAGGATATCTTAATAAAACTCCATGAAATTCGTCTCACCATTTCCAGTACCTCATAGCGTAAGGGCGAAAACCATGATGCTACACAATTGAGTCTGTGGGTGCAGAAACCACTTCAGTCACAAAAATGCGAAAAATTGTTTTTGATGAAAAAAATCGTTTTTGATGAAAAGGTGCTTAGAACGGCAAGATGCGTGTTGAGTGCAAGAACGACGTTAGTGTGTTGAGTAGATCAATAGATACATCGTGACTTTTTCGAACGCTGAGCGCAGAAATAATATGAGTCAGTGACTGACGTGGTTTCTGCTACCAACGCTAGATCGCATGAACTGTCTTGCCCCTTTTACCGAGCATGCGCCATGTGTTTACCAGCCTAAACAGCTGCTCTTGTCGAAGTCTTTGTTTTGTTGATTGTTTTCAACGTGTTCCAAGTTCGTGCAAAATGTCTGTGAGTACCACAAGCAGTGAAAAATCATGAAACAGCTCCTAAGAAGACGAGGAGAAATGAAGAGAAACATCGTAGAAACGTCATTAGAACCTATAAAGTTCGTGGGGTTAAACACATCAATTGGAAAGGGCGTCTCATCCCATCTAGAATAACATCTGCTGCTTTAAATGTAATTACAATGCTTTACTAAGTTCAGTGATGATGAAAAATCTGAATTTGTTGCTATTTTAATCAGCTGACATCAAAAGTCGAGCAAGATTAGCACGCCATTAAGCACTGTAGGCCTCGATCTGAACAGCCTAGAGAAACAGCAGCCAGTTCCGAATATTTCTTACTATACAGAGGAGAAGGGAGAAGGGTATGTAAGAAAGCGTTTATTTCATTCTATAGCATTTCTGAGGGCAGGGCTCGAAGGCTTACTGACCTCCTAACAGAGGGTAAGCTACCTCAAGATAAACGAGACAAAAGTCTCAAGAAGAACACGATTTCTGCCGAAGTTTGTTTTACAATACATGAGCATATTTCCTCATTCCCAACCAAGATTGCCCACTATGGCACCAAAGATATCAGTTATCTTGATGCCCGCCTTGATGTTAAAAAATGCATTCCACGTTTAAACAAAAGTGCCCTCATTTGTATGTAAAATATCAGTTTTATGTTACATACTTTTATGACAACATTACAGTTCAGACGTCCACAGGTAGATACCTGCATAAAATGTGAAGAACTTGATGTACATATCAAGAGCTCCTTTATTGGTGATGCAGCTAAAAGGGCTGCTCTTGCTGAATGTACTATCCACAAAAGACGAGCCAAGAAATTTTACAGTAGACTTCAAAGTGTCACCAAGTTATGTGCAGAATGTGAAGACGCAGTCGCACTTTAATTTTATGCAAAATCTCTCCCTTTCAGCGATCCCAGTTCAGGATATATTTTACTTGAGGCAACTCTGGGTGAACTGTTTTGGGGTAAAAAAAAAAAACTAATAACTATCAAATCCGAAATATTTCTGTACTACGAAGGAGTAGCTCACAAAGCAGCCAATGAGATATGCAGCATTCTATTGAAATACATTGATAAATATTTCACAAAATGTTAAAAATCATTATTTATTTTCCGATGGCACCTGCGGGCAGAATCGTAATTACACCATGATAAGAGTCTGCCTTGATCTTGCAGATACAGGACGTTGTGAACAAATTTTTCATTACCATCCGGTTCGAGGGCATTCATATCTGCTATACGATCGACATTTTGGTGCTATTAAGAGGACGATACGTAAAAATGATCGGATATATACATCTGATGAATATAAAGAGTTGTGTGCACAGTCCAGTAACAACTTTCACATCGCCAAGCTACACACCACTGACGTAAGAGATTTTGATGATTGGTGGAAGGAATATTACACAAAAATCCCATTAGCCCGACAATGTCGAAGGACGAATGTGCCAAAAGAAGCAAAATTCAAGTTTGCTCCCACTCGATATACAGAATTGCTCTATAACTCTAAAGAAAAAGGGGTAATCGCAGAATACATTTCCACTGACGGATTACAGAAACACAGCTATCAGCTGCTGAAACCTGCTTCCCAGAACCTAGATATTGACTTTCCTTCAAGTATTGCCGGGAAAGTTCCAATCAACGTCAAGAAAATGGAAGACATCAAGATGATGATAATTCATATTCCTGAAAACTTCAAAGTTTTTTATGATGAGCTATTTACCTGGCCAACCACTGCACATGACAATGATACAGTTGTCGAGAATGATCTATTTTAAGATCGTTTTACTTTGTTATATTCCTGTTTTCTGATAACTTTGCAATACTGTAACTTCATTTTTGATATAATATGAGAAAATATAAATTTTAAATTAATTATTACCTTTTCCCAAGTTTTCAGCTGTCTGTAGAAACCATTTGAGTGCAGAAACAGGATAAGTTTGGATCAAATTTTAAATTTTCCTGAGCCTAAATTTATGTCTAAATTAGGAAATTTTTACACGATAGCAACATAAATGCGTGTTACGACAGAGGAAAAAAGTATTTGATAATTTGGAGGAGTTATGACGTTTTTTCTCTCTCCTGAAAAATTCGCAATTTGTGACTAAAGTGATTTCTGCACTCATCGATTCAATTGTTAATGCCTCGTTCCGCTTCTGCTGATATAAGTTTTGGTTTTTGTGAATACACAGTTATGTTTATGAAATTCCACATTTACATACTGCTTGAGTATGACACAGGAAGGAAAGTAAACACAGACCATATCGAAACTCAAAGTGAATAACATATTACTAATTCATGGTGATATAGGCACGCTCGTTTAGAGATATTTAATGTTTTATTAAAACAAACTTTTGTCGTAAGGTTATCGCGGTAAGTTGCTTTTCATTTGTATTGGTAATCTCTCACATCATCTAAAATAGTCCGAAAATGTTCAGATAGTTTACCGATTCCACACCTTTACAAACCCAGCAGTTCTGAGTAAAGGATGTCGTCAAAGGAAGTTGGAAGTGCAGTTCCGTCCGCAAAAAAATAACCTTGACGGTTGTTCGATAAGAAAAGAAGAAGTGTACATTTGAGGGCATAAGATCAGAGCACAAGTACGTGATGGATGATTTCCCAAACAGCCTCCTGCATAGTTTTGTTTTCCTAATCGGCAGAGTGCAATATAGCGTAGGGATTCAGTTTTGTCTGTCGTTTTTCTTACACTGCAACCGAAAGGTGTCTCAGGTGTTCGAAACAAATATCAGCTGTGATGGACACACACCTGAGAAGACGTTCCTAGTGCACAACACTTTTTTTTTCAGTCAGTAGATACAAAGTACGTTCAGACTGACCTTTACTCGAGTATATGTCGCTTTTTACGGCTCGGCCTTTAATTTCTTCTTATGAAGTTGACAGAGACATCATAACTTGCCACCAGTAACAGTATTGCATAGGACGCCTAATGTATGAACTTATGGCGTTCAAGCAAAAATGCAGTAATTACCACTGTTTAAAATTTTTTTGATTGAATTGATTGATTGAATGCAATTGTCGCACGAGTCTTAAACGTTAGCAGTTTATCACATACAGTTCATCACGTATGTCAGCTATCGACACTTCCTAAATGTGGGAAATCATTAACGTCAGAACGATCTTTCTTGAAAGAGGAAAATCCATTTTTGACGTGTTTTTCCTAAAGGCACTCGCCCCACGCGTAATTCAAAGGTTTCCCTCTGCCTCTGCCTGCAGTACCCCTGTATTAAATTCAAAGAGAACAAGGTATCACAAATGCTAGATCTTTTTCCACTTGCCAGTGTATTACACAACTCTTGAACAACGTTCATAAGTTTCAAGCAGGCAAAATCCAATACGTAACTGCAAGGTAAGTACTGGAACTGCAAATAAGAATTCGACAATTGAAAAATACACCCACAGAACAGCGCCGCGTTCACCTGGCGGACAGAGCCTGGCGTTAGGCGGTGGATGGCGATTTTGGTGCAGCCACGAGCTGTTTGGCGAAACAGCTTCCGGAAATTTGTGCTATTACAAATCGGTTAAAAAGTGAAGTGAATTATCTTTGAGGTTCCAAATGGAATGGACTCGAACCCAGGACTTAACATCTACATTTCGTGACATTTAACTCCTCGCCCAAACTCTCTTTTCTTTATTTTTTTTTATTTTTTGCACTTTGAGTGACCTTCATCCTCTATTTCAGCCCATCCTTCCGCTCACGATTCTTGGTTTCTCTTCTGGTCTTCAATGTCATCTGCTTAGGTTGTGAGAAATTGATACTTTGATAGTAAGACAATAACTACCTCTCTTCTTTGTTCTATCTAACTCAGAAGAGAACGTCTGCACTGTAGCTACCTCGGGTGACGACGGCTTCAAAGCTGTCTTCACGAAGGTGTGTTTTCCAGTTCATTCTGCAATATCTCCATGAGTCATCCAATGCAACCGTTTCCTGATGTTTGTTTCCTGAGTTGTCTTTTCTTAACTCCGAGCACGCCACTCGCCGGAAACTCTGTACTGCCATTTTGGATGCTTCAGATGAAGATGACTGTATCTCAGAACAGAAGAAATTAAGGCAGTCTCTTCTTCTGATGAAAAGAGGTTTTGGCACACGGAATAAAATAAAATAACATAAAAAGTACGACATCTACTGTCGTGAGGATAAAGTTTTCCTCTGAGATTGCTTCAACGCAAAATAAGAAGCTTCTGAGCTGTGTATTTTAGAGTAAATTTCCGTTTCCTTTCACAAAGAAAATTCGCCGTAAAAGGAAAAAAGATGAAAACAAGAATTTTTTATTTTGTTCTTGAGTTTGTTTTGTTCTGTTCATTTTGTAGACTAAGTTTCACGTAATTATATTTACTTCAAAAATTGCAATTTTTTATAGTCTTTTGTCTTCATTAGGTTATGGTCCGGAAGGAAAAAGACACATTTGGAAATCATATTTGGTTCTTTTATATTCAGTCAGGAGGTAATGTATTGTTTGGCCTTTTTGTCAATTTACGGTATTTCTTTCTGTGGATGAGTATGGCACATCACTATAATTAAAAATATCACTGAGAGGGGAAGGGGGAGGGTGGTAGTGTTCGCTGTATCGTGACTTTTCTGATAATTTACCAGATGTCCTTCACTTCAGTGCACACAAACCTGTGTTTTCTATATCTATTAGGCCACTATTGTCACGTGTTTTTGAATCACCCTGGTGGATGGCATGATGTTGCACTTTGGTTGCTGCCTTGTATGAAGGAGTTTTGACATTTGTTGCCTACTGACAAGTGCTGATATTTTTTTCAAATGATATTCCAGTTGGAGTACAAGTATTTTTGTTCGATTCCAGTTTTTGTCTTCCATTAATTTCATGTGTATGAACCTAACTTTTAGCATATTCGACGGGCGGACTCTGGTTTGGATACAACTGAGTTCGAGTAAAAATTCTTGAAAATGATAAAAGCCGTTGGGGAGGTGCCACACATCTATGGGTGAATACAAGACAGTGGGAGGAATTTCGTCTACAAAGTGGGATGTGAGACTGATGGTTGTAACTTGTGACTTCCTCCCAATATCAGTGAGATTTAGACTCCCGTCTTGGAATGGGAGAGTCAACGTGTCAAACATGACTCTGAAAATTTTACCACGAGCTACAAAGCTCTGACCCAAAGCTCAGAGAATTCTTGCTGCTGGATTCACGTGATATGTGTAAAACCTCTGCCACATAGTTTACTTTCAAGACCATGTGCATATTGGCAAAGGCTGCACATTTGGATGTCGTAAGTCTTTGCGCACTATGCGTGTTTTAGTTTTGCTTAGTTTCACACCTGATGGAAGTTCATACTTGCTGGTGGCCTGAAATGCCTTATCGACGTCACTTTCACCTGTGATCACGAGACCCACATAAACTGCGTATGCCTTTCGCATGATATTTAGGGAGTTATTTCTGCAGAGTAGCTAGCAGGGTCTCAATGACAATAGCAAACATGGCCATCGACATGGGACAACTTTGCCTCACCGAACCCATGATCGCAAATTGCCTTTTTAGCTGACCATTATTCATGATTTTCTATGTGCTGCTCTTCAAAATCTACCAATGATTTTGGCAAAACATTGGGGAAAATCCAGCGTGGTCATTGTTTTGAGAAGGTACTGGTGGCTCACCCTATTGAAACCATGTTCAAAATCAAGCGTCATTATAGCACACTGAAGTCTGAGAACATCTGTCGTCGGTACGATATCCCTATATTCGCAAACAGTTTGGATAACTGATCTGTCGTTACCCACACTATACAGTTCGGTTACTTCATGCATTATCATTTTTAGTCTTCATTCAAGGATGCGTGCCATAATTTTGGAGCGCAATTTGTCTTAGGTTTTTTATTGACACGCTGGAGGGAAGGTTCCGAATTAGAACTACAATTCATTCTTCTTCATCTTCTTCTTGTTTCGAATGGGCCTACTTTGGACCACGCTTGTTCAACTGTTCGGTTTTGATCTTTGCCCTGTACTGTCGCATCCTGTGCCGATGTAAGTCCTTCCTTTCTTCTGTCCAGGGGAGTACCTTTCCTTTGGGGCTTTTCCTGAAATCCTCAGACTTCCTTGAGGGTATATTTCACAGACTGTCTGTTCTGGAGATCAGTTATTCCCAGTTCTTTAATCCCCTTTTCAGTTTCTGTCAGCCAAGTGGTGCTAACCTTCTTGTTTTGCCAGAAGGTGAACAGACGGTTGGTCAATCCGTTTGGAGGCAATCTTACAACATGGCTATAGAAAGCCTGCCTTCTTTTTCTTGCTGAGTCAGAGAGCCTCTCGATATGTTCGTAGAGCTCTGAGTTACGTCGCAGTCTGAATCCCCCATATTCTTCTACCGGGCCTGATATCTTTCTGAGGGTTCTCCTCTCTCTGACTTCCAATTCTTCCATCAGACCTCTCCAGTTCATCGAAAGACATTCCATGGCACACAGGGCTTCTGGTCATATGACTGATCTGCATTGTTTAAGTTCCAGGTTGCGTGTCAGGCATTTATTGTTGTATGTGTTCATAGTCAGTCAATAGGCTAGTTCAAACTTGTTGACTGTCATAGATAATGACGTTTTCTTCGGATAAGGTGGGTTCAGTCTATTCTCCGAGATACTTAAACATCTAAGTCCTTTTGATTTTTCCCTGATCTAGTAACATCTCTCTAATAGCTTCTTTGATGTTAGTGAAGAACTCTGTTTGCTCCAGCGACACTTGAAGACCCATTTTGGCTGCCTGTTTTCTGAGGCAGTTTGCCTGCATTGTTGCCATTTCAAGAGAATCAGCAATCAGTGCCATGTCATCTGCAGAAGCCAGGCAATCTACAATCAGTTCTTCGTTCTTACGGCCCAGGTAGACACCAGTCTGAACACTCAAATTTGTCGGTTCCTTGCTCCATTCTGTAGCAACCTTTTCAAGGATAGAGTTGAAGAGAAGTGGGGAGAGTCCATCCGCTTGTCTCACTCCAGTTCTTACCTTGAAGCTTTCTGAGATCTCATCTTTAATTTGACCTTGGAATGGGTGTTGGTCAAGAATTCTAGAATGAGTCTGCAGGTTCTGTTGTCTAGTCTAAGTCGCTGGAGGATTTTGTTAAATGTTTCTCTATCAACGGAGTCATAGGCCTTCCTAAAATCGACAAAGGTGACGACCACCTTGTGGTTCCTCACCTTGGAGTATGCCAGTACCGTTTTAAGGTTGAGTATCTGTTCAGCACACGATCAGGTCTTCCTGAAGCCTTCCTGATATTCTCTCTGTTGACTACTCAGTTGATCTTCTGCCTTTGTTAGTGACGCCTAGGAGAGAATCTTGTATGTTACTGGGACAAGAGAAATTCCATGGTAGTTGTTCATATCAGTAAAATCTCCCCTTTTGTGAAGCAGATGGACCAGAGCCATGTTCCAATCAGGTGGTAATTTCTCTGTTTCCCAGATATCCTGGATGATCTCCATGAGCTTTCCCACAGCATTGCTTCCAACACATTTCCAGAGTTCAGCAATAATAGAATCCTCTCCAGCTGCCTTATTATTCTTTAAAAGTTGTATGATTTATCCAAGTTCTTCTAGTGAAGGAGGCAGTGAGTCCAGGTTTGGTGTGGTTTGTGCATAGTCATAGTTTTCGCTGGATGGATCACAATTGAGTAAGTTTCTAAATTACTGAGTTAAGAGGTGGGAGTTGTCTTTGTCATTAAAAATCAATTTGTCTCCGAGTCTCTGGGGTTTTGGCGGATTGTATTTTCTGAGTGTCTGCTTGAACGTTCTGTAGAGACATCTTGAGTTATTATTAGCGAAGCTCTCTTCGATTTGGGTCAGTTGGTTTTGTGTGAAGGTCCATTTGGTTCCTCGAATTATCTGTAAGCCTTCTTTGTCCCAAAACGTTCTCTCAATTTTTCTTGGTTTTCTTACAGTAAACTTCCCACAGAGTGTCTGTCTTTGGGCTATTGCATTGTCACAGTCTTCATTCCACCAATGAAGATTCCTTCTTCTCTTGAGGGGGGCTAGTTCATTGCCCGTCTTCACAAGAGTCTCCTTCAGTTGGTCGCAGCTGTTGAAATCTGTACTGTTCAGTCCCTGGCTTCCTTCTTGTCTGATCGTAAGTTGCTCTACGTCAGATCTTACCATCTTGGAGGTTCTGTGTACTCTAGTGTTTCTACGCTGGAGTCTCAGTTTGATCTTTGAGAGGTCGTGGTCTGAGTCCAGATTGGTTCTTCTTAATACTTTCACCTTTTGTATTTGCCTTTGTAATTTTCTTGAAATGGTCACATGATCTATCTGGAATTCACCCAAGTTGGTGTTAGGTGAAATCCAAGTCTTGTGCTTTCTTGGCAGGTGTTTGAAGGCTGTAGACTTTATGACCTACCCAAAAGTCCTACACAGATCCACCAATAGTTCCCCATTGTAGTTGGTTCTCATATGTGCTGGATAGTTGCCCACTATATTTCTGTACTTTTTCTCTCTTCCTAGTTGGGCATTGAAGTCACCAAGCTTTTTTCGATATGTGTTTGTTAAAAATGCGCGTGTCGTAGATAGCACGGGGGATCCTCCTATTATTTTTGAGTTTTTCAGATCTGATTGAATGTTATACCCTCCTCATTCGAAAGTGCCACTGACTCAGATTCACTTCTACTTCCAGCATTCATTACAGTGCTATACCCAAAGAAATTGTTAGTGCGACGTCTGTTGCTTCTTGAATTTTTTACCGCACACAGAAAGTATTTGGGGCTATTTAATTTCAGTGAACTGTGTATGCTGTTGTCCAGAATTGCAATTCTGTAGGCTTGACATGAGTTCATAATTACTATATTTTTATATGTTCAGCTCTTTCATCACACGCAATCAGTATGAAAGGTGTCAATAAGTATCAGATACATATTCACTCACTGTTACTAAGTCTCAGAGAGGTAACCGTTCTTGAGAGAAGACTGGCAGTGCCCGTCCGCAAATTAAAGGAGTTTCTCTCATTTCCACATCTCCTGCGGTCTCGTCTCCCCAGTTCTTCTAAAAACAAGATCTGAAGTGGTCTTCCACGTCTGTATGGCGGATTTCTGCAGCACATTTGACGGGAGCTGCACTTGAGTTTTGTTAGCTTCCTTCGTTAGGAATGGGTGCTCTACCGCCGGCTGGTATGTGAACAGTTGCAGACTGAGTACGACTGGAAGATTCCTGTCAACTTTCATTTAATTTGTGGGCTACCTTTTTGACCTTTCCGTCCATCAGTGGAACAATTTTCTCAGCAGTTCATGTGCTTCGTTTCTTTTTTTTTTCTAGGCGAGCAGCTTTTCGGTGAGCTTGGAGACTTTTCTGTTGCAATATCCTGTTCAGGTTCAGTGACGTTCCCGTCAGCAGGTGGTGCGTCGGATATCGGGTTACTTTCCGAAACTGGCTCGTTTAGGGTTTCCTTACAGTGTTCGGTCGGTTGCCGTCTGTTTGGAATTACCTCCTCTACTTCAGTGACTTCCATTGAAACACGATTATCAGTAGCATTATCCATTTGAGGGGTGGCCACAATGGGGCGGCGTGTGGGAATCCAGTGACTGCCGCCACATACTTTATCGGCATAGAGGATGTTGCGGCAGGTCTGACAGTTTCGTCGGCCGGCAGTGTATACATTGGCACGCTCGTGACCCATTGAGCCACACCATGCGCACGTTCTATGCTGTCGTTCATCCATGACGATGGCTTGATAGCCACAAACGTTATTGTAAAAGAGGATGCATTTCTTTAGTTCCACTTTAAATAGTCTGATATCGTTGAGCACTGGAAAGTTACGTGAGTTCGAACATTTTTCTGCAACATTACTGAGCCCTATCTCGTAAGACGATACTACTGCACTTATTTGCTGGTCTGCGGCTTCCCATGGGCACTCGAAAACCATTACCGTTCTTATGCCAAAAACCGGCAAAAGTTTCAGTCAGAGTGCTTAAATCTGGAAGTTCTTCCACTAGATTCGACCATTTTACCACAAAGATCACCATTTGTAAACTTGACACTCATAGCAGCACTCAAGACCGAGAAATAAATACTAACTAAACCATCAGAACCTATCTTCATAGCTACTTCAAGAAAATATTCGAATTTGTAAGAGTTCGGTTTAACAGAATGCCAATCGAAGGTGTCTGCTCTGTTTAGCTGACTCACACCTGCATTCTCTGATATTCACACAAAAACAAACACCACAGCATGAAGCTGCAGCAAGCACTCAGAATCACCACAAGCGAGTGAGACGGCTGCACCTCGCAGCGGTCGTCCGCGCACGGCCGCTGTCAGAGGCAGACTGCCACTAGAGAGACTGTGTGCGGGTACTGCACTGTAACAGCTCGTGAAGAGGGACAGAACTTCCCCCAAACACTTCAGTATCCTACAGTGTTGCCAGACCGTGCATATGGCAGCCGGTTATACTGGCCACGTTAAGTGAATGACAGCGGCGGCCATCTGGCGGTCGAATTTATGTCTAAGACTGTGCATGACAGACTGAATCATATTGTTAAACGTCTTCTGTATTCCACATGTTTAGCGAAAGTTATTCGCAAAATTTAAGTTGTGCAGTATTCAAGCTTTTATTACTTTCTTAGTGCACAATGTATTTCAAAATTTCTATCGTCATTTTGTGGCAGGTATAACATTTTCGTCATTTGATGGTTTTCATGTGAGTGCCAGTCATCGTTTGGTATATGTAGACTATTTGTTTTCGTGTAGAGCTATCAATTTGTTTCTGTTATTTTTGTTGTGAATCTAATTTTAGTTGTTCAATTTATTTAAAACACTATGTGGCTTCATAGTAGGAACACTACCGCCTTTAGAAAATGGACCTATAGTAAGTTTACTTGAGATTTGACTTTGACAATGAAGATTCCACTCCAGTGGCTATATTGTCTTTGTATTCTACTGCCTTTAGAAAATGGACATATAGTAAGTTTACTTGAGATTTGGCTTTATGAATGAATATTCCACTCGAATTGCCATAGTCTTTGTAGTGAAACCTACCCAAGGGGTGTGGACAGTGCCTTTGAGTAATAATCAAAAGTTCCTACGACCTGGCTTCTAATATTGCAACTGCATAAATTGTGAATAAAAATCATCAGCAATGGTGGCTGAAGTCTTCCAGCATAAGAAGTCACTCTTATCTGCCAATCGCCTTGTAAAAGACGCAGAGAAGCGTACAGAGGTTCAGGGCGCTCTCTTGCCTTGGGGTGGGAAACTGGTCCTAAAAGGCGGAATAATCGGCAATTATCAGTAGAAGACAAAGGAAACCACTGCATTAAAGATAAGTAATATATATCCTGAGGGCATATGGCCTGCAATTGAAAAAGTATCATCGTGATCTCTCCACTGACAAAAGGTTCCGAACTAGTCCCCCATTCAGATCTTCAGAAGCGGATTGCCAAAATGGAGGTGACCATGAGAAAAAGACTGAATGACCAACGAAAGGGTATCGTTCTACAAATTACGGCATCGAACATCAGAATTTTGGAAGTGATAGGAAATTTAAAAAAATACATTAAAATCAAGTAACTGAATGAAAATAATGATCAAATTCATTTGGTGACGAAAGGAATGAATTCCTTTTTTATTTTTAAATAGCCCTATAGAATTAATTTTTTTCACTGCTATCATTCAGTTAATTGATTTAAATGTATTTTCTATAAAATTTTTAATCCTTTGACACATCATTTTAATCATTGTATTAAATTTTACATTTAATCTTATATTTTCTTCCTATATTTTATTTTCTATCTTTGTGCACATGATTTCCATGACTTTTTCGTATTAATTTCCATTGAACTTCATCCATTTGATCATCTTATATTTTTGGTCATGTTACTGCATTCATTATTTCTATACCTCGTTTTGCACATTTATTCATAAGGCCTTCTTTTGTTTAAATCTTAATCTGTGTTTTTATGTCAATGGTGCAACAGCAAATTGTGTTTTAAATGTTTGTATGACGATTACTAGCCAAAAAAACGTGCAACTTGTATGCAACAATAAATACAATAACGATCCAAAGAATGTGCACCTTGTATGTAACGAAAAATACATTAATGACACTATTAAACTCTCAATATAAATAGACTATTTCCCCTTTCGTTTTTCAACCGATAGATTGGCTATTCGGATATTCACATGTTGTAACAGATAAATAAAAGTAATAAAACCACATGCACAATGACTCCGAATGAAAATAAGAAAAGAGGCAGAAAAAATGAAGTTAATACGATGATTAATGGTATATACAATATGATTAGAATTTTTTAAAGTAAGTAAAGTAAGTAATTGAATAAAATGGACTATCAAACTAATGTCAATAACTATTTAATAACATAATGAGATTCGAACCCATAACTATATTCTTTAGGGTCTTATCCTAACCACTACGCTAGAATTCCACCGTATGCCCTAACATCAACTTTATGTCTCTAGAACATCACGAAAATCTATGAATTTCTTTTTCCATCTATCACAAGCAAACAAGGACCCGCCACGACTAATGACAATAAAGGTATGTCTAGGATTCTAACCTACACCACCATGCAGACGGTTTCATGAAGCCAGTCCTAACGCATGATACCTCTCTGTGTAACGCTTAATCTAGATATAGTGGGGGTCAGTGAAGTTAAACGGAAAGAAGACATGGACTTCTGGACAGACGAGTATAGTGGGATATCAAGAGAAGCAGATAATGGTAGAAGGTTGTAGGATTCGTTATGAATAGGAAAGTGGGGTAGAGAGTGATCAAATTTGCTTCGCCGAGAGCAGTATGAACAGAGTGGGTCAGGGCGCCACTTAATAAATGGCAGTGACAAAAACGACTGTGTCCTAGATTGACCTCGTCGCAACATGAGGGCCGAGAGTAAGTTCACAATGTTGTTGAGAGAGGTTTGACGTCCTGGAGTTTGTTCCCCTGGAGAAAAGACCTTTGTGCTCTCTTAAGTGAAACTTTGAGGTGTGAGTGGAAAGTTTTAAGAAAGGATCCGCTACTGTTTACTGGTTTGGCAGGCAGGTACATGGAGGGTGGGGTGTGAGTCACTGTCTTGCCCTTGAATGCCTCTGACAGGAAACTGTGTTTCCTTCATTCCGTTCATTGTGACAGCTGGTTGAGTGCGGGTTTGTTAGGGCTTGTTGCAAGAGTCTGTCTCCGTAAAAATGGACGTAAAAATGGAGAAACGAGTTTCTGTGAAATTTTGTTTTGAAACCGGGAAATCAGCGTCTGAGACTTACAGGACTAGAATACAAGGCGCAAGTGGCTAAACGTATTCCGTAATGGTGGATGGTGTTGAGACAATATAAGACACATGAACGTGTTGATGAATATACGATACATCCATAACCCAGTTTTGAATGGACAAGGGACCGGTATTAATGGAGGAGGATAGTCCGATCCTCTACCTACGAGGCACCACATCAAACACGTAGGATATTGAGGAAGCGAGTACAACGTGCTGTCAGGTAAGAGGCGTGGGAAGATCAACGGAGTTTCCTATCAAACTTAAGTCGCAAGAATTTCGTGAGTCAACGAACGGAAGAAGGAATGAGCCGAGACTCAGGGATGGGGGAAGAAACTCCCGGCGCCGCCAGATGTTCATACGGACAGTCTTGTCATCTAAAAAGCTGAAGCCATTGTTGGTGCTCCACTAATAAAGATGATCAGGACATCGCTGAAGACGTCGCTCAGGTAGACAGGTTCGCTGAGATCTGCAATAGACAACAAAGTCGTCACCGAAAGAGAGCCTGAGACACATGGCACGAGACAATCCAAGATAGAATTAATGACTATGCAAATAAGACGACGCTGATCACAAAACCCTAAGGCTACCCGTTCTCTTGAATAAATGTGTCGGAGAAAGCCGAGCCCACACTTACCTTA
This sequence comes from Schistocerca americana, assembly GCF_021461395.2. Taxonomy (NCBI): domain Eukaryota; kingdom Metazoa; phylum Arthropoda; class Insecta; order Orthoptera; family Acrididae; genus Schistocerca; species Schistocerca americana. Next base: position 28,182,129 of record NC_060126.1, on the reverse strand, counting down.
AAAACACGGTGCTTTAAAAATTCCCAGGTAAAAGGGCAAGGCGACCACGGAAGCCCCACTTGTACATAATACGGAGGATATCCGTCCTGCAGCAGGTGTCATACGCCTTCTCCAAATCGAAAAACGCGGCCGCAGTTTGGCACTTGCGCAAAAAATTGTTCATAATATGAGTTGACAAGGTGACGAGATGGTCAACTGTGGAGCGGTGCCTACGGAATCCACACTGGGCGTTAGTGAAACGATTCCAAGACTCGATCCACCACAACAGACTACCATGAATCATACATTCCATCACCTTGCAGATGCTACTGGAAAGGGACATTGAGCGGTAGGTGGAAGGAAGATGTTTTTCCGTAGCAGCTATAGGTATGGGAATGACAACGGTCTCACGCCAGTGACCGGGAAATGTGTCATCTGTCCAAGTGTGGTTATATATATGAAGGAGGAAGCATAGGCCCTCAGGAGATAGCTGTTGCAACATCAGAATGTGAATACCGTCTGGTCCTGGGGGAATGATCGGGACAAAGACAGCGCTTGTTTAAGCTCCCTCATAGTAGAAGCTGTACTGTAAGATTCACAATCACCGTTAAAAGAAGTTTAAAAAGAAAGCCAGCTAGCTATATTGCTATCCCTAAAAATGTAACGACACTGCGCACGTAGCTGTTTATAACGAATACATTTCGCCATCGAGATACGCCGTTTAAAAACGCGGAGAGCTCGTTTCTGCGCGCGGATTGCCACAGTCAACCAGGGAAAGTTGGTGCGTCGCCGTGAGGAGAGATACGAGGTTTGGAACATTCCGCGGAAGGAAGGACAGCGTCTGCAAGGTATTCCACCTGCTCATCAGTGCAGAGGACATGGCATTGAATGTGGCCAGTGAGGAGTAGAGCTGCCAGTCACCTTTCAAACGCTGCCAGTTGGTTGGAGGCACAGATGGATTAGCAAACGAATGAGACAGGGCAAATGGCCACTCGAGCTGGTGTCGGAAAAAGTGGACCATTCGAGACGAAGAGCAAGCTGAGCAGTACAGATCCAAAAGTCCGTGTGGGAAAAGGAGTGCGTTGAATCGGAAAGAAATGTGTATGTCTACCCACGTTCAAAGAAATTACATTGGGCTGTCTCCCAGACAGTGGCGTGGAGAGCACCAGAGGGAATGGTGGGCACTGAAGACGCTGAGCAGCAAAAAGGGAGGTGGAAGTTGAGCAGTAAGTTGCAAAATGTCTGCCCTGGTGACAGCAGAAGACGAGGGTAAGTAGACGTTGCAAAGAAAGAAGGTTAAACCGGGAAGGGAAAGACGGACAGCAAGAACTTGAAGCTGTGTGTGCAAGGAAATGGCGTGACTATAGACGTCATCTCGATTGAGCAACATGACTCCCCCTAGGGCAGGAGATCCTGTCTCAGGAGGAAGGCCTAAAAGGACTGAAGAGAAGTGTGGGAGGTGAGAGCGATCATGAGGGCATAATCTGGAGGCAGGAAACAACTGGACATTATGATCGCAAGAGGAGCTGTAATTCAAGCTTATTGGATCTGATGACGCGAATGGAGAATTAGTTTATCCAGTGATAGACAGGAGATGGGTCAAATAAGGGGGCAGTGTCCACGGTGGCTGCAGAGTGCCATAATTCGAACGTGGACAATGACCAATTTGAGAGGCTGGAGGAACTAAGTCCACCGTTTCGACAGAGGTGACGGTAATGTCCTTCGATTGCCCAGTGAACTTGTTGTTGGCTGTGCTTCTCCGTGAAACGGAGGTCGGCCGGATGAGGGTAATGCAGGGTGATGCTGTTGAAGAGTAACGCCGAGGAGGTGAAGGGGAATATCATTTGCCTTTGTTTACTGCATAGAACCTCCGCGTTTGACAGGCGCAGACCCAGATGTTGGCTATATGCGTGCAGAAAGTCACTGCGGAAGTACTTCTTTTTAGATTTCCATGCTTCTGTTTGCGAGGCAGGCGAAGGCTTGTTGGTATGGTGTGCACCTCTAGAAGGTGAAGATGAGGGTGAGACCGTGGAGCTGGACGATTCCACAACCGTGGCACTAAACTGGTAGCCGCAAGTCTGCATAGCCATGTCCTTCATAGGTCTGGATGTAGCGAGAACTGTACTATTATTTTCAGAGGGCAGTGTGCAAGTTTTGGGGCTAATCAGCATTTTCCGAGCAGTGTTAGTAGGAACATTTCCTTCACGCGGATCCCCTGACTGTCTCTCTCATTGAGGTAGATAGGACAGTCACGGGAGGAAGCAGCATCATCACCGTTGCAGTCGATACAGTGAGGAGAATGAGGTGGACACTCACCCTCACGAGCGTACCTGCCGCAGGTCACGCATTTGACTGGATTCAAGGGTGTGGTTGTAGCGCTGACATTTATAGTAACGCATAGGATTCGGGATATATGGTCTGACAGCAATAGCTTCGTAGCCAGCCTTAATTTTTGATGGAGGTGCCACACACTCTCAGATGGGAGGAACAGAGTGGGGGTTGGCACTAACTCTTTGTCAACTCTTTTCATACAAGGTTACCTGGAGCCGCTGTTGTTTCAGCCTCAGTCAGGCCATCAAGCAGTCGGGTGTATATGACAACACAGAAGGAATTCTGAGTGCAGTGGGCCTCTACTTTAACAGGATAGCTGTGGAGAAGTGTTGCATTAAGCAGTTGTGTGCTTGAAAAGCACTACCCGTCTCCAAAAGCAAAGTCCCATTACGCAACGAAGACTAGTACTGCACAGGACCGGCAATCGCGTCTACACACTTCTGAACAACCAATGGATTAACTGTCGGGAAGTTGTGACCATCTACCGTGCGTGACACCACGAAGTACTAGGATGCAGGCAGGAGAGGAGTCGATTCTTTCACTTTAATCCATTTACGTTTTTTATATGAGAAACTCGTTGCGGAGAGATCACCCACGGTTGTCGGCGTCTTCCTTCCTGCTGGAGCCCCCCTCAGGGAGGGGTGTGGGGCGCACCCGCCGTAGGTGACTGTCCACACCTCAGGTCACACATCGCGGACTCCAGACAGAGGGATCTATCGGCATAGAGGAAGGTACCAGCTCAGGCAGTCACCCTTCTCTGGGCCTGGCCTTTGCCCGGGGGGTACGTACGAGCCCTACTTGTCGACCAGACTTGGAATTACGCGTTACCCAGTCACCTTTTATGCATCAAACACATGGGCCTTCAAGAATGCACAGGGAGGAAGAAGAAGAAAAGGAAAAAGAGAGACCTGAAACGCTAAAGCGAAGGACGGGTAAGAAGAGGAAGGACAGGAAAAGAAAGACGGGTGGACACGAGAAATCCACAAACAGTTTTAACAAGAACTTCGGTTTCCCAAAGAACGCCTGCGACTCGATCCCCAAGAGAGGGGAAGAGAATAGCAGGAGGAAAAACATGCAGCATGAAAAGGGAAGTTGCGCGGCGAAGACTGAGAGTGGAGAGCTCCAGGGGAGAGAGTAAATAAGAGGAAAGAGTACACTGAAGGTCTTTATGATGGGAAGCACCTGTCTGGTGATGTGATGGAGGGAGATACAGGAGGCAACAGGGAAGCAATAGGAGACCCGGTATTAAATCCAGTATTTGAATGACCTTTGGACTACTTAAGATCAAATAAGGCAGCAGGGATGGATAATTGCATCCTAATTTCTAAAATCATTGGGAAAGTGGCAAAAAAACTACTATTTAAGATGGATATTCCTGATATGGTGCCGGCCGGTGTGGCCGTGCGGTTAAAGGCGCTTCAGTCTGGAATCGCGTGACCGCTACGGTCGCAGGTTCGAATCCTGCCTCGGGCATGGATGTGTGTGGTGTCCTTAGGTTAGTTAGGTTTAATTAGTTCTAAGTTCCAGGCGACTGATGACCTCAGAAGTTAAGTCGCATAGTGCTCAGAGCCACTTGAACCTGATATGGTCAGTTTGGGGTCAATCTGCAGTGTGTGGTAACTGAAGAAAACTTGCAAAGCCAACCAAGATCGCTAAAAAAGCATTCTACTGGATGACAAAGGTATGCTGTCATCATAGGATCCTGTGCTTTTAAAGGTTTAAAACATATTGACTGTCAGTGTTACAACATACTGTCGCTTTGATTTGTATGAGATTGGCGATGTGCCATCAGATTTTCGGTAAAACATCATCCACACAATTCTGAAGACAGCAAGAGCCGACAAAAGCGAAAATAATCGAACAATCAGTTCGACAGCTCGTGAATCCAAGTTTCTGACAAGAATTACTAGAATTACTGTGGGACAACCGGAAAAGAAGAGAATCGAAGCATTTGAAATCTGATGGTACAGACGAATGTTGAAAATCCGCTGGAATGATAACGTATGCAATGAGAAGGTTCTCCGCAGAATCGCCGAGGAAAGGAATATAAGGAAAACACGGACGAGAAGAAGGGATAGAATGACAGGACATCTGTTGAGATATCAGGGAACAACTTCCGTGGTACTAGAGGGGACTGAAGAGGTAAAAGCTATAGAGATGGGCAGAGATTTGAGTACATCCAGCAAGTAATTGAGGACGTAGTTAGCAATTGCTACTCTGGGGTGCAAATATTGGCAAAGGGGAGGAATTCGTAGCGAGTCGCATCAAAGCACTCAGAAGACAGACAACAATGAAACCAAATAAAAGTTCTGTTATGGTGTCTATAGCTCTTCCACTGCTTGCTACTTTTGTTACGCTCAAATTAATAATCGAAGAAAGAGGTAATGTTACGGAAAGAAAAGAAATTAATAAAAAAAATTGACACTCCATAACGCTGTAAGCGTCATAACATAAATGGATTCCGATACAAATGACACATGAATCACAACACAAAGGATTTGGTGTTGGTTGCACATTAAACCAACCGTTCTATGCAATGTGCATGACCGCACAAGTTTGGCATTCAATAGTTGTGCCACTGTTAGATAGGTAAGCCCATCCACCATGGTAAGATCGTACCACATCCGATGGGAAAAATCGGGTTTTAATTGCCTTGAGGCCGAAAACCGCATAAAAAGCAACAACGAAGTCGGTTTTTAACTTTCGTGAGACTGGCGCACTACGTGTTCAGTATGGTGTCGGCCGTCTTTTGCCACAAGTTGATATCGAGAAACAGTTTCTTCCACAACGAGCGGGAGTGTCTGGTGGGTCACGTTCGAGGTGCCTCTCGCGTGTGTCTTCAGTTCAGCTACGTCTGTAATCGGCGCACTGAACACAGCATCTTTCAGACAAACTCACAGCCGGAAGTCGTGCGTACTAAATCTTAAGTGACCTGGACTGCCGGGCTCTGGCGAGATAAAGGCCATCTGAGTGCTCTGTAGCTCGTGGAAGTAACTGTGAGACCGCGCGACTTCTGTTTATGTGTGTCCACAACGAAATTGCACAGCTGTGGAAATAGCCGTCAGTCGTCGGTATTTTTCTGTGGCAGTTATCGTATTCATTCATAGTTCTGTGGGAGTTAAAGGGCTACCATTACACGTAACCTAGAAATTGGTAACTGTGTTCCGGACACCAGTTAACGGTCGTAGAAGCGGGTGATACTTCTAGAGTGGGTATTTATTGAAGTGAACGGTCTTTTCATTCTGCTGCAGCTGGCCAGAAATCACAGAGCTGTGTACAATTATGTAACAATACATTGTGTTAATTTTAGACAGTATAGGAAACTCATCCCAGAAATAATACAAGATGTAGCACATCTGTAACCTTATCAAAAAAATGTATTTAATAATTTGTGACATTACTGTGAGGAAAAACGCACTGTGTTTTATCTCGTACACAGTATGGAAAGAAACGAAGTACTCTAAACAGTATGCAACATGTTAATATTTTTTAGAGATTTTACACTTACTGAAGTATTTGAGTATTGTAGGCAATCTGAAATGGAAAATAGTTGACTATCTTCTCGAAGCAACCATATCCCTAACGCTTAGTGGCATCGTTCATGAAAAAGTGGCAGTGCTGTGTGGCAGATCAATCTCATCAAAGGTATCTTATCAAATTACGAGTACAAAAAACCTTGTGTAATTTGACGGTACTTACCTTTGCGACATCATTAAGTGAAAAAAGTGATTTCTCAAATTCCACACCTGCATTTTTTTAAATTAGTATTTGGTCACTGACTTGGAAAAATTTTCTGCGACGTATTGGGCACATCAGTTTCATACAGCAAAATCGTACTTCAGACAAGTATGGAAAATTAAGCATTTCATAGAGGCGTATTTGGAATGAATACAGGTTTTTACAATAAAAATCAGGTCACATACTTGTCAATGGTATTTAAATAAAACTGTAGATTAGCGTACTTTAGGACCTACTAGTACTTTTGCACACTACGTCAATATATTTGAATGATATATGCTTTTTTTGTTTTCAAAGAGCCCAAGTCAGCTCATTTTCTGTTATGTTAGGGGACAATGAAAAACTTTCTGCCTGGTGCATGCATTATCTCGTTGAGGTTTTGTTTATACAAAACTTATCCCTTCGTTCCCAGTAGTCATATGTCTCATTCATGAAGTAGCCTGTTATATATTTAGCCAGTTAACTATCAGCATATTAAATTGTAAAAAGAAAGAAAAACGTCATAGAAGGCAAGTGACATTGACCAAGTGTACCGGGAAGGGTGCATATTAGTGGCTCATATGTTTGACAAAATGTGTATGCTATCACCGTTCTTAAGTTAAAAAAAAAAGGTCAAAACATGGAATCGACAGATGGAGTATTCGTCAGGACAGGAAATTTTGTTATTGAGAAATTTCTGAAAACACTGCACATTCGTATTCCCCCACCCCAATACTATAAATTCAGAATCTCCCAATCTGGATACCCAAAGCAGAATTAGGTCAACAGAGTAAAAAGGTGTAGTGATGACATCTGAGGCTTTTATATCTGTCACTCTTATAAGGTTTACACAATCAGCCATCCACTTGAATTCTGCGTACAACAACCCCAAACGCAAAAGGTACACAAACTGAAGACTCAGAGAAACAAATTTAGCCACTCTACCGCCAAAAAAATAAGATAGTAAGACCCTCTCGGTAGCTCAAGAAATCGAGCAGTTTTCCAGACCTCACATAGAACTTTGCTCAGATGGGCTATCTTGTACAGGAGTAAGAGAATCTATCACGTTGCGTATATTTCTGTGTTGTATTACAAGGCCCTACACTTCATCCAGTAAGCGAACGGCACCATAAATTAAGCTTCGAATTTTACCTATATTATTCAACTTACTTATTACTTCCTACCTGAAAAAGCGCGTTAATGGCATTTCACTTTAACAGTGCTGTAGCAAAGTTCCGTATACCTCCTGTTGCAGTTACGAGGGTAATATTTCTAATAGCGACTGATAACAAATACACATAGAATGTGAAACACCAATAATCGTTCAGTCATCAATTGAAATGTACTGGACCGTTAATATGTTAAAGATGGCGTCCACATTATGCCTTTTTGTGTACAGTTTTGCGCATGCGCATAAATTTCCAACAAAAAAAAAAAAGTGTGTGAATTCCTAAGGGGCTAAACTGCTGAGGTCACGGGCCCTTAGACTTACACACTACTTACACTAACTTATGCTAAGAACAACACACACACGCATGCCCGAGGAAGGACTCGAACCTCCGGCAAGAGGCGACGCGCAATCCGTGACATGGCGCCTCAAACCACGAGGTCACTTCGCGCGGCCCTGGAAACGGAGGCCGTGTTCAAAGCGTATTGCTGCCCGCCTTCGGGGGGAATCTTTGCGCTTTTCTGCAGACGACAGGCAGCTGGGGCCCATAGGTGTTTGATTGTGAAGTGTGCTGAGGTTATACTGTGAAGCAATTTACGTGCAATAATGTCCGTTGCCGCTTCTGAAGATTATTTGAATGAAAATGAGAGATGTGTTGCCCAGTACACCACGTGTTAGATAAAACGTCTCCGACCATATTTCTGTAAAGAATAAGAAAATGAAAGTATCTATACTTTGTAAGTAAACTATAATGTAAGATGTGTGTGTGAAAAGTATGTATGAAAACTGGATGAATATTCATGCGATTTAAAAGCACAACACCTGACGAGTCTGACATCTGAACAAAAGAAGTGTTGGGGTATGTGTAGCTACTCAACAAACTACTAAAAACAGAAATGAAGCACACTGATAATGCAAAAAATACGAAACTGGAAAACGCAGCCTCCGTTCTTTTGAATCTGAGTCTATGAAATTCCCAAATTTCTCGAGTCCGAGAATGTTAATCTGCCTATCATATTCCATCATTACATACAAGTGACGCACTGACATTTATTAACCTTCACATAACGACTAAGAACCTTCCTTAAGTGTTTCACTGTTATATTTATTTATTTATTCGTGATCCGTTGATCCAGTATACAAGATAATTGCATGGTAATGGAACGAATCATAATTACACATGAGAACAGTACTTACAGGTCATAATAGTCAAGAGCCAAGGAAACTGCCCAGTTTCGTGTATGACCCCCGCAAGCACGCAGAAGTGCCACAATGCGATGTGGCATGGACTCGACTAACGTCTGAAGTAGTGCTGGAGGGAACTGACACCATGAATCCTGCAGGGCTGTCCATAAATCTGTAAGAGTACGAGAGGGTGGAGATCTCTTCTCAGGCATCCCAGATATGCTCAATAACGTTCATGCTTGGGGTGTTTGGTGGCCAGCGGAAGTGTTTAAACTCAGACAAGTATTCCTTGATCCACTCTGCAGCAATTCTGGACGTGTGGGGTGTCGCATTATCCTCCTGAAAATTGCCCAAGTCCGTCGGAATGCACAATGGACATGAACAAATGCAGGTGATCATACTGGATGTTTACGTAAGTGTCACCTATCAGAGTCGTATGAAGGACCCCATATCATTCCAATTGCAGACGCCCCACACCATTACGGAGCCTCCACCACCTTGAACAGTCCCCTGCTGACATTTAGAATCCATGGATTCATGAGGTTGTCTCCATACCCCTTCACGTCCATCCGATCGATACAATTTGAAACGAGACTCGTCCGACTACGCAACAAGTTTCGAGTCATCAACAGCCCAATGTTGGTGTTGAAGGGCCCAGTTGAGGCGTAAAGCTTTGTGTCGTGTAGTCATCAAGGGTACGCCAGTGGGCCATCGACTTCGAATAAATAATAATTGATGTTTGGTTGAATGATTCGCACGCTGACACTTGTTGATGGCCCAGCATTGAAATCTGCAGAAATTTGCGGAAGGGTTACACTTCTGTCACGCTGAACAACTCTCTCGAAGGACCGGATTCCTGATATTCACGGTACACTCGTGAAGTGGTCTCACGGAAAAATCCCCAGTTAATCGCTACCCGTGTCCATCGCTTGTGCGCCGATTACAACACCACGTTCAGCCTCACTTAAATCTTGACAACCTGCTATTGTCGCAGCGGTAACCGATCTAACAACTGCGCCAGACACTCGTTGTCTTATATACGCGTTGCCGACCGCAGCGCCGTATTCTGCCTGTTCACGTACCTCTGTATTTCAATATACATGCCTATACCAGTTTCTTTGGCGCTTCAGTGTAGATACAAATTGTAACATGTGTATAGGAACGTAATATGTTGATAATTACTAGCTTAGGCATTTCCTACAGTAAAAAGAGGTATTAAACAATGGAATAATAAACTATAATTATTCCACAATACACGTTACAAACTTGATAGGATTGAAATGCTTTGTTTTGAAATGAGGAATAGATGATTCAAACGTGTATGTAAGCCGCCAGTTGCTAGCCAACAATATTTTATTGCCAACCTTATCGCTGCAGTTTACCGAGAACAAAATGTAAAATCTCGCTACACAGACAAAACTTTGTCATCACTTTATAGTTCTCTTATCTATGTTGTTTATATACTTTTTTACCTACAGTCGCTTTTTGTTTTCTTTTTCTGTCGCTTTTTCAGCACGATAAACGCGACCCTAGTTCCCAAGCAAAGACGGGGGCTCATACCAGACTGCTCGCGGAATGAGCAAACGTGTTGACACGAGAACGCCCATTCGTACATTCGTTCTTTCCATAAAGTTTTGTGTGTAACCTTTTATTTGCCGCTGTAGCCGCTCACTATTCTCCGAAGTAACTGCATTAATAGACTGGTGTTGAACCAAAAAACCAAATATTTATTATTACTCTGCTAAACACTGAACCACAACAACCAGCAAATTACAAAGAATAAACAACGGCGGTGAACTTCTCAGCCTTCTCAACTATCGTCCCTGGACTACTGTCACCGTAATACGTCACCACAGTAGCCCCCCCCCCCCTTTATGTTTGTGTGGGACATACAGGTACCATTTTGTGGCGACTGTCTGGAGAATGTGGCTGCTGTTTCTTCTCTACCGACTGTAAAAATGTTCTGGAACCCTGGTGCGCCTGGAACCTCTGGACCCGTAGGATAAACGCGACACAGAGCTCGGGAGAACACTTCCCTGCGCTGTCCCGTAGTTGATCGAGGTGTCTCGGTAGGTACTACAGCCGGTTCCCATGGCCTTCTTCGCTGTTGCTGTGGCTGCGGTTGATTGTCTGCCCAGGCGTCTGTAGTGCAGAATCGTCAAGGTACGACTTTTCTTCCTGCCCGCGTTCTGTATTCCACTCGGACAGCGTGCGCAATTGGCTGCTAGTCCTCTCCCTGCGACACGTCTGTAAACTCTTTTCCTCCCTCGTAAAGACCACTGTATTGTCAGGTGTTAATGCCTCTCCGCCTTGTCGACTGCTAGTGGTTCCTGGTTTTGCAGGCTACAGGGTGTCCTCCTACCGTGCCACATACGCTGGTTTCAGTTTCCCTGCAGATACTGCCATGGCCTTGCCTTCTTGCTCTAAGACAAAAGCATGTGTCTTAACGCTTCGAAACTCAGAATGGTAAAACAATGGCGGGCACAATGGTGGTTTGACTGCAATTACTATTCGTAACCACACAGCTGAACATTGATGGAGATCTCTATGAACAAATACAGGTACTACACCACGACGCAGAGGAGCATATGAGGAAAGTTTTTGGATTGAACTTTGTAGTTTTTGTGAGAAGTATTGTAGCACGCTAGCTGAACGTATCATTGCATTTCGATGCTCTATTAAATCCGCGGGAATACGAATCTGTTTACCGAGAACCATTAGACTTTGTGCTAGGTCGATAGCTATTCTTAACCCAGGCAGCACTACCGGCAAAGCTTAGATCCACGTCTCCTGGTGAAACATGAATATGGCTTTAAGAGTTCTATGAGGTCTTTCTACCATGCCATTGCTGGCAAGTTGAAATTCCACATAATCTCTTAAGCTCTGAAAAAAGTTCACACTCAAACTGACGTCCCCCGTCGGTTATCACCTTGCAAGGAATCCAAATCTGGCGATACATCACTGATAAGCAACCGGAGTGGCCTAGCGGTTCTAGGCGCTACAGTCTGGAGCCGCGCGACCGCTACGGTCGCAGGTTCGAATCCTGCCTCGGGCCTGGATGTGTGTGATGTCCTTAGCTTAATTAGGTTTAAGTAGTTCTAAGTTATAGAGGACTGAACACATCAGAAGTTAAGTCCCATAGTGCTCAGACCCATTTGAACATCACTGATAAAATTCCCAGTCACCGTCTCTGCCGAGATGTCCGTAATCGGTACAGATTCTGGGCATCGTGTAGAGCGGTCAGTTATTATAAATGGGTAACTATATCCTTACGACAAGGGTAATGATTCCACGAACTCTACACATATGTAGATGAATCTTGTAGCTTTAGTACTGGCATTGCCAATGGGCGAAAAACATGTTGTTATTGACACTGCAAACATTCTCTTGCCAGTCGTCGACAGTCCTTGTCTGCGTTCGGTCAAGCAGAACACTGAGTGACTGCGCGCGCATGAATTGCTGGATGTGAAATGTCGTGAACCATGTGAAATACGGTCTTACGGTATTGTTCATGAATGTAGGGGCGAATTTCACCGTGAGCTGTCTCGCACCACAATGTCGTATGCGTGGCGGGTGCATTAATTCCTTTCAATTCATAACTCGAATTTTTGTCTTCCTTTAATCTCTGCAGTTCATCGTCCACTTTTTGTGCCGGGGCAATAGCTGGCCATGAAACTCCGTGAATCGCTGTACCCGCTTCTGATAGACAGCCCGCCACAATGTTGTCATAACGACTGATGTGACGTTTGTCCGTTCTAAATTGTCCTATGAATTCCAGATGCCTGATGAAACATGGGGTACTCTAGTGGTGAATCCTCTCAAAGGCGTCGACCAGTGGGCGGCAGAGAAGGGTGTCGCCTCTAGATCTGTGCTGAAATGTTTTACTTCTTTGTATATTGCTAATAACTCCCTATCGATAGCTGACCACAGAGTTTGAGCTGGCGTGAACGTTTTGAAACGACTGCCATTGGCTGCCATATCGATGTCACCCGCTGCTGCATTGCTGCACCAATGGCGCTCTGGCTTGCTCCAGCCATTAGGGCCAATATGCAGTATGAGTTGGGTGACATAACAGTAGCCAACAACAAAGAATCCTTGAGTTTTGAGAAGCCTCCTATCATCCGCTGTAACCACGGTATCTGATATTTGCCATTGGTAATTTCCCCTGTTGGGACTGAATTAAGGGGCTCTTGAATCTCAGTGACATATGGTAAATGCTATCTGCAAAAATTTATCAGTCCCAATAAACGAAGTAACTCTTCGTATGGTTCTGGTTGGAGCACATTTACTATTGCTTGTGCGCGCTCTGGAAGAGGCTTATAAATACCTTCTGCTATTACCTCGTACCCCAAAAATTTGATCTTCGTATTTTCTAATCTACGTTTATCAGGGTTTAAAAGGACGTCAACTTTTTTCAAACTGTCGAACCATTGTCGTAAATATTTCTTGCGTTCTTCCTCGTTTCGTGAATTATTCACATTTTGAAGTACATTGCGGCATTTGTTTACATGAATATGTTTGATTTGCCTCGCTTGCGCGTTTTTGAAGATAGACAACAGTCGGAACATCCGACAAAATGAAGGTGTGGACTACAACAGAAACTAGACCGTACCTTAAACAATGAAAAATCAGGAATATACAAAATAGCATGTAAAACTTGCTCAGGCTACTACGTTAGACGAACTGGCAGGAATTTTCAAATTAGATACAATGAACATATCAACTTCTACACACATTCAATTTACAAAATCGGCAATAGCACCACACATAAAAGAAACACTGAAAAACACTGGACACTCATTCGAAAACAATGAAAAGATTTTAAAATACTTCACCACTACCGAAAACCTCATGCTATGGATTTAATAGAGGAGCTTGAAATTTTTGTACACTACAAAAAGCAAGGAGACAACAGTCTCAGTGACAAACTAGATGGCGAATTACTAAATTTCTATAAATGTTTCTCCTCGATATGATAAGTCTAACAATTTTCATAAATATGTACTTTTCGTCATTAGGAAAAAATCGATAATCTGAGCCAACAGTGGTAAAAGTAAGTTTTGTAATGTACAACCCAATAACTCTAACAACTCTGACTGAGTACAAACTGTTTGTGAAGTCATATTGTCGTAATATTTTTGTGGCATATTTTGTAGACAAACAGTGTAAGTGATGATTTGCATGTGTGTGATATTCTGTATAATGGAGTAGACACTCAAAGATTCATTTTGTCCGATTTTCCGATTGCAGTCTAACTTCAAAAACACATAAGAGAGGCAGAAAATAACACTTGCAAACATCTCCAAATATATTCATGTAAGCTAATGCACTTTAAGGGGCTCCGGAACGCCCTATACTTGCAATGTTAAAATAACGCTTATACGAGTAAATTACATCTTTCCTCACAAAGTATTTGAGGTAGGAAGTTGAACTTTTTACAGATTATTTATTGGAATATGGGCTACAACTTAACACAGGGATTTTACAAAATTTTAGTTCAGTTATTAAAGATGATTTTTTTTTCAATTGTAATGAAAATTCACAACATTTTTTTGCAATTTTTTATTTATATATTCAAAAATATACAGTTTTTTGGAAAAAGGCTGTGTTAAATTATGCAGAAGGTACTGTGTAACATTTACTGAAAGTTTGAAACAAATATGTTTGGAAGATCCTTAGAAAACATGTAATTAGTATGAGAAAATAAAAGTTTTGGGAATCGAGCGACAAAGATTGGATTAACTTTTTAGTGCATTCCAGGTCCATAGGATGGATTATCTTCATCCTCTGCAAACTCCTCCTCCAGCTTCCTCTTGTTCCTCCTCCTGTTTACTCTTGCTTGTATTTCTAGACTCTTTACAACCCTGTCTGCAGCCCGAAGGCGTTCCTTGTCTAAAGCAAGCGTCGCTCGTTGTTGTGTTCGTAGATTTTGCTACCATTTTCTTCAGTTGCAGTTACTGCAACACTGTTCCAAAAGGTGGTCATGTATGAACACTTATCACATTTCAATTGTATTTCACTAGCAAGTCCTACGTGCTTTATTATGGAGAGTTCCAGACCAACTTCACTACAATGAATACATCTTACACAGTTTGAAAAAATTCCTTTGAGAACCGACATATCAAATATTTCATTCACATCCGATTCGCCCATAAAACATTCACAGTTTTCACTCATTGAACCAAGCTTCTTCTGTGAAGTATTTTCTTTCCCACTTTGACTGCTATGGGCAGGTGTACTTGAGAGGTTAGGTTCACTCACTTGGTTATCGTCTTTATTGTTTACAGTAATAACACATACCTTTGGCTTTCCAACATTTCTCCTTTTCTTAAAAGCCTTCAGAGGATTTCTAATAACTTTACTTTTACTCATTATTATACTTCAACAAAACAGAGACTCAAGAAACAGAATTAATTACGAATATTTTCGAGATAACGACAGAGTAAATAAACATGAAACAATCGACAATCACACCAGCGATATATATTGAACCATCACAGGTTAGCCACAACACATACATTATCTCACATCACTAAAATGTACCTGATGAACACGGACGTTAATAATAACACCATCTGACAGCAGTTTAACAGCGCCACAGTGGGTCACGCCCATGTAGAACACATTTCAAAAAAAATTTAAAAATAGTTGTAGTCTTCGGAATGAATAAATTATATATCTATTAAAAGGTAATAGTCTGCAGATTCAGAAAACGCAAAAAAGTAAAAATTGAACTTTTCATGATTTTGAGCCTTTCTGGAGCCCCTTAACACGAGAATAAATTCTCGCAACGCGTGTGCTAGGCAAAAAAACTAAGTGACTGGTGCAGTTATCATTATTTAAATCATGAATGACACAATCACAGACTTACTTGAATCATCTAATATGATGAACAAAATTAAATAGTTTTTTTTTTTTTTTTTTTTTTTTTTTTTGCAAGCGAAATCTTCCGCGCATGACACATAACCAATATGGAGTTAGAAAACGTCGTTATTGTGAAACATGGCGCTTTATTTATTCGAAGCACTGAGTATTACCGACAGGGGATCTCCAGTTCAATTTCTAGACTTCCAGAAGGCTTCTGATTTTCCCACAATCGGCTTCAAATCAAACTGCGTTCCTGGAGTACAGTCTCAGTTGTGCGAACAGATTCTTGTTTTCCTGACAGAAAAATCACAGTTGGTTTCTGGGGTTCCACAAGGAAGTGTTACAGGCCCTCTGCTATTCTTAGTCGATGCAACCGATTTAGGTGTCAATCTGAGCAGCCGTCTTACAGTGTTTCCAAATGATGCTGTCGTCTGCAGTCTAGTAAAGTCATCAAAAGACAAGAGCAATTGAAAAATAATTTATACAAAGCGTCGGTATGGTACGAAAAGTGGCAATTGACCCCAAGCAGTAAAAAGTGTGAGGTTCTCCACAATTTAAAGACTGCCGAGTCAACTATAAGGGGCGATCAACAGGTTTCCATTTGAGGTCGTTACAGATTATATACAACAGAGCGCGACTCCAATGCAGGTATATAAGCACCGACATTCAGGGAAGGGATTAGAGTGGCATTAGTGTCTTTCCGCCGTGTGTGCACTGAAACCGGTATTACCTCGGCGTATCATAAAGCTCCCAAAGGACTAAGCGGAAGGACTGGACCTTAGGGCAGGGGAGCATTCACTTTTTATTGTTCACAATATTTATTAAAGTCAGTGAACAGAAATAGCAATTACCATAAAGGGCATCAGTTGGCTTTCAATACCCAAGCAAACAACTTTTCAAATGAGAAGGACAATACCTTAAAAAAGGGTAACTTTACACATGAAGTGAGAATAACTGTATTTTGTATTATCAAATAGTGAAAAAATAATATTTATAATAAACTCCCAGTCAGAGAACATTTATAAGTAAAGCCCACCAGTTTGCTTTATTTACTGACAATTGTATAAAACTTGTCAAAAAGGGCTATCGTGAGTACACTTACAGAGAGTTGTAAGACCCTGCCCAAAAAGAGTAACCTCACATACTGACTCTTAACTAGACAGGCAATAATCTATATCAAACACATCTCTTACAAATAGTTCCCAGCTCACGGCATGCGCGAAGTGCGGACATGCACGTCCTGCCGAGCGGCCAACACGGGGCATGCCTGGTTGTGCCGCTCGGACCCGATTTATCGGTCCGACCCAGGGCGCGGCGTACAGTAGCTGCGTCCGACTTCACTTGCCGGGTGCAGCTCTGCCTCAACCGGTTAATTCAGAGACCTGTTATTGGATGCATCTGGGTCTTAACGCAACGTTCAATTCCGTCCGATTCAAGAATAAGCGAGAACCCGAAGGGCCGAGACCCACCACCTAAGCACAGATGCAGAACGACCCAATTATAGTCCCACAAACCGCGTGTGCTGACGCAGCAACAACACGATACAATCAAATGCCTCAAACAGTGCTGTGTTAATAAAACCAAAATCAGTCACTTAAAACAACTTTAAATAAAAAGTCATAGCAGCAGTATAGCAAGAGTTAAAACAAATTGGGACTGCTAAATTTATCTTACAAGTAACAATTAAAGTCGAGGTTGAGATATTTTAAGTAACCGATTGAGCTCAATTCCACACGAGATGCCCCAGAGAAAAAAAACAGCAAATGATATTTTATTATTACGATAATCGACCCCTTGGTGGATGCCGACATTCGAACCTCCGCACAAATGTCTCACGGAGTAAGCGCACCTTGGTACATCATACAGTTCAAGATCCACCAGATTGTCTGGAACAAACTGAACATTCAGTTTTAAAACACACAGTATGTCCCACGGCTTGGGTGGTAAGGCAGAATGCCGACGCTATTAGACACCAAGCAACAAGATTTACATCAAAATGGCGCAACAAATTGCGTAGAGTCAGAAAAGAACACGGATTACTAACAGATTTTCTTAACTGAGCACTTGCTAATAGTTTGTCTCAGGTGATGTACACTTGCAGTACGGGAGGCACAAGAATGAAAAATGTGTATGGGGCAGCATGATTGTAGAAAACCACCATTGCGGATATTGCAAATGTCATAACGCAACATGAATAGAACGACGTCACCTTATCAGTCCAGCGAAATAATCGTCCAACAGCATCAGAGAATCAGTTCGCCACTACAATCTCAAAATGAAATGTCATCGGTTGACGGCCACCAACTGCTTGGCTGCGCAGACCATCTCAAGACACAGCCGTTACAACTGGCGCCTGTACAATGCCTTTTCAAAAACACCTCTTCGACGACCGGGTTACGTCCCCTCCTTGGGCAATCGCACCATCTTCTCTCTCCTCCCAACTCAAATTCACTCGCTGACCCGTCGATGCGCTCACCGCCACGCCACGTGGCGGCCGACTCTCCAACGCCGAAAGGTTGGCATCTCTGAACAAATATCGATAGCCGAAAAGTCGGAAGGGCTCATGAACTAAATGCGTAAAGGTGAACTGTTGTTGTTGTGGTCATCAGTCCTGAGACTGGTTTGATGCAGCTCTCCATGGTACTCTATCCTGTGCAAGCTTCTTCATCTCCCAGTACCTACTGCAACCCACATCCTTCTGAATCTGCTTAGTGTACTCATCTTGGTCTCCCTCTACAATTTTTACCTTCCACTCAACCTTCCAATACTAAATTGGTGATCCATTGCTGCCTCAGAACATGTCTTACCAACCGATACCTTCTTCTAGTCAAGTTGTACCGCAAACTCCTCTTCTCCCCAATTCTATTCAGTACCTCCTCATTAGTTATGTGATCTATCCATCTAATCTTCAGCATTCTTCTGTAGCACCACATTTCGAAAGCTTCTACTCTCTTCTTGTCCAAACTATTTATTGTCCATGTTTGCCGGCCGCGGTGGTCTAGCGGTTCTAGGCGCTCAGTCCGGAACCGCGCGACTGCTACGGTCGCAGGTTCGAATCCTGCCTCGGGCATGGATGTGTGTCTTGTCCTTAGGTTAGTTAGGTTTAAGTAGTTCTAAGTTCTAGGGGACTGATGACCACAGATGTTAAGTCCCATAGTGCTCAGAGTTATTTGTCCATGTTTCACTTCCATACATGGCTACACTCCATACAAATACTTTCAGAAACGACTTCCTGACACTTAAATCTGTACTTGATGTTAACAAATTTCTCTTCTTCAGAAACGCTTTCCTTGCCATTGCCAGTCTACATTTTATATCTTCTCTACTTCGACCATCATCAGTTATTTTGCTCCCCAAAGAGCAAAACTCCTTCACTATTTTAAGTGTCTCATTTCCTAATCTAATTCCCTCAGCATCACCCGACTTAATTCGACTACATTCCATTATCCTCGTTTTGCTTTTGTTGATGTTCATTTTATATCCTCCTTTCAAGACACTGTCCATTCCGTTCAACTGCTCTTCCAAGTCCTTTGCTGTCTCTGACAGAATTACAATGTCATTGGCGAACCTCAAAGTTTTTATTTCTTCTCCGTGGATTTTAATACCTACTCCGAATTTTTCTTTTGTTTCTTTTACTGCTTGCTCAATATACAGATTGAACAACATCAGGGAGAGGCTACAACCCAGTCTCACTCCCTTCCCAACCACTGCTTCCCTTTCCTGTCGCTCGATTCTTGTAACTGCCATCTGGTTTCTGTACAAATTGTAAATAGCCTATCACTCCCCGTATTTTACACCTGCCAGCTTCAGAATTTGAAAGAGAGTATTCCAGTCAACATTGTCAAAAGCTTTCTCTAAGTCTACAAATGCTAGAAACGTAGGTTTGCCTTTTCTTAATCTAGCTTCTAAAATAAGTCGTAGGATCAGTATTGCCTGTGCGGTAACGTTCTCGCTTCCCACGCCCGGGTTCCCGGGTTCGATTCCCGGCGGGGTCAGGGATTTTCTCTGCCTCGTGATGACTGGGTGTTGTGTGATGTCCTTAGGTTAGTTAGGTTTAAGTAGTTCTAAGTTCTAGGGGACTGATGACCATAGCTGTTAAGTCCCATAGTGCTCAGATCCATTTGAACCATTTGAATCAGTATTGCCTCACGTGTTCCCATATTTCTACGGAATCCAAACTGATCTTCCCCGAGGTCGACTTCTACCAGTTTTTCCATTCGTCTGTAAAGAATTCGCGTTAGTATTTTGCAGCCGTCACTTATTAAACTGATAGTTCGGTAATTTTCACATCTGTTAACGCCTGCTTTCTTTGGGATTGGAATTATTATATTCTTATTGAAGTCTGAGGGTATTTCGCCTGTCTCATACATTTTGCTCGCCAGATGGTAGAGTTTTGTCAGGACTGGCGAACTATGGCGACGTTATTGCCAAATGTGTTCAAACAGGACGAACGTGCTGTTATTCTTTTCTTAGCTGCCGAAGAACGAACTACGATAGCCATTCGTCGGAGAATGAAGAATGTGTATGGGGCAGCACGATTGTAGAAAACCACCATTGTGGATATTGCAAATGTCATAAAGCAAAAGTTACGCCAACTCAAAGAGGGAGGCAGCCGAGCACCCGCCCTATTGCCCTGATCCCTGCCCACGCGTTTAGAACGCTTTCAGTCCCTTAGAAAAGGTCTCGAATGGTCGTCAGTTCCTGTCGGACCAAGATGTGCAGCAGGCACTTACGGCCTTCTTCGTGTACTAGGATCTTCAACCAGGTGCGTCTGTGGGACGATGTCCTCAACGCTAATGGCAATTCTGCCTGATTGGCATACCGATTCTATACTGTGCGTCCCATGAACGGAAATTTTTTGATAGCCGTTAGATATATCTAGGAACTACTGTCACTATCAACTTAATTTGGAGCCGTCACATACAAAATGTTTGGGGAAGACGACTCAAAGGTTATGTTTCTTTGCGGTACATTTACAAGATGGAACGAATCTACAGAAAAGACAGACCGCACTGTACTTGTCCGTCCTCTTTGGAATAAAATGCTGCGCATTATGGGATCCATACCAAAGCGGACTGACGGAGGACACCGGAAAAGTTCAAACAAGGGCAGCTCGTTCTGTACATCACGAAACAGGCAACTGAGTAACATGGATGTGATAGTCGAATTCTGTATGCCACTCATTAAGAGAAAGGTGTTTTTTCGTTCTGGCTAGAGCCTTTTCACGAATTTCAGTCACAAATTTTCACTTCCGAAAACATCTATATAGGGAGAAATGACTATCGTAATAAAACAAAAGGAAATCAGAGCTTCCACGGGAGGATTGAGGAGGGCTTTCTCCCCATGTGCTATTCGAGAGCAGAACTCTTCGGCAATAGTGTAACGGTGGTGCTATGAACCGTCTGCCAAACATGTAAGTACGAAATCTAGAGTAATCATGCATATGTAGGTGTAAAACGAACTATATCTCTGTAGGGATCGTTGAAAAGTTTTCAGGCTGGCACCCACTGTTCCCTCAAGTCGCTTTAAAACATCACTCGGTTCAGGTCGCTCCTAGCTATTTTACATTTCTTGCTGCTTCCAGGGATTTCTCGCTATTAGTCTAATCGAATGGTAATCCATCTCATGGTCGCAATACGGTACGTTCTTTTATACTGACCGTCAGCTGCTCATCACTGCATCAAACATGGATAATCGATCCTCTACAGTTCTCACTGCAATTGGCTACAGACTTCTGACGTTGCAACTTCCCTACGGTTCACAGTACCATCTGCAGACATCCTCATCATGCTTCCTATGTTTGCCACCTTATTATTTATATGAGTTATGACCTGTGATCGTTACGATCTATCAGGTTTTCTCTGAATAATAAATTTATGGTGCAGTTCTAGTACAGTCAGCCATTGACTCAGTAGATGAATTTGAACCGTTAACTAACTTCAGGTAGGCCATTGCATTGTCAGACTTTTCTATGGGGCCATCAGTAAAGTTTTGCTTTCAAAATTGATTGAAGACTTTTAGAGATAACACTACTGTAATGGCCTAAAAATGCAATTTATTGCAGTTTCTTTCAGAAGGAAAGATAAGAGAGAAATAATACTTGTGGTAGATACTGGGCATATAGTTAAGTACATGGTGATTATAATTAAAGTTAAACTTTCAAACCGCTGTAGAAATAACACCACTGGTCAGAATGACGTCAAGTTGCAACGGAATATTATCGGAGAAGGGGGAAACGGTATGGGAGAAGAAAAATAAATAGTTACAAAATGTAGCAATAGATGGCGCTGTAAGCGTGATAATTTAAAAGTGGTCGACTACAAATGACACATGAATCGTACAAAAATGCCGAAGATGTACGTTTGCCTTTAAACGAACTCTACTACTCAGTGTTCATGGGTCTACAAGTGTGATAGTGCTAGTTACGTAAGCCCACCCACCACTGGAAGGTCATATCACATCGGATGGGAAAAATCAGTTTTTAACTGTCCTGAGGCCAAAACCCGCATAAAAAGCATCAATCACATAGATTTTCAATTGTCCTGAGACAAAAAAAACAGCATAAAAAGCATCAATCAAAATTAGATCTGATTATTAATTTCCGTTAAGTATCCTGTCCGCCGTTTTCTGCAACAAGTTGAAATCGACAAACAGCATGTTTCACAACTGATAGAAGTGTTTCCGGGGTCACGTTCAGAATGTGTTGCGCAATGCGTGCCTTCATTGTAGCTAAGTTTGCAATCGGAACACTGAACACATCTTTCAGATAGCCCCACAGCCAGGAGTTTTTTCTTTGAAAATTTATGGTAAGGTCTTATGGGACCGAACTGCTGAGGTCATCGGTCCCTAAGCTACACACTACTTAATCTGCCTTTAACTAACTTACTCTGAGGACAGCACACATACTCATGCCCGAGGGACGACTCGAACCTCCGACGGGGGAAGTAGCACCGACCGTGACAAGGCGCCGAAGACCGCTCAGCTACCCCGTGCGGCACAGCCAGAAGCCACACGGATTAAGATGCGGTGATGGGGCCGGCCAGGTTGTAGGGAAGTGGCGGCTAATAATTCTAACACTTCCGAAATGGCACTTCATCAGCTGCTTACCTGGATTTGCAATGTGCGGAGATGCACCATCTTGCATAAAAATGATTCCATCCACACATCCACGCTGTTGGAGAGTTGGAATGAGGTTGTTGCGCAGAAGACACTCACACTTACCAGTGACGGTACAGGTAACAGGACCGGAAGCACCTGTCTCCTCGAAGAAACATGGCCCTATGATAAATGATGCCGTAAACCCGCACCTCACAGTGACCTTTTCAGGATGAAGGAATAGTGGTTGATTTGCGTGTGGATTTTTCGTTGCCCATATTCGACAATTCTGTGTATTCAAGTATCCTGTCAGATGGAAGTGGGCTTCGTCGGTCCAAAAAATCTTCTAAGGCCAATCATACTCCACTTCCTTACGAGCAAGAATTTCTAAAGCAAAGGTCGCTCTTGTTGGCAGGTCCACAGGAAGCAACTCGTGCACGTGGGTAATTTTGAATGCGCAGCAAGGAAGGAGGTTTTGTAGTATTTTACGCACCGTGCTCCGGGTACGTCCAATGTTCGGGCAACTCTCACGCTTGCACGCCACCACTCGTCTCCTCCTGCGTTACTATGGCCACTGCTTCCACTGACGTCGAATCAATTCGTTTCCTCCCTCTCCCAGGATGCACACCAAGAGGACCCACGTTTTCGAATTTCCGTATCATTTTCTCCAGACCCACGGCTGTCATCGGACCAACGCCTTTTTTCAAACCCTTTAGTGTATGGAACTTTTGCTTATGGACGTCTGCACAGTCATCACGCTTCGCAAGCAGAGCTCGATCCTGCGTTGAGACAGCCATGGCGAACGTCGCAGACGCGAAAGGAGGAAAAGCCGTGTACCTGGCGTGTTTATACCAACTTCAGTGGGTCGTGCGCATGACAGGTGTTTTCATTTACGTATTCTGACACATACAGCGCCACCTATTGATCAATTTTCACGGAATTTTTTTCTTCTATCATGCGTTGTCACTTTCTCCGATAATATTCCGTTTCAATTTGACGTCATTCTGAGCAGTTGTGTTATCTGAAATTTTAACTTTAATTATAATCAACCTGTATATCAGAAAAGTTACTGTAGGAAACTGTTAAGAAATGGCGACACTGCAGAAATTCTCGTGAGACGTGCTGAATTTGAGGCGATCTGCGGCACATACTGTAACTGGTGCCAGTTTGAATTAGGAAAAAGGGAAACAATCTATGTAATCTGCATGAGTGTAACTAGTGACTCTAGGAGGGGATTTAAAAAAAAATTGATTTTTGTGTAATAGGTGAGTGTTTGATAACAGCGTTCAATTCTCTCCAAATGATACTGCCATTTGTTAATAAATACTGTTTAAAGTAACCAGTCGAAAATCCCTCACGTTTTTACTCTGAAATTCTGTTTCAAGGTTGTTGTTAAATTTTAAAGTAAAAAAAGATTGAAAATTTTTGGAATTATGTTGCGCGCCGTTTCGAAAAATCATATTCCGAGAATAACGCGTTTTATGTTCTGAAACGTGTTACAGGCAAGAACAATGGAAAAATTCTGCTTTTAGGAAACTCTCACCATTAATCTGCTATCCAAGGACTAGCCTGCCGTTTCTCTTACCGTTGCGATCGAAATCATATCCACTGGTTTATCGTAGAATGATTGGCTAATCGGCCGTGGCAATCCCATGGACGCGCAAAACTTTATAGTTCGTTTACCCCCAGTTCAAGCAGGCGTATCGCTAGGACGATTCGACGATTCATTTCCAATGCTTTCGGTACAAACTTACTACCTGGTATAACAACTTCTGCCCAGTTTGGACAAGCAGTAATTATTGGGAAGTCTCAGCCTCGAGGACTTCGTTCTTGCAACGTGACGTCTACATTGCACCTTTTGAATTTCGGTGTTGAGAAACAACAGAGCAAAATACGTTCTAGTCAGTCGATAATGCAGATTTCAAAGCTGGTCGTTGTCTTTCAGTTTCTCAGCGGAAGCACTGCCTTCTTCCAAACTTCTCTCATCCTGATATCTATTCTCTGGACGGTTTGATGAGATACTGCTCCTACCGCCTGCCAGAGTACACTTTCCTACCACTCATTGTTACTCGAAAGACAAAACTGTACACTGTAAGCTCACAGATGATCTATCAAAAGTCAATACTGCATACAAAAATCAAAAACTGAAGCGGAAGAATTGTCTCGTTCGTACAAGTACTGCCGCTTGAAGACACCAAGCTAACGCATTATTATATGAGAAAAAGTACCGCCACAGCTGTGTCTTTACTATGTCTTTATTGTATCACATGACTAGTGTCGGCGGCACATTACCGCCATCCTCAGACCCCGCCACTGCCAAGAGAGTATTTGATTTCTTGGCGCATTTACTGTTGGATCGTAGTTACTAGCACACGTGGGCTAGCTTTAATCAGGAGTCTAATGTCATTGGAGACAACACGGTGTCGAGTATAAACTCCCGGTGAAAGCTAGCCCACGTGTGCTAGTAACAAGGATCCCACAGTAAATGCGCCAGGGAAATCAAATACTCTTTTCGCAGTGGTCGGGCGTGAGGATGGCGCTAATGTGCCGCCGAAACTAGTCGTGTGGTACATAAAGGCGTTCTCAGTATACAGCTGTGATGGTACTCCTCCAGCCAATTGGAAGGAAATTCATAAATTAATAACGAACTACTGTTTATAATTTCTTCTAACTATGCCCAGACACTGCAGGGGTTATGGAGTTGGCGCAGGTAGGCCTTTTCTGGTCATCCGAGGTGCTAGAGCAGGAGCACGGAATTCCATAGAACAAATTCTTTTCAGGGATTAGTCTTTTTGACTCATATCTTAGAAGGTAAAAAAGCGTTTCACAAGGCAATAAAATAATGATTTTCTTGAAACTTTTACAATTTCGTTACCCCTTGAGCGTTGCTTTCTTAACGCTCTTTTTGCTTGTGTCACCTTCCACCGGTTTCATTCGGATATCATTACCACAGCATCAAGCCTTTCGCGTGCAAACACACTTCCTACAGGTCTGTCATGTTACTCATGTCAACTCACATACTCGAACGTATTGATGTCGTGGGGTTGGACATGGACGAGTAGAATCCCTTCTGACCACCTCTCTAGTCTAATTACTTCTTGATAGTATGCTATGGAACAATTTCCTCAAAGTCAGATTCATTTACGCCTTTCTTATATACTGTTATGAGTTTTACAAGCCTTACAGAGTCTTTCTGTGCGATGAAAAGTTTATGAAATACCTGTCATCGTGGTTATCTCAGAAAGAAAACTAGTGTACATTCCATTAAATGAGTTGACACGACGATTGATTTGCTCACAGACACATTACACCTCGTTTAGATCGTTTGCAAGATTGCTTTAATGGGACTGCCGCAATACTGTCGCAAAAAGTGCAGGCGACGGGTCTTCTTTACCGCCGCAGGCAATGTACTTTACTGTAGTGCCTACGGTCATGAATGATACGGAGTGAGCTACATCTCACTCTTCTAGTCAGTCCTTTTATATACCGAATTGTAACATTTCACCGTTGTTGAAATACTCGTGAACGGAAATACCGATACGTCATGATCTGAGAGAAATACACTGACTGATCAAAAGTATCCGGACACCCCCAAAAACATACGTTTTTCATATTAGGTGCATTGTGCTGTCACCTACTGCCAGGTACTCCATATCAGCGACCTCAGTATTCATAAGACATCGCGAGAGAGCAGGATGGGACGCTCTGTGGAACTCATGGACTTAAACGTGGTCAGGTAATTGGGTGTCACTTGTGTCATACGTCTGTACGCGAGATTTCCACACTCCTTAACCTCCCTACGTCCACTGTTTCCGATGTGATAGTTAAGTGGAAACGTGAAGGGACACGTACAGCATAAAAGCGTACAGGCCGACCTCGTCTGTTGACTGACAGAGACAGCCGACAGTTGAAGACGGTCGTAACGTGTAACAGGCAGACATCTATCCAAACCATCGCACAGGAATTTCAAACTGCAGCAGGATAAACTGCAAGTACTATGACAGGTGAGAGGTGAGAAAACTTCGATTTCATGGTCGAGCGGCTGCTCATAAGCCACACATCACGCCGGCAAATGCAAAACGACGCATCCATTGCTGTAAGGAGCGTAAACATTGGACGATTGAACAGTGGAAAAATGTTGTATGGAGTGAAGAACCATGGTCACAATGTGGCCATCTGATGGAAGTGTGTGGGTATGGCGAATGCCCGGTGAACGTCATCTACCAGCGTGTGTAGTGCATACAGTAAAATTCGGAGGCGGTGGTCTTATGGTGTGGACGTGTTTTTCATGGAGGGGGCTTGCACCCCTTGTTGTTTTGCGTGGCACTATCACAGCACATCCCTACATTGATTTTTTAAGCACCTTTTTGCTTCCCACTGTTGAAGAGCAATTCGGCGAAGGCGATTGCATCTTTCAACACCATGGAGCACCTGTTCATAACGCACGGCCTGTGGAAGAGTGGTTACACGACAATAACATCCCTGTAATGGACTGACCTGCGAAGAGCCCTGACCTGAATCCTATAGAACACATTTGGGATGTTTTGGAACGCCGACGTCGTGCCAGGCCTCACCGACCGATATCGATACCTCCCCTCAGTGCAGCACTCCGTGAGGAATGGGCTGCCATTCCCCGAAAAACGTTCCAGCACCTGTATGCCTGCGAGAGTGGAAGCTGTCATCAAGGCTAAGGGAGGGCCAACACCATACTGAATCCAGCATTACCGATGAAAGGCGCCACGAACTTATAAGTCATTTTCAGCCAGGTGTCCGGATATGTTTAATCACATAGTGTAGGTGTGTCATTCTTGACTGAACAATACGCTTCAGTGTGACAAGTGCGTCTAACTACATAATATTGTTATTATTTTGCCATGTTTAGTTTTACGTGTTTGTAAACCGTACAAAATACAAGAAATGACAACGAAGCAAACCTTTATTAGGTCTGCTCAGATATCTCATTAAGGGAAATAAAACTAAAACAGCCTGAATAGGCGTAGTCACATTTTCAGGCTGCTTTAGTTTTCTTTCTAGACTATGCCCTCTTAGACAAATTATAGATTCAGGTATATCTTCTGAGGAAGGCTCAATTATTTGGGCTGAAACCTAGGTAAAGGTTGGTTTCATTACCGCAATAGAGGCTGATAGTTTCTTATATATTAGATTATCACGATTGCTGACTGTGCTGCAATGTTGAAAGTACAAAAGTAGTTTCTTAACAACTCTGAAGAATCACTCTGACCATATGAAACACTTACACTGACAAAATTCAATAGGCATCAACATACAAAATTATGAACAAAAAGAAACTGTGGTGCAGAGGGCTCGGCCATCAGGATCAAAAGTATTGAGCTATTGATTGACCTTAAGCTACATATTATACATAAAACATTTATTGAAACTTTTATTAAATTTGACATTAACCCACTCATCAAGACAGCTTTAGTCAAATAGCTTTTCAAATATTTAAAGATGTTTGCCAGTGACAGTGAGTTCCGAAAACTGTTACAATAATAGAAAAAAGAAAGGCTGGCATGTAATGCAAGTGTCGAAAATTCTTAATACCCTTCAGGAGAATGTACTTCAGTTAAGACTGGCAAGCAAGTGGGGTTTAATTGTAGTAAAAGATTAAAGCAGATAATACACACATACAGCCACAACTACCGAAGGAAGTTATGGTTCTCTTCGGCACGTCATTACACAAACATAGGCAATGGAGCTGCTTCTAAAGTGTTAACGCAATCTTTCAATACCTTTAACTAATGCTATTATAATAGATACAGGACATTCATTGTAATAGAAGGCACGAACAACATTAGCTTCCCTCGTCCACTGCGTGTTGCAGCAGTGTCAATCTCCTTCCCACATGTGACAGACAATTTGGCGCATCGTTTCTTTCAGTTAACAGCTGTAAAGGGAATCTAACCAGCAACAGACTATAATCAGTACCCGCTAATCACTGTTCTTAACAAGCAGAAATGTCGGCGCCCAAAGAAACACTCTGTGGTGAAACTTTACAATAAATAATTTTGGTGCCAGATGGAATATTATGATCTCTGTAGAAACACGGTAACTATGTTAAGGTTGATCTTGTTTTGTCACATTCTGGTGTCTTTAATTTTTGAAGGTTGAACAGATTTTGTGGAGATGGGAGTAAGTCCGGTCATTATTAAATAATAACCATTCTAGTGAATAAATCGGTGTACATAATTTTTATTACAGTCCGGTGACACACCTATCAGAGAGAGAAGGCGAAGGAGTTTAGCGGTTTTTCGAGGTAATAAAAGGAGGTCAGCTCATCCGGGGAGCTCACTGCTTCTTCCATACCGATCTCAAGCGAGACAGGTGTTCTTTTTGTAGGTCGTAAAACTAACCATAATCATGAAATATTGCACTACGAAATAACCCGTTCGTACCTCTCTCGGTAATGTAAGTCCCTTTTGTGTGTTGTGACTAACGATTTCATAGAGAATCATCCTCAGATTGCGTGCGTATCTGATTTTCTAAATTATTAAATTATGTTTCTCTCACTAAGCAGTCAACGGTGTTTATAACTCCTTCTATGCTCGTCAGTAAATGCAAGTCGCACAGAAGGGAGTTTTACAGCGTGCTTTAATACAGGAACGCAATCTGCCGATGGACTCGAATAAACTCACTGCCTTGCAAGATGGAACTCAGAAAATATGACCGTACCTTTAAACACGAAGAGGAAGCGCAGCCCAGGCTCGATACACACACCACAGATGCATACCCTTCCATCTTAGGGGCCAGCAAGATACAGACGTCCGATGTACAGGGTGCGTTGCTTAAATCCAGACAAATTTCAATTTGAATTTCCCGCCAGTCACAGTTCTCCCGGAGGTCGCGATTGGCGTTCTAGAAAGCCATAGGCATCTAGTAACAGCCAGAACCTCAAAATGGCCGAGATGTTACGGAGAAGTGCGGAGTACAACCGAAGAGCCGTGATTATCGAACGTCTTCGCGCTGGGCGTTCGCCCACTGAAATAGTTGGATTCTTCAGGTACACGACATCAACTGTTTACGGTATTGTGGTCAAGTTTAATGCTTCGGGGAAGTCTGGTAAAAGGTTCCGCTAACGTGGCGAGGAAACCTCATTCGAGGAAACGCGTGTCACGTACTGCGGCAGTCATCGAAAAGGCCCAGGCGCTGATTTTGGAGGACCCCGGCAATCGATTAGGAAATTGACGTCAGTAGCGTATGTCAGCGAGGGAACAATGCCTCGGATGGCAGAGGAGGACCTCATACGAGCCATTTAGGTCAAAACTGGGTCTCGGATAACGTTCACATGTTCTGGTCAAAGAAGTGACAGCCCCCCTCCTCCCCCCCCCCTCCCCCCCCCCGCCGAACAGTCCGGATTTGAACCCCATCGACAACTGTGTTCGGAGCGTAGTCTAAAGAGTTACCAACAACACGACGCATCCTAATGTTGCATCTCTGCGCACCACTATTGAAGCAGCATTCGCGAATATGGAGAGTGCTGTTTTTAGAGTGTTGGTGCGATCGCTTCAGGACAAGACTAGAGGCGGTCTTCGCGGCTAAAGGAGGTCATATCGAGTAACGTTACTCTTGAAAGATACAACTATTTATATGCAGCAGGATTTTCATTTCCATTTTATTATAAAATTGCTTTTTAAGAAATGTTTCATTTGCCCGGATTTAAGGGTCTCACCCTGTACAATGTCTCAGAGGATAAACTTGAGGACACACACCAGACCAGCAGCGGACGTCAGTTTACGAGGAAAGCCGTCACATCTCTCCACTTCCTCCTCCTGTACCATACTGTCACTATCTATTTCCTCCCTGCTGGCCCGCAGATAAACACTCTTTCTGGCAGCGATCTCGTGAAACGCAGACGGTGGAAGTAATGCCAACTTAGGTCAGACGTTGGAACAGTGCCAACCATGGCACAGCTGAAGAATTTTCCCTACTGGTTATCTACAGGTTCTTATTAATATTACCAAACATACGCAAACAATTCACTAATTTATATTCCACATATATCACGAAAATGGATATAGAAGTATGTATGTGTGATGTGTTTTTGTGTATATGTGTGTGTGTGTGTGTGTGTGTGTGTGTGTGTGTGTGTGAGAGAGAGAGAGAGAGAGAGAGAGAGAGAGAGAGAGAGAGTACGCCCGACCCACATCTCCTCCTAAACCACGGGACCTTTTTCAAGCAAAGTTGGTATACATGTACCTTACTATCAGACTGTGGGATAAGAACCACCGGCTGGCAAGAGGGTGGGGATGGGGATAAGAAAGCAGCGTAGCCAGCGCCTTGTGAATTCTCCGAATCTATTCATCCAGCATTTGAGAATGACAGCACTTAGCGACTTGCAACAAACTTTACATAAAATTTCAACACTTTACGAGATTTTTTATCTTTGGCAACCCCTGCAGAATGATGAAAGGAAAAAAAGAGTTCATCGCTTACCACTTTTCCGCTGTTCATGCAGTAAAAGTACAGTATGAGACATGACGTTACGATTTATTACTTCTTTACTACTATCTGTATTCGCATCACATTTCGCAGACAGTATGCACATATAGCACTGAATGTAACCGGAAAACTATATTATTGTGTGACACGTAGTTCAGGAGTATGACGTCATAAGCAATAATATGAGTGAAACACTGTCGCGTCGTGCATGACGTTTAAATTTATTACTTCGTTACTGTGAAAACCATTTGCAACACATTTTTGCAGACAGTATCCACATACGCCTTAATAGTGCCTGCAAAATTATATCATTGTACGAAACATGGTTCAAAAGGCATGAAATTATGAACATTAAGCACAAGACCAGACACTGCACGGTACGGGCGCAGACACACAGCTATAAATAAACACCTGGGCAACGCAAAGTTTCTCTACTAGTGAATCAACAAAATAGCGGCAGATAGGGCTGAAGCGTATAATTTCAGTACTGTAAACACTTTTGCAATCGTAAGTGTCCTGATGTAACATTTAGAAGAGTTTTTGATCACACTATAAACCGGCGGCGCATTTCTGCTTGCCTTAACGCTGGTAAGTTACAGCTAGAGCATATCCAACAATAGTCCAACAGGGGCCTGTCAAAACTTCCCTGCGTACCATACCTCTTCCGAGTGAATGCAATAACTTGATAAAATCGCTCGAAGCGTTCGTCAGGAAGACTTCTGCAATATTTTGGATAGAAGTCGAGGTCGGTATGAGGGAAGTGTCTTTTTAGAGATATGTTACAGCAAAGGTTATCGTACAAAACTCTTCACCCACAAGTGACTTTTAATTATGTGCTCTCTTATTACCCACGTAACTGAAGCAAACGTTATTGTAACTTTCCTAAGCAGCGTCCTTCTCTCATCTAACGTTTCATCAAACTGCTTGTCTCTGGAAAGGTCCGGATTCTACGGGTCAACGAAGATACTCTCACTTTTGATTCGTTCAGTCGTGGCAGCTTTTCCCTCAGTTCCGTATAGATCTCACCTTCATGATTTATTTTCCTTATAAAATTTTTCATTAAACATATAAAAATCAGTTTAGAAGAAAACATAACTATAAATTATTATTATAACTATAAATTTTTGACTATAGTACTTACTGACGTAATATACTGAACTAATATGATCTGAGCATTGAATAATGTTTGCATTACATAGTTTCATTTTTTACGTATGTAGCTGTAATACGTGCATTGGCAATAAATTTCTTCTACTTTCCTTTGTAAAATGAATGCCTAAGCTAAGTTTCATTTTTCCTTTCTTATATTCGTTGTTAGCACTATGAAACCAATAAAAATTAGGTACTTCGTGCAATTTGCATTTTCGCTATAGTACGGTGCTACCTAAATCCTTTGATCTCTAGACTTCGCGTCATGGTGTCACTAGTGTTATATGAGCTTGCAGCATTATTCGTTGCTATAACTTTCAATTGCAGCTGAGGTTCTCAACTACAGCTAATGTGCTTTCTGTCCGCAAGGATGTGGCGGGAGCTCCGTCGCTGGTTTTCGTGCTGTGTGAGGGGAGAGGAGGAAGAAGAGGAGAGGAGTGTCCAGCAGAAGCAGGAGGAGGAGGAGGGGGCGTCCTGTCCAGTTACTCTGGGGGACACTGTGCAGGTGAGGGTCGCCCTGGTTTGTCACTCTAGAGGCGTTAAAACACGGCAGTGCTTCGCAGCAGCCATATTGTGTTTAGCATGCCCGGGGCGTTATACGGTATTGTGATTTACTGCTACTGCTTCTGGATAACAGCAAGATTACTTAGCGACGCATAGTTTTAAACACTATATGGTCGAATTCCATCTTTTATGCCACTACTCATGAACGTATCCCTCTGTACCCATGTTTATAATAACACGAATGAAATGTCATTCGAGTTTAGAGAACCGCTCTCTGTACTTTAGGAAGGGACAGTCAAATAGAAACGAGGCAGATGGAATAAAAATAAGTAAGCTTTTTATTATTTCAAAAGTAATCACTGCGTCTGTTAATACAATTATACCACAGTTAGAAAAGCCGGCTAGCACTTTCATGCAAACATGTTTACTGTTGTCGACAAAAACATGCTTGTTGCCAGACATGCGCCTCTTCCTTCGGAGCAAATCAACAACCACGAACCTCTTCCTTCAGGTCTCCAAAAATATGAAAATCGTATGTGGAGAGATTGGGACTTGACTAAAAGCGTGTAAACACTTCCTTGCGAAACTTGTGCAAATGGCTCTGAGCACTATGCGACTTAACTTCTGAGGTCATTAGTCGCCTAGAACTTGGAACTAATTAAACCTAACTAACCTAAGGACGTCACACACATCCATGCCCGAGGCAGGATTCGAACCTGCGACCGTAGCGGTCGCTCGGCTCCAGGCTGCAGCGCCTAGAACCGCACGGCCACTCCGGCCGGCAAGCTTGTGCAGCGTGGTCGAAACAACCGTGGCAACATTCAGGCGGGTCCACGTGTTGCCGAGGTTGTTTCGAGTATGCCCACATACCGCTAAGAGCTATTCGACTAAGCTGCACAAGTTTCCCTCGGAAGCCATTACACATCGTCCAATAGGTGCCGATCTCTCCCCATTCGATTTGCATATTCTTGGAGCTCTAAAGAAAGACATTCTTGGTCGTCGATTTGTTTCTGGCAAAGAGTTGAGCGGTTACTCTTCTGTCGGCGGAAATTAAAGGTAGTCGGCAAGCATGAACCCAAACATATTGTTAAAACCCTACATCCTATGTTAGCTGTTTGAAGTAACACAGGAAAAAACATCACGTAAGCAAATCATAAGCTTGTTATGTTGAAGCCTTCAGTCGACAATACCGACACCATAATAAAATTACACAGAATGGTCCATGTACTGTGGGGAGTATAATATTTTGGCAACGTTTGCGGATAGCCTAATGCGGGTACAACGAAACAACAGAATATAAAGATGCAGCTAATTTGTTCTCCAGTTAAAACGCAAAGAATTTTTTTTACTGAGATATAAAACCAAGTACATTCCTCTTAACGGCAACTAATATATTACCAGTTGATAAAAAAAGAATACAATTATACAGCTGTATGAGGTAAGGATCATAGTGCAACATTTCACAAAAACATTCTTGAAGCTGTGCTAAAAGTTTGATCAAAGTTGTTCGAAAGAGCGTAGTTTCTCAGGATTTCTTTAGAAAGAGTGGATCTGACAAGGTAGTCTGTTAGGAGATTTCGCATGTACGTTTAGGACGGATTCCCACTTGCTTTTGTTAAATGTATCGCTGTGAGCCTTGCAATATGTCTCTTGATGCTAGGAATGTACAGGTGATAGACCTTTGAAATTCCGAAGGATCGAAGAAATTAGATACAGTGCGCTTAGTAACTGTGAATCATGAAATCAGTTGATTACTTTAATTACATATGTGTAAATAACGTATGTACACGGAACTAAAATTGTCAAGACAACATATTTTGTCTAATTGATACATATCATGAAAGTGCAGTTACTTGTTCAGTACTAACATCTGCGTTTATTTTCTTAAATGAACCGATTTGTACCGAAACTTTCTTCACTTTGTAGCTTTAAAGTGTTGCATGTTTCAGAAGTAGGGCCTTTGGTCTAAAATATAGCAATTCAGTAATTGCATAAAACAACACCTGTATCTTAAGTGTATTGATACATGGTCTTGAATACATTAAGTATACAAGGACATTATTACATCCCGATCAACTGTTTAGTTAAACCAACACTTACAACAAATAATTACAACACTCACTGGCCGTACTGTAGAGTCCATTTTGAACCAACCTTTTGCAGATATATGATAACCGTTCCATACACAATGATTTAACGGATGCAAATGGTTCAAATGGCTCTGAGCACTATGGGACTTAACATCTGAGGTAATCAGTCCCCTAGAACTTAGAACTACTTAAACCTAACTAACCTAAGGATATCACACACATCCATGTCCGAGGCAGGATTCGAACCTACTACCGGAGCAGTCGCGCGGTTCCGGACTGAAGCGCCTAGAGCCGCTCGGCCACTGTGCCCGGCTAACGGATGCAAACAACGTTGATGGGGACTGTGTATCCCTGTTAGCAACAGCTGTGGAAATAGAATGGATAGTTCAAATTATATTGGAGATTAGAGTTACACAAGTCCAAACAGTTTAAGGAAAAATAGAATAAAATTGTGGAATGGAATTCAAAAATAAATTCTAGACTGAAAAATAATCGGAAAAAATATACGTGGAGGATGTGCCAGGATATATTAAACAAGAATTAAATGTAAGAAACTTAACGAATGATAAAATAATCCCACCAGTCGCAGTCATGCAACTATCTTGAATCGACAAATTGCAGCATTATCGCTCTTACTTATACGAAACGAAACCCTTATTCTCGAACAGGTATTTATAGCTTCCAGTCCTTTGATTTTGCCCTAATAAAGAAATTTAGGGAACAGTTGAGTGATTTCTCCGCTACTTCGTTGCATGTGTGTGAGTGAAATGGGAGAGTGGTGTTTGCAGGCGCTGGTCAGCACCACCAACCATAAGACACTGTATTGGCATGCGATGTCTAATCGAAAGAATACATAATTCTGGTTACAGTTCCTCAAGTCGGTATTGTCTAATTTCACTGAAGCTTGATAACTTTTATTGTGTCTTTAAACGTATTCATGTTAAATCAGGAAGTATAGTCAGATTTTGGCTACCGTGCAGCTCATCAGTCGTTTTGTTGACAGGGCAGTCCCACCTGCCTTGGCGATTTCTGCGGGCTGTACGGTGGGCTGCTCTTGAGGCTGACGTTGGAGTCATCTGGGGTGAGTAGCATCTCTGTAGACTTAGGCCGCAGGCTGTAGCTGTGCGTCCACTTGTTACCTTCCGTTCATAACCGACAACAGAGGTTTGCCCATTAATTACTTCGGTCCTCAGTTATTTTTAACAGTTAAGGCTGCCATTATCATCAGATGACACTGAGATTTTCTCACGTTTCTCAGTCCTTGTCCCGACAAGTAACACACTTTGTGGGAGAGTGGACTATGCACAGAGATGGAAAGAGCTGTCTACTGCTTGCCAGGAGCGATGGGCAGTTCACTTACACACTTCTTCGTGTAGTGTTAGAAGGGTAGTACACGTAGGCGCGATGTTAAACATCAGTGTATCTTAATTCAATACGTGTGGATGAAAAGCTACAGTATATGCTAACGGACGAAGACAGTGCGACCATAGCCCGCCACGAGACTCAAAGCGACGCGGTAAACAAAGCGTATAAGCGCGGCAGCGGCGAGTGGGAAATCATTCTAGCGACAACACGCACCAAAAACTGGGATATTCACAGACATAAGTGACGCTGGCAAAGGGCGGATTGTTACCGCCCGGCGCCTGTGAACAAGCATTTCGGCAGCGGCGAAGCTGGTCGGGTGTAGGCATGCTACTGTCTACTGCCGTCAGCGTCTATGGAAAGTGGCTTGAAGGACGGCGAAGACACTTGTAGCCGACAAGGTGTTCGACGCCAACGCCTCATCACAGAACATGGAGGTCGTGTGCTTGCCCGCTCTGTAAAAGCAGGATAGGTTAAAAGGATACCTGGTTCCACACGGTTGTCGGAACAGGTCTATTTAAAAAATAAATAAATAAATAAATAAAACGCTGAGCGAAAGGTCTGCTAGGCTGCAGAAAATTTGTGGGTCTCGATTACTTTAGGGAAATCAAGGAAAACGTAAATCAGTCGTACTCCCGAATGCGATCCAGTGTGCTAACCACTGCGCCACCTCGCTCGGTAATTTGACATTAGGAAGGGCAAAGGCACCATAGACCCTGTACTGTGTTGCGTCTGATAGTGGTACCAAGACTTAAGAAGAAATTTTCGTAGCTAGATTGGTCACCCAAGGATCTCGACAGCCGCGCGGGATTAGCCGTGCGGTCTCAGGCACTGCAGTCATGGACTGTGCGGCTGCTCCCGGTGGAGGTTCGAGTCCTCCCTCGGGCATGTGTGTGTGTGTGTGTGTGTGTGTGTGTGTGTGCGTGTGTTTTGTCCTTAGGATAATTTAGGTTAAGTAGTGTGTAAGCTTAGGGGCTGATGAAATGAATTGAAATGTCGTGTGGCTAGGGCCTCCCGTCGGGTAGACCGTTCGCCAGGTGCAGGTCTTTCGAGTTGACGCCACTTCGGCGACCTGCGAGTCGATGGGGATGAAATGATGATGATGACAACACAACACCCAGTCCCTGAGCGGAGAAAATCTCCGACCCAGCCGGGAATCGAACCCGGGACCTTAGGATTGACTTTCCGTCACGCTGACCACTCAGCTACCGGGGCCGGACTAGGGGCTGACGACCTTAGCAGTTAAGTCCCACAAGATTTCACAAACTTTTGAACATCTCTTTTTTTTATTTTATTTTTTTTATCTCGACAACTACACATTACACTTGCCATTCAAACTGAACATAACTTGTGTAAGGATCATATTTCAACGGTCAGGCAACATTGGTGTTGTTGCTGTGGTTTTCAGTCTGAAGTCTGGTTTATTGCAGCTATTCACGCAAGTCTATCTTGTGCAAGCCTCCTTATCTCTGAATAGCTACTACAACCTCCGTCCATTTGAATTTTCTCAGAGTATTCATTCCTTGACTAGCCCTACAAGTCTCTTGATATCTCAGGATGTGTCCTATAAACTGATCCCTTCTTTTAGTCAAGTTGTACCACAATTTTCTGTTTTGCCCAGGTAGATTCAGTACCTCTTCATTACTTATCCGATCTAGCCATCAAATCTTCAGCATTTTTTTGAAGTACCATATTTCAAAAGATTGTATTCTCTTTTTGTCTTATCTGTTCATCACGCGCGTTTCACTTCTGTACTCGGCTGTATCCCTGACACAAGTCTTGAGAAAACATTTTCTAACGCTTTAAATTTACATTAAATGTGAAGAAAACCATTTTTGTTCCCAAAATTCTTTACTTATTGTAACTAATCTGCATTTTATCTTCTCCCTACTTCACCCATTGCCAGTTATTTTGCTTCTCAAACATCAGAACTCATCTAACATTTTTAGAGTATCATTTCCTAATATAATAGCCCCAGAATTGTCTGAGTTAATTTGAGTCCATTCCATATCCCTCTGTTTACTTTTGTTGACGTTCATCTCATAACCACTTCGTAAGCGACTATTCTCTACGCTGAACAGCTCTTTGAAGGTCTTCACTGTCTGTGACACAATTGCGAAGTCATCCGAAACCTCGAAGTCTTTTTTTTTGTTTTTTTTTCTGCCCCAACAGCAATTCGTCTTTCAAATTTCTCCTTGGGTTCATTTACTGCTTGCTTGATGTACAGACTTAATAACAACGTCCTTGGACTCTTAAAACAGCAGCGGGTTTCTGTGCAAGTTGTATATAATCTTTCACTCTCTGTATTTTATCACTGGTACCGTAAAATTGCGAAGAATGGATTCCGGCCACTATCGTAAACAGTTTTCCTTAAAGCAAGGGTTCCCAAATTCTGTTCTGTGGAACACAGGTGTTAAACAAGAGCTTGTGATGTTACAAAATAGAAGTGATGTTGTTATTCGATGGAAAGTTGGAAATTGAGATTTGACTAACTGTTTTATCAATCACAATTGGCGTAAGAATCATGGATTGACCATTGTCATAAAATATTGCATTATGAGATGTGAATAGTTTTTACTTGCGGTTTCGCGTGGCTTGAGGCAGTCACAACTAGCGTGCTATTGATTAAGAAGTTGCGTTATCGTCTTTCTAATTACTTCATGATCGTAGATACGATCATACCCGGTTGTGAAGTTATTGTTATGACAAAAAAAATTTCCTAAGGGACCAGAAAGTTCTTAAGGGCGCAAAAACAACTGTAACATCACACAAAAGAGAAATTCAATATTAAAGCTGATGCAAAAAGACGATAAAACAGTTTTCTTTTTATCAATGTAACACGCACATTGGACTGCTGATCTTGGTGTCTGTAATATTAGCAAAATGCATAATTAAAATGAAAATAATACTGAGGAGATAATAGGAATGAGCACTGCTAAATGATTCAGTATTCCCAGAACAAATATTTATTATAACTAAAACATATATCGTACCTTAAGCTTAATACAACAATGACGGTAGATTTTTATGTCCGTATCATGTCCATTTAGCGCTCTTTTATATAGCCATTGTCTTCTTTGAGTCGCTCGTGCGTCGTCACGGTAAGTTATAACAGTTCTTTACACTTCACTCAAACTTAAACATAACACGTTTTTATACATTTAGTAAAAAATTAGATCAGACTGCCACAAATCTGCGTCCGTCTTACTTGAGAAAAACAGTACAAGTCTTCTTAGCGCTCCAGGCTTCATTTGTTCTCCCTCGAACAAAATAGTGAAGGATCGTATATCTATCCGTATTTTTCTGTTTTTATTGCCGCCCAAAGACGACAAATTACATCACTAGAAAATTCCACCGTCGCTATGCGACGCCTCATTATACATTAATCATTATTTACAAACAAGTATTTGCCTTCTGGCTGAAAGTATTAACTACTCGTATTTGCTGTTTTAATGAAGTCAAAAATAGCGAATATCTCATTGCCTCCCATGAGGAGAGAGGGAATGCCGAAGGATTACCTCGATCCTCATGTCCTCATGAGATATTCGTGATTTTTGGTGTGACATTTACATAATGTTACTGGCGTACCATGTACTTAAATTGAAATTACATTTATAAACATATATCAGATATTTATCATTTTTCAAAATAAAGTTTTTCATTCTTTGTTCATCAGTCACTTCATTCCATAATACCAAGATTAACATTTATGTGCATATTTAAGTTTGGTCCATATTTGCTTATAACAATAAGTGAACGTTCATTTCGCACTTCAGGGGATAGAATTCAGGAATTACTTTCTCTTGAGCTTAACAACTAATACATAAGTACAGTGAGTGCTTATTTTCACTAAACTAGAGTGGACAATGTTCGAGCATCTGTTGACTCCTTGTGGTTCAATTACAGTTTAATAACGTAGCACTACACTTCGTGATGCTTTCACTTTCTGTGTTAGCTGTCTACGGCGTTCATCATGCAGTACATCTGTCCTTTCCACTGTGGTGCCAGGAATTCAAGTGGCTTCCCGGGTTTTTATTTACAATATGAAACAGAAGAAGTGGAAAATTATTAGTATAACTTATAACCTATTGGATACATTTGTTAAGGATCGGGACTGGTCTGGAGTTTAGGGTCTTCCTATAGTGCACATTCATTTTCTTTGTCCATCAAGAGACAGGATTATAATTCATTTTAGCAGTGTTCAGGAGTGCCGGTATTAATGGCTTTAAGGCCTGAGTAATCTAACAATCTACTTCTCACTCATCTTAACTTCAACTCAAGAAAATTGCTTAATTTACGTATGAAAATGTAGTCACACAAGTGTACAAATGTCTTTCCTCCAGCATGTACGATGGAAGTCATGGCGGTTAGCAGTTTAAAGTTTGGATTGTTTCGTCACCCACACGTCAGCCACTCACAGCGGCTGCACAGTGTTGCGTGAGCTCCAATACTCAGTATCCGTTCGCGCTAAGGCTGTAACAGAGCTGCTGGTCGTAGATTGCTCCTTCTTTTTGTGAACTTCGTATCACACGAGTGCATCGATACAAACACCTCGCGCGCGTTTTCCATCGGAGGAGCTGGACACTGACGCTGCCTCCATACTTCTCTGTCAACTGCCTCCCATGAGGCTCACAGGTAAGTGACGACGAATGTTTTAGCTGTCGCTGCACTTAGAACAACACTGAACTTTGCGTTGCACCTGTTGTCGTAGCCTTGACTTCTTTTTACACTTGCAGTACAACACTACCACTAATATACAGTGAACAGTTACTTTTATTATGCACGTCGCACTTTAGTGTGCATCTTCACACAGCATTCGTGCTTAGTTCCTTCGCCGATGGAGTTCATTTACAAAACAATTAATTTTGCAGGTTTCCTCCATTGGTACAGAAAGACTTATATTCTACTATTTACAAAAGATCACTTACGAGCTAATATTTACAATTAATGGTCACTCCTTTTGTTAAGTCCAGTGAACAACTGCTTTATGAATGGACTCTTTATATCTCAAGATTTGCTTTCACTAGTGAACCTAAAAATATTCTTTCAAACTTTCTTTTAAGTGCTCATCTCCTCATTATGAAAACTACAGGCTTCGCAACACTCGTTGCATTTATTCTTTAGTGCACCCAAGATCATTTTCTACTGCCACGCAGCATATCTACTACATAACGAGTACGCATTTAACGCTGAATTTTTTTTTTTTTTCTTTTTGTGCTTTCCTTTGTGCTTGCCAAATTTTTTTTATATTTGAGGGCAGACTGGATAACAATAGTTCTCCCTCTTCGCTTCATGTACTCAGCAATCGTTCTCTGTTAAAAAAAAATAGGGTAACGCGTGTCTACTATTTTTCGCATGAATGGAATTACCGACAGTTCACTGGGTTTACGCAACCGGTCCATAACAAACATTACCAAAGCTAGCGAAGTTCATCACGCTACGTGTCTCATTTCTCATAAGCACTGCTTTGCTTCGAAGCACACGTGCCTTTTACAAGTCGACCCTTGGTCTGGGTTAATGAACCAGGATCAAAAGGAACAGGCACAAGGAAAATGGATTTCATAAGAGGAGTGTCTTAGGAGACATTTTTGCAATAAAATCTGCATGTAAATAAAATTATCTTAATAAACATAGGCACATATATAAACTTCAACCTCCTTCCTTACAGCATGCTTTGCTACTTCTACGTCTTACTCAGGTTATAGTCAATATTAAGTTTAAATATCACTGCATTGCTTGTTCTTTAGATTAGCCTTCAATTAGGGTATTGAATGGTCGCTAGATTACACTACAGATCTTCTGAAGATCTTTACTTGGACTTATTTATGATACAGGGGGCTTGCTGTGTGGTTATTTAGTACCTCGATTCTACTGAAATCAATTCGTCAGCTAACATTCCTCATATGCTCTTTACATTGGGCTCAGATCACAGGGAAATAGTTTACTTTCATAGCAATTAATGGCGTCGTGGAGCACTTACGCTACATTATTGATGCTTCATGGTTTGCCTCTATTTGTACTGTATTTCACCTAACTTAGTTTACTACAGCTTATTGTCTCCTTGCGTGAACACATGCGGGTTACCACTTGTTTTTCCATTTAACAGCACGCTTTAACTGAACTTTAAGCTATTTCTTCTACTCCTGTCCACTGTCTGGACTGTTTGAACATGTACCCTTTTTTTTTTAAGCAGGTAATTTGGGCTTTTACAACAGAACTTCAAGTACTTACATTACTAAAAATAAATCTATCTTCTTGTACCTTGAGAGAAGTGCTTATTTACGCATCCTCCTCCATTTCTCACCTTTACATATTTTATTTAGCTCCGGGCAATCACCTCGCAAGCACTTTTTTTCTTATCACTAACTTAAAATTAAATTGAAATTCTTGGTGCAACCTCAATTTCCTGCTTCAGCTTGTTGAAGAAATATCAGTTCATGTCCATCACTATAAACAATTTTTCCATACATAGCATTTAATACTTAAAGTTTACATGTAATAGCCGTTACCATGTAGTCAGTGCGCTGTTCAACACAATACTTATCATTAACAGTTCACACAAGGAAATTTCCAGTACGTAAGAAGCAAGAAACCGAAACAGATTCTATCTGCAGTTGAGGCTGCGTCTGTAAACTAACTCTCTGTTTCAATGGACCAATCGCTCCCGATATGGAGCAACCCTGAATCGGCAACGATAAAACTTTTGTAACAGAAGACACCTGTCTGAAGAGACATGATGACATCACATTGATGTTTGCTCCTGTATCAACAATGGCTGTGAAAGGAATGTTGGCATTATAAATATTAATCGAAGCCTGGACCTGTTCATCATAAATGTTGTTAATGTCTTGAGCTTCTAGGTCAGGTGCAAGGTCATCTCGTAAGTCGGTCTCATGGTCGTACCGTATCGCATTAACATACTCAGAATCAGAGTATTCGTTAGTACCCCCACTGGAACCGGCAGCGACCTCTAGGAGGCTGAAAGGTGCTGCCTCTAATTTTCCGCAGGATGTTTAACCTGTTTGTCATTCATGGCCTTAAGTGTTTGTTCCGTTTCATATTGGTGCTGGTTATGTGGTACAAATGCCGGTGTAGAGGGGTAAAATCCACTGGGTGCATTCACTTGTGAATAGAATACTTGAGAAGGCTGATGTCGCCCGATCTTTTGGTTGCCGGCAAAATCATTTCCTTGTGAAGGAAAGTTCGCATTTGGTACCGTTTGAAAATTGTTCCGCGGTCCTCTATTCTGTGAAAAGTTGTTCTGATGTGCTGGGTGGCCTCCGCCTTGCCCATGCCACTTGCTATTTTTCGACCTATAACTTTGATTGTACACTGGCCCATTTGAAAAATTACCAATCGTTTGTGGAGAATTTCCCTACTGGTCCGGCGCAGTATTAAAGGGTGGGTTTCCGTACTGATGTTGTACCTGGTGGTTGTAAATTGGGTGGTATCTCTGCTGATTACTGTAATTGGTTTTCTGCTTCCATTTAAAGTTATTGCCGTTTGCGTTTTCATAACGGCTGGCAGGTTGGCAACAGCGGTCGCAGTAGCTCGCTC
This sequence comes from Schistocerca americana, assembly GCF_021461395.2. Taxonomy (NCBI): domain Eukaryota; kingdom Metazoa; phylum Arthropoda; class Insecta; order Orthoptera; family Acrididae; genus Schistocerca; species Schistocerca americana. Next base: position 28,138,665 of record NC_060126.1, on the reverse strand, counting down.
TCTCCTTCGGCGTATTGTTGTCCGCGTGCGATGCATTCTGCTGGCTGCCAGGGAAGAATTTGCCGCTGCCAACCTTTGAGCGCACATCCTCGCTAATTAAATCTAAGGAATCCAGCACAGAAAGGAATACATCCGTGTCTTCTTCGGACACATTTACTAATTTCTCTCTAATAGACACAGGGAGTTTGCTTTTGAGAATCATAATTACGTCCTTGGAAGAAATCGGAGAATCCCAGAATTTAATTTTTGCTAGATACTTCTCAAAGTATCGCCGGAGACTTCCATGCTTATCATTGAAAATTTCCGCACCATACACCTCCTTCCTTAATCTTTGCTGTACCCCATTACTCCAAAATTTTGCCAAGAACATTTTCTCAAACTCTTCATAATTCCTACACGTGTCTACCATTTCCGTTCCCCATAATGCTGCATCACCAGAAATAAAGCCAGTGACGAACTGAATACGCTGTCTGTCTGTCCAGCTCCTGGGAAATATGCCGGAAAAATTCTTTAGGAACACGATGGGGTGTATTTCTCGCTTCTGCGGATGAAAAACAGGAAAAGTGCGATGCTTAATCACACTTTCCTCTTGCATTAAACTCACGATTGTGGGCGGATCATTTATTTTCCCTACTCGGGACTCAACAGGACTGTTGTTTTGCATGTAATCAGGCGGTGAACGATAAGGAGTTGACTGACATTCGTCACCGTCTAAAGAGTTGTTCCCTATAGTTTGCGTATGTGTGTGCGGATTTTCTACCCAGTTTCTCAGCATTCTGACTTCGTCCACTACTTGCTGCTTCCACTCGGGAAGATCCCGTGTAAGTGTCCTCCGAATCTGTCCCAATTCAAAAACTACTGTGTCTCCCGACTTACCAGGAGCAGCTAAGATTTCATAAGTTACATCCTTGACAGTCTCCCTAAGCTCCTCCCTGACCTTCTTTTCGATAAAAATATCTTTACCCTTTATCCATTCACTGTTGTGTTCCGACAATGCCTCCGCGTGTGCTTTCACGGTGCTCTTAACCTGTTCTTCGATATTGATTGAGTCTATCTGCCTCGACAGATCCTCCACTACACCTTCAATGTCAGATACTGCATTTCTAACTGAGTTTATTTCTTTGGTAGCTGCCTGAATTTTTGTGTTTAATGTTCCAGATACTTCAGCTATTTCACTTTTCACCTGTTTCTGCATTTTCTGAATTTGATCACTGATCTTAGTTTGCACCTCACCCAAATGGGTATTTAATTCAGCCGTAATTTCTTTATGCAGATCTGTTTTGATTGTGCCTAGCTGTGTTTTTAATGATTCGCTTACAGCATCTAATCGGGCGTTAACAGTCTCATTTTGTGTTTTTATAGTCTCATTTTGTGTTTTTACTGATTCGCTTACAGCATCTAATCGGGCGTTAACAGTCTCATTTTGTGTTTTTATAGTCTCATTTACTGCGTCAAACTGTTGTTTCAGCATTTCCATTAACGCACCGAGGTCATTTGTAGCTGCAGCGGGAAGAATTTGGACTTTAGGGTCACTTTCCCCTGTTACAGACATGGTTAGTTCAGTTTCCACACGGGAACCTACCGTTCGCGATCGTAAAGGGTATGGAATACTATTAACGTCTTCACTCCCGTCTCCTGTTGTCACCTATCTCTGTTTACTATCTGCCATTTTCGTCAGTAAATCACGTGCTACGCAAGGCTTTCGTCGTTTGTCAGTGACGTGGTGAGTCCGCTAAGAGCACCGCTCTCGCGTGAGCAACAAATGAAATTCTATCTTGCGAGAAGACAAGATGGAACCTAAACGTTTCAGACAAATGAATGAAGATGCTCTTCACTGCAAATTGCACACACTATCCACCATGTTGAAAATGTAATACAGCTATACTAACAATGGGGAGAAATAATTTCTATTATCAGACTACGAATAATTTTACTTTGAAAGATAAAATAAAGCAGATTTTCTATAGCGGGAAGGAGATAGAAAGGATGTGGATCGACTTGGAAAAGCAACGTTGCTACTGAAGCACTACACTGCGTATGCAAAATTCTGACTTACTTTTTGATGGCTTGGTTACCGCTATGTTGTCTCAGCAAATTCGCGTCTCTTTTCTTTTCCTTTCTCTCGATAATTAAACTGCGTTATCGACCAGCGTATTTTCTGTCTTACTCACAGAGAGATGATGTGTACATGAAACGAGAGAACATTTATTAACACAAGCACATAGAAAATTTTCCAAGAATCTGAACTAATTTTTGGTCAAGTCCCTGTTCGGGCGCCAAGTGTGATGTTACAAAATAGAAGTGATGTTGTTATTCGATGGAAAGTTGGAAATTGAGATTTAACTAACTGTTTTATCAATCACAATTGGCGTAAGAATCATGGATTGACCATTGTCATAAAATATTGCATTATGAGATGTGAATAGTTTTTACTTGCGGTTTCGCGTGGCTTGAGGCAGTCACAACTAGCGTGCTATTGATTAAGAAGTTGCGTTATCGTCTTTCTAATTACTTCATGATCGTAGATACGATCATACCCGGTTGTGAAGTTATTGTTATGACAAAAAAAATTTCCTAAGGGACCAGAAAGTTCTTAAGGGCGCAAAAACAACTGTAACATCACACAAAAGAGAAATTCAATATTAAAGCTGATGCAAAAAGACGATAAAACAGTTTTCTTTTTATCAATGTAACACGCACATTGGACTGCTGATCTTGGTGTCTGTAATATTAGCAAAATGCGTAATTAAAATGAAAATAATACTGAGGAGATAATAGGAATGAGCACTGCTAAATGATTCAGTATTCCCAGAACAAATATTTATTATAACTAAAACATATATCGTACCTTAAGCTTAATACAACAATGACGGTAGATTTTTATGTCCGTATCATGTCCATTTAGCGCTCTTTTATATAGCCATTGTCTTCTTTGAGTCGCTCGTGCGTCGTCACGGTAAGTTATAACAGTTCTTTACACTTCACTCAAACTTAAACATAACACGTTTTTATACATTTAGTAAAAAATTAGATCAGACTGCCACAAATCTGCGTCCGTCTTACTTGAGAAAAACAGTACAAGTCTTCTTAGCGCTCCAGGCTTCATTTGTTCTCCCTCGAACAAAATAGTGAAGGATCGTATATCTATCCGTATTTTTCTGTTTTTATTGCCGCCCAAAGACGACAAATTACATCACTAGAAAATTCCACCGTCGCTATGCGACGCCTCATTATACATTAATCATTATTTACAAACAAGTATTTGCCTTCTGGCTGAAAGTATTAACTACTCGTATTTGCTGTTTTAATGAAGTCAAAAATAGCGAATATCTCAAGCTCCAGAAAAAAATTGTCAATAACTTGGTGGTATTTTCCTATATGTTCAAAAAATGGCTCTGAGCACTATGGGACTCAACTGCTGAGGTCATTAGTCCCCTAGAACTTAGAACTAGTTAAACCTAACTAACCTAAGGACATCACAAACATCCATGCCCGAGGCAGGAGTCGAACCTGCGACCGTAGCGGTCTTGCGGTTCCAGACTGCAGCGCCTTTAACCGCACGGCCACTTCGGCCGGCTCCTATATGTTGCCAGTACCAATTACTTTTTAAAATCTTATTGTGGTTTTTGTGTTAGCAGTTACGGTTTAAAACTGAAGTAATCACTGAATAAAATAAAAGTTTCTCCGATTTTTTTAAAAATTATTAACCTTGAAAATAAAGAAGGTATTCCATCGAAGGTATTCCATCGAAGCTTTCCGCCAATTCTCTACGCTGGCCTACAGCTCGTTGTCTGTGCCAAAATGTTGTCTTCATAGCCAGCGGTTCATGTGAGCAGAGCTGAAACTCAGAGAGAGACAATTACGGGTTGTATTGCGGGTAATCAAACATTTCCAATTGAAAACGATGCAGGAGCATCTTCATTGCACCTGCAGAATGCGGCTGAGAATTTTCTTGAAGAAGGAACTGCATGACAGTTATGTAATGTTGGCTGCATAGCTTCAGGCGAAATTTCTCAACAGGCCCTCGTACTTGGCGGGAGACACAATTTTCTAGACATCTTTACGCGCTCACTGTGAGCTCAGAAATGAAAATAGCGACGTGATACTATGTAGGGTCATACTAGAGACACTTACCAACACATTTGTGCTAAGCTTTATCGGATTTTCATAGTCGTTTCCATTTCGCAACCGATCGAAACTTACTATCTGGACACCCCTCGTACATATGCTGTAAACCCAGGTTATCACAACTGCAGCGAAATTCCCTGTTGTTTCGCAGAAATTTGCCAGTCTTGCTAGTGCGCCCCCGGTCTCAGCAGTTGATGCGACGCCGCTAAGTGTAGACCCTGTCGTGCAGGACACGTCGGCCCCAGCCCTCGCCGCCTACTACTCCGACAGCCGTTGGGAGGCGCCGCACCGGAGGCGGAAGCGCCGCGAGGAGCTCCGCCTCCGCCCCCGCCGCCGCTCGCCGACGCCCAGCAGTTCGACCTGCAGCAGCGAGGAGAGGCGACGCGTGTCGCGGAGGCGGAGCCGCCGCTGCCGCCCCTGCGACCGCAGCCGGGCCGCGCCGGCCTGCGGTGTAACTACAGGCTGTGTCCGCGCAGCCGGCGCTCTCAATAAATCACCCACATCTGTACTCTGCTGTTGTTCTTGTAGGCTCACTTAGGAGTCCCAGAGACGCACCAATCATCCGACCGATCAACTTCGTGTGCAACTTTCACACGACCCGACCGACTTTACTCGCCCATTACAATGACAGAGTTACAAACTTTTGGGGGCGGTTGGAACGACAGCGCTACAACGGCACCGTTATTTTTAGTAAAAAGGGAAGGGGGTGGGGGTGATTGAAGTGGTTGGCGGGTCGTCTGTCCAATGGTCGTACGCAACAGACCTACTGACAAGGATAGTTGGTCGGTCGGTTGCCGAAAGCGCCTGCAAACCTCCACTATGTTGGTCCATTAAGCTTCGGGTGTGCAGCCGCAAGAAATCGGCTGTATAACGTTCAGCCATCTTCAGAGTGAGCCGCAAGACTGCCGCTCCAGTGCTCGCTTCGTCTCTTTATACTCTTGTACCGGGCGACGGCGCATGGGGCCACAGATGCAAATGCGCCAGAGACGTTGGTCGGCGGCAGAGACGTGCATTATGTGCGAGTTGTGTCTATGACTCCGCAGTTGATCTGTGTTGGCATATCGATATATCATTGTGAGCTACACTGTGACGACGTCTTTGCGACTTAATTGCAGCATGTGCCGGATTCCATGATTTATCGAGATTGAAACCACTATCTCTATTAATTAAATTCGTCGTTAAGTGAATTTCAATTGCCTCCTTCACTATCGAGTCCCAAAAGGATGATGTAGTTGTCAAAATTTCGACGTTGTCATACAACATACTGTGACCATTATCAAAACAGTGCTCTGCCACTGCCGACTTGTTAGGTTGCACAAGTCGTGTGCACCTCCGGTGTTCTGTACATCTTTCTTGGACAGTACGAGTTGTTTGTCCGATGTAAGAAAGGCCACATTCACATGGAATTTTGTAAACTCCACATTTTCGGAGCAGCAAATCATCTTTGATGGAGCCCACGAGTGCAGCTGTCTTGGGTGGAGGACGAAAAATCACTTTTACTTTGTGTCTGCCGAGAATGCGTCCTATTTTTGATGAGAGGCTACCCACATAATGGCAGGAAGGCCACCGATTTAAAGGTTTCTTCATCTTCTTCTGCTCTCTTTATACAGCCGAAATATTAGAAGGAGAAGGAGATTTCTTGCGGCTGCACACCCGAAACTTAATGGAATAGTCTTTGCGCCGCCAAAACCTGAAGATTCACATCCACTATGTTGGTCGGTCGGTCGGTTGATACGCGTTTATGGCCAGAAACATTCTCGGTGTTATCAATTCATTGATAAAATCGTTCGGCCAACTTGAGCGTTCGATACGGCGCGTCAGCACTGAGCTGTGACGTAGTGGTGTTGTGTGGGTTAAGTCACACACGTGTGGAACGCTGTTCGTTTTTCTCTGGGCTGCTATTAGTGTGAGTTAATGCTGCATTTTCAGTTTGTTCTCTGCGTCACGTGGCCTTACTCGCACGACAAGGAACAATCGTAAGTTGGTTTAATGAATAGATTTTTGTAAACCGTCGTCGTCGCTACTGACGTGGAGGCCGAGTTGCCACTGTTAACCGTTGGCCGAGTTTGTGAGTTCGTGAAACGGCGTCTGATGCAGTTGCTAAGCACATGATCCGTTACAACACACTCCTGGGGCTGGGAAATGTGGCCACAATGGTCTGGTGGAACGAACTATCACAAGTGCAATGCGTGGGTTCAGGCATTTACTTTTAAGAGGCACAAACAGATTTACTTTACCTCTGGTTACCTCAAGAGAATAGATGTTATAATCCAGAATCCGCATTAACCATCACCTTCTTTCATTCCCAACTGGGCAGAGCCGGTTTACGTTGGGAAATGACATAGTTGGAGGTCATAGTAAACAGAAATACTGTCACCAGTAAACTTACTTACATTAGAAAATTTTATTTTATTTCATGAACCGATAGCCATTTAAAGGAACAGGGCTCTTATTTTACTTGCACTTGATAGAACTAGAGACGTTGAAAAATTTGGTGCTGGACTGTGATTCGAATTCGTATCTCCTCTTTCGAGGATCTGACTCTCTCATAACAGTATAATTCAATCATTTCGTTTCTTTTTTCAAGACTGCAATCTTCTCTAGGTCTCTTCCAAAGGTCAATATGTGGGTACGATTCCTGATCCAGTACAAAAATATTCATGATTTCATTTAAAGCCCTATCACGTGCACACCGGCCTGCTAGTGAAAATTATCGTGCATTTGTAATGTCTGTTCATGTGTTGCCAACAATTTCTGGACAAACACGCACACATCTTATGTTGGTGAGTAATCAATTGATACTTAAGCTACATTCGTGGACAATAAAGAAGAACGATAGGAGTGCGGTTCGATTGTCGCTCAGGCAGATTCAAACACCTAGTAGCTGGTAAGAAAAACCGACAAGTTACATTTGATTTTACTTAGTTAACAATCCGATTACGTGTTGGGTTCGTATCTCCGTCACAAACCTTCAAATCATGTGCTTCATCTTTAAATTCGAAAGGGTCTTGATAGGAGTCCCGGTTTATTACAAAAACTGTCGTCTTTTATTTTCAAGTTCAGGTTTGGTTACTGATATTGGCGAAAATTTCGATAATTCATGACTCTTCACGGCCAGTCAGCAATATTATATGATTAGATTAGATTAGATTAATACTTATTCTATAGATCATGAATACGACATTTCGTAGTGATGTGGAACGTGTCATTTTAATGAAAGATTTCTTTACGTACCAATATTCAAGTTATTTACAACAATTTTTTACCCCCTCTGTCATTCTTTTTTATTTTTATCTCTCTCTCTCTCTTCTCTCTCTCTCTCTCTCTCTCACACACACACACACACACACACACACACACACATACACACATTTTTCTTTTATTTGTTTGGTGTGCTCGACTATCGGCCAGGCACGAAATCGTCCATGAATTAGTCTCTTAGTTTTGAGTACACTTTCGAAAGAAATATAAAAACAACTATGAGAGTCACTGATTTATGATGCTTAGTTTGTAGTCAGTTCAGAGTATTATTAGTAACTACGCTCCAGTCCCTAAACCTAGTTACAAAATTGCGAATCAGACGCATTACGTATTCCAGTCCGTGCCTCCCGCGTCTTTGAGATACCAGCTATGGTCACTTCCCAGACCTCTGTAGGAACACATCGGTTCGTCTTCTTCCTGCTGGTACTGTAACTGAGATTAGGCAAAAAGTCAAGGTATGTTTGGCAACTCTGTGATCGACGAATTAATTCCTGGTGTGCGCGGAATTAAGCCTCAAATTTCACTTGAATTTTCCTGTCATTTCCATTGAATAATCTGAGTTATTATCGCTTGAGGTGTAACAAAAGATTGTAAATTTACGGTTTTCAGCCCAGGAAAGCCGTTGCACATGGCAATCGCAACTAATCTCGTCATTTAAATAGCGGTTTACGAGTTCTAGCCACTATTGGCCTCGTCAGAGAAAAGCGCCTGTTCACGAGCTCTGTGGGGAGCCGGCACGGTAACTCAGCGTGTTCGATCAGAGGTTTAGCTGCCCTCTGTAATAAAAAAACTGAGTAAATGGATCAACGACGAAATGAAACGGGTGTCTTGCGACGTCCGCCCCGAGCAGATGCAACGATCGAAAACGAACAGAGATTAAAAAAAAAAAACATTGGGGATGTGCTCACCTGTGAAGAAGCGTCTGTTGTGGTTCGCGGTTCCAGTCTCGCTGACTGTGACGTTTTTATGTCTTTTGTGAAAGAGCTACAGGCAGTCAGATCAAACATCGATAAGTAAATCGCAAGAAAATACTTTCAGCTCATAGTTAATGGAGAAAAACTTACAATGTGCACAACAGGTAACGCCTCTTTCCGCTGCCGATAAGCAAATTTTAGGTTTTGTAACGTCTATTAGCAAAATACATATTATGTGATAAAGAGAAAGCGTTATGTGTCCTGTTTGTTCTTGTATAAAATTATGTACTGTTTTTTTATTTATTTTAGATAATATCTGTGTCGGCGAGTACTGAAACCGCCGCAGACGATACTTATTAAATATTTAAACAAAGATGAGAAAATGTGACTAGTGTAAATAATACAGAACGAACATTAATTTCTCTGTCGTCTTCTTGGAGTTACGTGAGTAGGATAGCCTGTGGCGTTATATTGTACGCTAGCGTAGCATTCTTTTGTCAAGATTGTAAGAGGGACGCCATTAGACATAGCCTTGGAAAGGTGTGTAATTAATAGAATTGTTTAAATGTTTTGAACAGAGTTACTTAGTGAAACCTTGCATTATGATTTGTAATAAGCTTGCCTGGTATTTTATCCCATCCCTTTAAGACATTTTCAGTTATTTAAATATTATTCGTGGTGCAGAGCTGCGCTACGAACGAACGATCCGCTGCCGCGGCGCATTCAAATTGCATTAAATGAAATCCATCACATCGCAAAGAAGCGGGCAGGTAATAGTGAAGTAAAATTATTTCTTTCAGCTTTCGGAATTGCAGAGAAGAGCAGCAGATTTTATGATGTGTTTTACAGGTTGACGCGGGCTGCTGATAATATATTACTAACAGTGCAAAAAGATAATTTACCTTCATAACATAAAAGATATCTTGCTGTGTGTAGTTCTGGTCTGGCAACCTTATAGTAAAAACATCTTTTTTCTCCGATAATAGTCTCATGTTCTCGTGTTAGTCGTGGTACTTATTGGTATTTTACTGTTAACAAAAATCCACTGCAAAATTTTGATGTTGAACAATCATTGCGTACTGTAACATCAGTATTGATAACAAAGTAATTTTCATTAACCTTTTCAATAACTATAAAGTAAGGAAGATATGTTGATAGAAAGCCAGATCCAGAAGAATAAGAACATAGTATATTATGTTTTGTTGAAAATTAATGATCCAAAGAAAGTCACAGCACAGCATCACTAAAAGGTATTTCGCGGCTCTTTTCGTAGTAACATATTTTATCTCATCTATTTGTTATTACGCGAGTAATAATAAAACAAAGCAAATAATAGAAAAGAGTCAGCGAAAGTTTCTAGGAATACATAACTATTTATGAAATGCCACATTTGCATACCTGTTGAGTATGACACAGTATACCAATTAAACACAGACCCAATCGAAATCTAAGTGAGTAGTATTTTACTAATTTGTGCCGATAGAGGAACGCTTGTGTACAGATACTCAGTTTTATTAAAACAGACTTTCGTCGCAAGTTTATCGTGGGTAGTTTTATTTAACTTCTTATAATACAGTGCACAATTTTCGTAGGGTTTCTTTTAGTGTTGTTAAAATAATACTAAACATGAGAGAGAAATTAATCATCAACGATATACGCGAATTCTCTTATGTTATCTATAACAGTCTGACAATGCACATGCAGTTTATTGATCATATGCATGTAGAAAAATTGTTCTGAGTTAAAGCTGTCAAAGTTTGATGAAGAATAAAATGCCACTACGAGACGACAGCTAATGTAGAAAATAATTTTCTGACGTATTTTGGCATGATGCTCTCTCCCCATACATAATACTAAAGTTTCGAGATGCATCTGCTGCCTGGCCGTCTATTATACCTGAAAAGAACAAAATGTCGCAGTAGTTGGCCCTTCTTCCACATGCGACCATTTTGGGTTGAGAAGTGAAAGAATTATGTTCAAAGTTCCATTAAATTGATAACATCAGCAGACAGCAGAATTGCGTTTTAAAAAATGTAGCAGCGAATGTAACAGAACTCGCGACGTCTTATCTACGGTAAGCGACGCTTACCGTTACGCTACTAGTAATCATATAGCTACAGTAGCTCCAGAAGTCAACAGCAGTTCCTCCAGAACGCAATAGAGTAGCTCAAATGGAAAGGAACACTTCCTATTTAAATTTCTGCATACTACACTGTTGGCAGTTCTGTGTAAGTGGCAGTTACGTGATTTTATTTCGGTGATTACAAAATAGAGTCGAATGTATGCACTGGGTAGCCGAGACAGCTAGTTCATGGCGATTCGGTCAACCAAGTAAATGAATGTACTGAACATGCTGCAAACCACTACATGGAGCCTGTGTGTCAGAATTCTCATCGAGTGTGCCGCAACGGTGTTATGATACAAAATAAGTCTTACAGAAATTATTTGGTGGTCTGTTGGATTGATGCTAGGGTCCTATGATGATGTTGTGGGTTCAATTCCAACTTCTGCTGATGATTATTAACAGGGAGATACAGATTCTGTTCTCTTCTGGTTACGCGAAGTGAAGAAGTTACAATAGAATTGTCGTCTGAAATTCACATTAAACATGATATTCCTTCTCTACCAAGTAGACGTTAGGTTGAACGACAATAAAGTCAGGAGTGGCGAAATGTGGGATCTCTATCACCAGTAACGTTTCTTATACTAGTTATTTATTTCTAGCGACGAAACAATCGCTATGTACGGTCACAGGACACTTATTCCATCTTTTATTTGAGCTTATGTATGTCGATAAAATTGGTTCTGAACGGGGAATGCAACTCAGACCGCCCTTAACGCGCAATTTGATCCCTTCGTGACAATACAGCTCGACTACTATTTGTTGTTTGTTCAAAACTGCAGATTCCTCAACATCTCCACATATTGCGCGTGAATGGGTTCTAATCCTGGCCCGGCACTAAAGTTTTCATTATGTGTTATCAAGCCCTAGCATACATTTTCATTCGTTGTCAACACTAACGATATCTGACGTTTTTGACTCCCAGTGAGACACAGAACTATTTGCGAGATCACTGTAAGACAAGGATGTTATTCCGAGCTGCTGGTGGACAAAAGTTCTGTAGCTGACGTCTCTTTGTGTGCAGTCAACAACGATATGTGTGGGGTTCAATTGCCAGTCAGCAAAGAGCTCATCGTCATATTATTTCTAGTTCAATCATGCTCACATGTCGCTTCTGGTGTAACAAACCCATATTTAACGTTCATTTTCCCTAGAATATAACAGCGATAGGTGCCGGGTTGGAGTCCTGGGAGGGAAAAAAGTAATGTTTCGTCTCGTCATTTCAGTTAAAACATCTAGCTACTGCCGAGAAAGCCGGCAGGAGTGGCCGAGCGGTTTTAGGCGCTACAGTCTGGAACCGCGCGACCGCAACGGTCGCAGGTTCGAATCCTGCCTCGGGCATGGATGTGTGTGATGTCCTTAGGTTAGTTAGGTTTAAGTAGTTTTAAGTTTTAGGGGACTGATGACCTCAGAAGTTGAGTCAAATAGTGCTCAGAGCCATTTGAACCATTTTACTGCCGAGAAAAACCGATATGTCACAATTGATTGTTCTTCGATAACAATCCGATTAGATTCTGAGTTCGAATCCCTGTCCAACACAACGCTTTACCTCACGGCATTTCAAGTAAGTTAGTTGTGAAGAAGCAATATTTAACGTCTGTCTTAGTTCGTTAACAGGGACAATAGATGCTGGGTAGGAATTCGCGTCCGTTAAAAATGTTTACGTTATGTATCTTAAAGTTGATACTGATACTGCCTAAAATCGAGGGATATCACTGTCTGTATGCCTAGTCGGGAATGACTGTGAGTTTCTGTCAGTCACGAAATCTTAGTCTGCATGATCTGGGTTTGAATCCATATGCAGAACGAGGCAGTTCGACGTGTCATTTGAAGTTCATACTTATTCTCAACTAGCTACTAGTGAGTAATGTCAATTTTTAATGTCATTTTGTGTTAAATAATAAGTACGGTATGTTACATTGAAGAGGAAATCATGAAAACGACGAACTTACTACGTGCATTACCTATCTGAACGTAATAATGAGAGTGGTAACATTTCAGGTATGTCATTTATTGTAATAAAGGTGAGCTTACAAGCCTTAAGAACAGTCTTATCTGTGATGAGGTGTTCCTTGATATTTGTAGTGTCGTGGTATTACTTTACATCTTGAGTTATTGCGATACAGAGCAGTGTTTTCTAGTGGTGACTTGTTGGATCCAATTTCAATAGTCAAACGACTGTACCAAGGAGCGATTAGAGGACCTGCTAGGCAGCTGCGTTATGTGGGTTGCATGCGAATCAGACGAAATGCAATTCAGGTCGTTCGGATACTTTTGAGCACGACTGTACCATGGGAAGGTAGGAGAGGATATTATTTGGTGGTTGATATCCTCTTTCTTTAACACAAACTTAACGCTTTTATTAACTGCATTCTTTATTCATAAGAATAGAAAGTTTACTTAACACCAGATCTTCGTTGTGGTACAAGCTCTTCTGTATAGTCCACGTTAGCCTCACTGCTGGTGAAGTACAAAGTCCGCTATGTTCACTGTATGATCGTTGAGTGCTGCCTGTCTCAAGAGTTAGCGGCGGAGCTAACTGCTGCTGCTTGGCTATGACTGGTGACACTGTAACCCACTCAGTACGAGAGACTCCAACAGACTCAGACTCACCCTCTGGTTTGCAGCAGCGATCCTAAATACTGGCGGCGTTGGCGACGCATTTCCTGCGAGACTGTTGTCAGCCTCTGTCTATCGTCTCGCAACCTCTTTGCTGCATGGTGTGCTGGCGCCAGCTTACTCCAGCGCAGAGTTACTCAGAGAGGGAAAAAGGGAGGGGGGGAGGGAGGGAGGGACAGCGTGTGTTTCGATGGGAGTTTCACAAGTATCAATATCAAAGCACTGCCACCACCTGATGCTTTTTCTGACAGGAAGTAATGGGTGGGTGAGGGGGCAGGAGGGCATTGGAAGGAGGAGGAATGGGTACGTCACGTCTCCCAGCAATCTCTGCTGGTGGTATTGTAAACTAACCAGTCAATATCTGCACTGTCAGGTGGGCTTATTGAGCAGCTGTGGAATGTGTGTGTTTGGGAACAAAACAGGAAGTGAGTCTGCTATCAAATTTCGAAGGAAGCTGACATGTGGTATCACACATTCCTTCACAGGCGCCACCAGTCCAACAGTCTTGACTCAAAGGGTTGCTTGTGGTCGAACACCTGTGGTGCCGTGCAACGCACAGGAAGACACAATTGGGAGGCTTTTTCACAGATATGTTTAGCATGATCTGTAACAGCATAGTTATGTACTCTTGGTATTTTATGTTGGCATTAATTTCATGAAGCTATCTCTTGCACAATCAGAAAAAAGCAATGTATTTACAAATTTAATTTCTTCTTTTCAGTATATTTTACGAGATCTGCATGTTCCAAAACTAAATAAACAGCAGAGAATAATGAGCTTTTCCTGCCCAATAAAAGATGATCCAACCCCTGCAAATTGGTTGTTGTTGTTGTGGTCTTCAGTCCTGAGACTGGATTGATGCAAATTAATTTTTATAAATAAACAATGTATTATTATTGTTATTATTATTTTTATTATTATTATTATTATTATTATTATTGTGTCCTGTGCAATGCACCTGAATTTCTTATCATGGGGTCCTTCCTCTCCATCAGCTCAGCAACTTTTCCCACCAGTTTTTCCTGGGAAGAGTGGGGAGAGAGGGTATGAAGGTATGAAGGGTGGAAGGAGGGTCATTCCCTCATGGTGCCATTGTGCGCTAGCTCACTTGGTTCTTCCATGTTGAGGTGAGCACAAAGAGGGCTTGTTTCAGTCAATTCCGAGAAAATTTTCCAACAGGATGACAGTTATAATTGCCAAAAATAAAGAATATATCCTTTGACACTGACAGCTCAGCACAGACTGAGCGATTACCCCACCAGTTTTTTTCTGTGAGGGAGGGTAGCTAGGAATTCTGTCGGGTTTCTCTGAAGGAGAGGGGAGGGCGAAAAAGCGGCATAATAGATGATAGGGGTGCAGATGACAAAAAGTGGCTTACAAATGAACAATAGGTATAAGGGGACGATAGGTTAAGGGGTGGGGAGGGGTGACATGGAACAGAACAATATGCTCAGGTGAGGGACAAGTGGAATGGAGTGATATGGAAAACCACTTAAGAGAGGTTAGGGACACATTATATCCAGGGGTCATAAATCTTTTAGCATAACAATACCCTAAATGTATGCTTACCCCTGATGTATGAAGCTCGCACTAACAAAATGCGCTTGAAGCTTCCTTACCCTACTACTTCTGTTGAATGACAGTTTGAATTCAGGTCTTTAATTCATCCACTTCTGCTTGAGGAATTGAATGAGACATGCTGTTGTAGAGTTATTAGGTAACAATTCGAAAGGACACATAACGAAACATCGATTTATTACTTAAGCACATTCGTTTGTATTATCACTTAAACATTATGTGTTTACATTATTCCTTGCCAATTCTGTGAGGAACATCCTCATTCCTTTTCTTATCAGTCCACCAAATTTTTCAGCATTCTTCTATAACATCACATCTCAGATGCTTCATTCTCTTTTCCACAGTACATGTTTTACTACCATACAATACAATGCTCCAAGACGTGAATTCTGAGAAATTTCTTCCTTAAATTAAAGCCTATGTTTGATATTAGCCCACTTGTCTTGGCCAGGCATGCCCTCTTTTGCCAGTGCTAGTCTGCTTTTGATGTCCTCCTTGACCTGTCCATCATGGAGTACTTTGCTGCCTAAGGAAGAGAACTTCTTAACTTCATCTACTTCATGATTATCAATTATGATGTTAAGTTTTTCGCTGTTGTCATTTCTGCTACTTCTCATTACTCTTATCTTTCTTCAGTTTATGCACAGTCCATATTCTGTACTCATTAGACTATTCATTCCTTTCAGCAGATCCTATAGTTATTCTTTACCTTAACCGAGCACTGCAATGTCATCAGCGAATTATATCATTGATAGTCTTTTACTTTGAATTTTAATACCACCATTGTACCTTTCTTTTATTTCTGTCATTGCTCCTTGGATGTATAGGTTGTAAAGCAGGGGTAAAAGACTATAGCCATGACTTACACCCTTGGTAATCGCTGCTCTTTGTTATTGGTCTTCCACTCTTATCGTTCCCTCTTAGTTTTTGTACATATTGTCTTTCCCCTATAGCTTACCCTATTTTTTGAGCATTTTGAACGACGTTCACCACTTTACGCTGTCAAAAGCTTTCTCCAGGACGGCAAATTCCATACACGTGTTGTGATTTTTCTGCAGTCTTGCTTCCGTTATGAACTGCAACGTCAAAAATGCCTCACTGGCGCCTTTACCTTTCCTAACGCCAAACTGATCGTCATCCAACAAATCCTCAATTTTTTTCCGTCCCTATGTCTATATTTCTTGTCAGCAGCTTGAATGCATGAGCTGTTAACCTGATTACGCGATAACTCTCGCGCTTGTCGCCTTTTGCAATCTGGGGAATTGTTTGGATGATGTTTCTCCGAAAGTCAGATGGGGTATCGTTAGTCTCACACATTCTACACACCAACGTGAATAATCGTTTTCTTGCCATTGCATCCAGTGATTTTATAAATTACGATGGAGTGTTATTTGTCCCTTCTGCCTTATTTGATTTAAATCTTCCAATTTCTGATTCTAATACTTTATCCCCTATCGCTTCCCTATCGACTCCTGTTTGTTCTTCCACCATCCCATCGGATAAGTCCTTCCCCTCATGAAGGCCCTGCATCGAACATTTAAGTCTCGACTTGTAAACAGATATATTTTACATCCTACATACTAGTACTGTTTGCGGATTGAAGGTCAATTCTATGGCTGAAATCCCGATATAAAACCCACTTGATATTTTCCTATATTACGTTCACTGTTCTTTGAAGAAAACATGCTAAGAATATCTTGTACGTGACTCGAATTAAAGAGATCCTGTGTGTGGCTAGGTCCGCATTTCCAATCGTCTGGCAGTTGCCTCTGTAATGGTATTCAGTATAGTCGCTGAATAAGGACAAGTTTGGAACAAGGGCACAGCATGTAGCTTCTCGCACGACTACAAGTGTTACAGAGTTGGGCCATGGCCAGTATTTCAATGGATTACTGAAATTAATACAAAGATGGTACTTCAAGGAGACACCAACTCTGCAGAATGTTGGAAACAACATTGTCAGCCACTGCTTAACACGAAAATCAGTATTCAGCAGAAACTGGTTTTATTTAGCGAAAATCCCAAATAGTTCAGTTCTCGTTTGGAGAAGGGCGTAAGGTACCCTGCTGTTCAGGCCACATTTTATTTCCTTATTTTTCAGTTTTATAGTTTTGTATTGTATCAGCGATAGGGTTGTGGTGCAATTCGTTTGTGTGTGTTGCATACATTCAGGTTGTGGTGCAGTTCGTTTGGGGGTTGCACACATTCAGGGGCAAATTTGACTGACTTATGACACCTTGAGGATTAACTGATTTATGACCCCCTGGGGATAACCTAATCAGTCGTGCCCCACCCCTCCCCCTTCAATTAACCTATTGTTATGTTAATTGATTTATGACTCCCTGTGGATAATTCACACTTCTGAGGAACCCCCAAACCCATCCCCCTACTTGTCCTCCTCAGCAAACCCTCTGGGAAATCTCCAACCCTTCCCCTCTCCCCCTCGCTGATACAAGCACTTTTTGGTATCAAATTACTTGGCTAATTAATTAAATAGATAAATTAATTAACCTCTCCCTCTGGAGAATCTCCCAGCCTTTCCTTCCCTTGCTCCATCCCTACTCACCCCATCTGGAAATTGGTGGGATAAAGACCCAGTCTGTGCTGGAGAGGAAGGACATAGGGTAGTTGATTTTCTTTATTTTGGGTGCCACCCTGCTGGATATTGGCAGGAAAAGCTCAGCCCTTCCCTCCATCTGTTCCCCTCCACCGGGAAAAATTGTGGGAAATGCTCAGCCTGTGCTGAGCTGTTGGACTGGAAGGTGCAAGTATTACCTTGTACAGCAACTACATGATCTAATTGAGTAATTACACTATTAAACATTGGAGATGTTGCCTTGTTGGAAAATCTTCCTTTGTGAGCTCACCTTGACGTGGAGGGATCGACTGAGCTACTGCACAGTACCTCCACCAGAAGACATCCTGTCCCCACCCCTCACCCCTTTCCGTTCATTTGCAGAAGTTGGATCTCCTTATTTGGTGGGGAAAGCTCATCACTCTCTGCTGTTTTGCAAGATGCAGGTCTTGTAAAATACATTGAAAAGAAGCAATAAAATGCATAAAAAGATTGTTTTTTTCTGACCACGCAAGGAATACTGTTGAGAAACCGACATCAACATAAATCACTCCATGTAATTACAGTGATAAACAACTTCCACTAATGACTTCACACTGACCACGTAGCAGATGTGCTAGGAGACACAACTGCACCAACCACCTCATGTATTCCCACACGCTCAGGTCACATTGCTGACTCATGTGGTGATCAGACAGGAAGTTGTACTAGTCTCCAGAACAAAAGCTTCAGGTGGTAGCAACCCTTTGATATCTGATACCTGGGAAACCATCTCTTCTCTCTCTCAAGTGGCTACTTTCTGTTTGTGTGTGAACCTACGTGTCCAACCACGCAGATGGAGGTTTTCATGCCTCTTCAGAATACTGCGTTGCTGTTGGTTAAGGATGGATCAATGACGGTATGTGAAACCTACACCCACCCACTGTTATCCTCATTCTGCTATGGTCCACTGTTGCGTTAGTTTCATCATAAGTTTGCCTGTTTCAGTGTTAATTTGCTTGCAAGACGAGCGTTTTTCAAGTGGCACCAGTGACAGTGCCAAACGCCTGAGACAAGGAGAATTACCAGGTAAGCACATATTTAACATCATAGCGCGAGTTCGGATTTCGAGGTTCATAATTTCGTAAAAAATATTTCGTAGTATCAAATCACACCGTGTTCAGATTTCAGTATCATAGCTTTCTTTCATGTTTAGATTTCATAACCTGAAAACGTATTTCTTAGAGTATATTTTCGTAAAAAGGTTTTGCAGTATCAAATCATGTGTGTTCAGATTTCGAAGTAAATTTTCGTAAAAATATTGGTAGTATCAAATCACTGTGTGTTCAGATTTCGAAGCTAAAAAGGTGTCGTAGCATTTGTTCATATTTTATAGCATTTGTTCAGATTTCAGTGTTAACTTTTTTCTTGTTAGTTCAGCATACATCTACCAAATCGTGGGTGAGTTGGAGGTAGAGACTTAGGAGCAGCAGTAGCACCAACATCATAAGGAGTATATATCTTCTTCTTTGTATCAGCAATATGGTGCAGTCATTTAGTAGCCAGTGAGCTTTTGCAGTTGTACACTATTCCCAGGAACAAAATCGGTAACTGTGACTGGGGGATACTCAGTATTGTAGAACACTCAGTATAATGTCGTTTATTGAAACTGAACTACACTTCTCGAACAATCACTATATACACACAAAAACAAATAACTTGTATACGACCATTCATCATGAACGTCGGTGAGGTCCGTCGGAGCTGGTCCCAGCTCGGCGAGGAACTGGCTGTACTGCTGCTGCACTGGCCTTATAAAGCCGGCAGAGGCCGGCGGAGTACTCCAACTTTCCCTGTATCTGTGAGGCGACCACTGCAGAAAAAGGTTCGCATTAGTCTCTAACAAGTTCTGTTTGTTTTAAGGAATTGTGTTCCTCTTCGTTGCGCCTGCAAGTACTTGTGTATGTTATATGGTACACAGGGCTGTCTTGAGTGTAGTCTGCCTGGCAGGGTCCGTCTGTGGCAGGCAGACGTAACATATCCCCCTTCCGGGGTTGGGGGGGAGCAGCGCGAAAGATCGATAGCTGCTGCGTCGTGGAGATCTGCAGCTGCGGCTCCCTGGAGGAGACTGTGGTGGCTGCCTCTTGGAGAATGTGGTGCTGAACGTCCTTCGATGCGGGCTGACCTGCGTACTGGTTGTGATGGCGGCATGGGTGGGATCAGTAGCATCGGTTCGTCTTCATCGGTGGCCATCGGGTGTTGGGGAGGCGCCGAAGAGCTGCTGGGCAGTTGGTCCGTCGGCTGCGGCCGCTGTGTTGGTGGTGCTGGTGGTGGCGACTGATGCCCTGAAACGTCACCCATGTAACGATTAGATGGCATTAGTGAAGGGGTCTGGGTAAGTGGTCCGGAATGGGGCGTAGAGGTGGTGGTGGTCCGTGTCGTAGGGTGCGGTGCAGGTGGCACAGGGTAGCGAGGACGCAATTGATTTCGATGGCGACGGACTATGTGGCCACCCAAGATGACATCAAAAAGTTGACGACCCCGGGAACGCTGGATGACGGCGAGCAGCCAACCTGCTTTAGTGCCAAAACCTCGGGTCCAGACTAAAGACCCAGGGAAGAACCGGGACTGTCCAGGAGGAGTCTGAGTTCCTGGAGAGGGCAAGAGAAGATGTAGGAGGGTCCTGGGTTGGTGGCCGTGGAGTTCTTCCGCTGTGCTTTTGTCCCCTATCGGAGTGGCTCAATAGGAACTGAGGAATAGCGTCACAGCATCTTCAAGGGAGTGGTCTTTGGCATATTTGAGCATTTGTGTCTTGAGAGTTCTGACCAGTCGTTCCGCTTCTCCACTGAATTGGGGATGGAAGGTGGGGTGAGAAGATGCTGGATGCCGTTGTCGGTGCAAAAGGAGAGGAAATCCTGGCTTCAAAATTGTGTTCCATTGTCCGTGACTATGGCCTTCGGTAATCCTTCCAAGCAAAATATTTTTGGGAGGACTGATAAGGTAAAGTCCGTGGTGATTGCTGAACACCGATCGAAGTACGGAAAATGGGAAAATGCATCCCTGACTAGGAGCCATTGGTGACACAGAATTGGTCCCACGAAGTCAAGGTGGATGCGTTCCCAGGGGCCGTTCGGCATAGGCCAGGGAAGGAATTTTTGGGGGGACAGGGCAATTGTTTGGCACAGACGGTACAGCGCTGCACCATCTCTGTGATGTCAGCCATGAGGCCGATCCAAAAAACATCCCTTCTTGCGAGGGATTTGGTGCGAACGATCTCCCAATGCCCTTGGTGAATAATGTGGAGGATCATCAGCTGCAGGGATCTCGGAACGATGACCCTCGGTTCTGCTGAATCTAAGCGAAGGACGACTCCGTCCGCCACCGAAACCTGGTGTCGGATGGAATAGTATAACCGCAGGTGGCGTTGATCCTGAGGAAGCGGCGGGGATGGACAATCATGCAGAACACAGTGTCGGACGACTCGGAGGAGGGAATCTTCTGTGGTGGCTGAAGCTACTTTGACAGCTGTAACGGGAAATGCCTTCAGGACCTCTTGGACGTCATCATCAATCTGAAAAACGAGGAGGTCCAACTGGTCAAAAGCAGGGTCCAGACCTTGTGGTAGACGTAACAAAGCGTCCGCATTGGCGTGCTGGGAGGTGGTACGGAAATGCATGGTGTAGCGAAATTGCGATAGGAACAGCGCTCAACGCTGGAGACGTAGGGATGTTTTGGTCGGTAATCGCGGGGAAAGCGCAAATAAAGAGAGGAGCGGTTTTTGGTCAGTAATAATGTGAAAGGACTTGTCATGGAGAAAGGGATAGAACTTGGAACAGGCAAAAACCATGGTAAGTGCTTCTTTCTCGATTTGGGAATATCTGTGCTGTGGAGAGAGCTTTTGAGATGTATGCTATGGGGCGCTCTGTGCCTTCCAGCAATTTGTGAGACAGGACGGCTCCCACACCATACGCAGAGGCGTCCGTAGCAAGTACCAAAGCAAAATTTGGATCATAAGGCATGAGACAGATTGGAGCTGCTGTTTGAGGGTATGGAAGATGGTCTCGCAGACTGGGGTCCAGCAGAATGGGACATTTTTGCGGCAGATGTGGTACAGGGGTGCTGCCACTTGAGCTGCAGAAGGAACGAATTTCCTGTAATACGAAATTTTGCCGAAGAAGGATTTCAACTGATGAAGGTCCCGGGGATGGGGCAGGTTGTTAATGGCGTCGATATAAGAGAAAGATGGAGAAATGCCATTCTGGGAAATGATGTGACCCAGATAGGAAATAGATTGTTGGAAAAATGAAGCTTTAGAAATATTACATTTCAGACCTGCAGTTCGAAGGCGGAGGTTGGCTATGTGCTCTTCGGAGGAGGACCCCGTGACAACTATGTCGTCTAAGTAATTTATACAGCCCGGGATATCAGTGAGAAGTTGTTCAAGGTATCTTTGAAAGATTGCTGGAGCACTGGCTAATCAGAACATGAGTCGGTGTAGTTGGAAGAGGCCGAAAGGAGTATTTATAACAGTGTATAGTCGGGAGGAAAGATCAAGAGGAATTTGGAGACATGCTTCTGCTAGGTCGATTTTGGTAAAGCAGGAGCCCCCTGCCAATTTGCGAGAAAGATCTTCCGGTCGTGGAAGGGGATAGTCGTCAATGAGAAGCTGAGGGTTGACTGTAGACTTAAAGTCACCGCAGAGGCGAAGGCGGCGGCCTGGCTTCTGCACGATGACTAAAGGCGTGGACCACAAGCTGTACCGTACGGGCTGGAGAACCCCTTCATCTTGAAGACGTTGGAGTTCTTCTTTGAGCCGCTGTTGTAGTGCCACTGGTACCTGGCGTGCCCGGAAGTAGCGGGTCCGGGCGGCGGGACGGAGTTGGAGCGAAGCCTCAAAGTCCTTGACACAGCCTGTGCCCGGTGAAAACAGGTCCTGTAATTCATTACAGAGTGCATCAAATTCAGGAAAAGGTACGTGCTGAGACACTAGGTGAGCATCGTCCACAATGGAAAATCCGAATAAGCGGAAGGCGTCCAGTCCGAATAAGTCTGATGTGGAGGAATTGTTGACAACCAGAAACGTGGCTGGACGGTGATTTGTACTTGAGCCGTGAATTGTCCTAGGAGAGCTGCCTCTTGCTCATTGTATGCCAGTAGGTGCTTAGGGGCTGGAGAGAGGGGTGGTGAACCAATGTTGGCATATGAAGTGTAATTAATGAAGGATACTGCTGCGCCTGTGTCTATTTGCTGACGCAGAGGCTTGTCATTGATAGTGACGTCTATAAAAATTTTTGATATCGGGGAGTTGTCTACCTGGTTGATGTCCATTGTGGTGTTGTTCAAGCCGACTGGATATGGCCTGGGCTGGCGGTTGCTGGAGGTGATGGTTTTTGCGCGACAAACGGACGCTAAATGGCCTTCCCTGCCGCAGCGTGTGCATTGCGCCCAGCGGTCTGGGCGCCGCGGCGGCGGTAGGAGCGCGGCGTTGAGCCCTGGATTGCTGCGACGTCTTCGGCGTCCGTCGTGGCGTCGTCACGGATTGCTGCTACGTCTGCCCAGGATTCCAGTCGACGATCGGCGGCTGTAGAAATTTCGAACTTACGGGCTAGTTCTATGACCTGCTCGAGGGACGGGTCTTCTAACTTGAGGGCGTCGTGGCGGAAGGCGGCGTCTGGCGCTGCCTGTATCAAGTGGTCACGCACCATGTCACCAGCGTACGATTCCTCGGACAGATGTGTGTGAAACTTACATTTCCTGCTGAAACCTTGCAGCTCGGCGGCCCACTGGCGATAGGTCTGCTCGGGTTTCTTCCGGCATTGGTAGAACTCGACGCGGGCTGCGAGTACATGATATCGGCGTCTGTAGTAGGCATTTAACGTCGCACAGATGGCGGTGAAGGTGAGGGAGTCGGGGTCCAGCGGCTGTAGTTTCGTTAGCAGGACGTACATCTTCGATTGGTTCCGTGAAAAGAAAAAAGCGCGCTGCCTGTCTTCTTGGGTGACTTGATGAATCGTGAAGTGTTGCCGGATACGTCGTTCGTATGTTTCCCATTCTTCAACTTCATCGCTGAATGCTTGGAACGGCGGTGGCGTCGCGGGACGATGGAGGCTTCGGATTTCGACGATCAGTTGTGTCTGAGTTTCCAAAAACTGGTGCAGAAGTCCTTGATAGAATTGTGGCCATTCCGTAGGTGCTGCTGTCGTAACCATGACGTTCGTCGGTTCGTTCCACTATTCTCGTCACCACTGGGAAATACTCAGTATTGTAGAACACTCAGTATAATGTCGTTTATTGAAGTTGAACTACACTTCTCGAACAATCACTACATACACACAAAAAGAAATAACTTGTATACGACCATTCATCAAGAGCGTCGGTGAGGTCCGTCGGAGCTGGTCCTAGCTCGGTGAGGAACTGGCTGTACTGCTTTTTTTTTCTTTATTGTGATTTTAAAACCTGTACAACAGGCAGGCTGGCAGCAGCATTCTATGCCGCTCTTCAGCCGTAGAATAGACAATGAGAAAAACGTAAGGAATACATATAATTTACATAATGGAGGCTAATAAAACTGTAGACACATAAATACAAAAACACGGAGCCGTTCACACTCGACGATAACCCACACTGCAAACTGTTGGCACGACGCACAAGCACTGAAGATGCCGATGGCACATGTGAACGATGCAGTGTGACGGTGAACACTAAACACGACGGCACAGACGAGAAACGGATGGCGATGATCTCCGGCGCGCTAATGTTCACGTAATGTGTGCGAGTCCGGGGACATGCCAAGAGGGGAAGGAGAGAGGGGGGGAGGGGGGGGGGAGGGAGAGATCAAAGATGACAATGGCAGAGGAGATGGGAGGAGGAGTAAGGCTGTACTGCTGCTGCGCTGGCCTTATAAAGCCGGCGGAGTACTCCACTTTCCCTGTATCTGTGAGGTGACCTCTGCAGAAACAGGTTCGCATTAGTCTCTAGCATGTTCTGTTTGTTTCGAAGAATTGTGTTCCTCTTGGTTGCGCCTGCAAGTGCTTGTGTTTGTTATATGGTACACTGGGGTGTCTTGAGTGTAGTCTGCGTGGCAGGGGCCGTCTGTGGCAGACGTAACAGTAACTTTTTTTTTTATTAAGAATTTCGTAGCATTGAATACATTCATCTTATTGCTTAAGTGTATGCCCATCGGACAATTTATCACCTGGCTGCTGAAAGCCAGCAACAGCAGCAGCATTGGAAGTAGTATAGATCTTTCTTCTTCATAGTATTAAGTATACGTAATATGTTGCTGTTAGACAAAAATTTCATCATATATATAAAACGTTGCATATTCTTTGTTGTTGTTGTAGATGATTTCGAGTAGAAGAAGCAGCAAATAACAGAGGTTCTGATGCCATCCGCATCACAGCTGTCATATAAGTACACATTTGTTCAACAAATTTTTTCTTATTTTTTGTGTATGTGCGTATGTTTATTAAATCAGTTGGCGGCTGGTGTAGGTGATTTCAGAGACCTCGATCTACTGATCCACAGTGTAGGGAGTAGATGGAGGGGAAGCTGCATCATCATGAGGAGATGTCGGATAACCTGAGGGAAATGTCATGCAGCCAGAACGATATAGATTGGACTGCTTACAAATAACCAGTGTTCTTTTTTTCATTGAAGCAGCAAGCGATGTCTGAAATGATGTGTTTATTTCTCATTATTCGGTCTCTACAGCGCCACCATCCATGATGCAAGATGCAGGATGCAGCGATGCCGGTACTGGGAACAATGAAGAAATCTGGGACAACACACAATCTCCTCGTCCCCTGAATTCTCACCTGAACCAGGGGGTATGTGCACCTCCTCCATGCAACCAGCAGCAGCATCGTTGTCCACTACCATTTCCAGCTATGGTAATATCAGTAGTAACCCTACAGCTGGCGGCAGTTCCGTTTCGTGAAGAAAAAACCATATTGCAATTAAAATACTTGGTGATTGTGAATACCTTTGAAGAACGAATCTCGTTCATAGAATCGAGAATCCTGCAGAACAGTACTGAGATCCTGTAGCGTTTCTCAAAATGTACCTTACTGTTCTGGAAACGAAGCTAATGATCCACAGTACCCTGACATTAAATGCAGGGCTGTGCTGCACCCATCAAACATGCCTCTGGCATTGAAGACGCAAGCCTTCACTATCTTTTTGGGGGTGTGGGGTAGGGAAATTGCTAGATAACACGGAACACATCAACTGTCATATGCTGGACTCGTTTTTCGAGATGGAAGTTAGGGGGTTCAGCTAAAGCTCTCAGCCGAATCCAGCACCTTGACAACCATAAGCATCTCTATGGTAGAGTAAATGGAAGGTCCCGCTGTATCAAGTTTCCTAATGATACAGCTGATAAGAAGCAGACCAGCCTTGTTTGACATGGTCAGTCCTGGCTTGCAAAAGAAATATTAAACAGAACCCAGAGTGCTCATTCCTTGATATTCATAAGTGTTATAACTTCGATGGTATCGAGTTACCCATTAAGATCCAGTTCATACCTATATTTGAGTCGCAGAATATCAGAATAACAGTTCACGTTTACAGCCTGGAGAAACGCAAATCAGATGTACAGAATGAGGATATTTGTCACCGGACTCCTCCATTTCTCAAAATTTGCCGGTGACAGTAAGATGCATGTAAATACGTTACTATCCCCAGATGAGAAAAATAAAGAGAAAGACAATTATAATTACTGCTGGATCAAGGACATATTCGACTCCTTTCCTCCCAGCTGAGTAACCACAAGTATAAGAAGCATATTTCCTTAAGGTGCCTCAATGCCCTTTCAAAAAATGAGTTTTTAACACAGCATCTAGAAGATTGTGCTTCCAAGGCCCCGATACGTGTTATTATGCCTACTGAGGAAAGAAATTCATAGCGTTTGAGAATGTTCACCGTCAGGAGCGATGCCCATTTGTGGTGTAAACCGACTTTCAATGCCTCCTCGCTCTGTGACCCACTGTGAAGGTGTATCGTTCTGTGATTCAAGTTTCAACGGCTACAAATCTTATGACGAGGATAATCCTGCAGTTTGGCCGCTCACTGGGCTCGAAAAACTTTCGTGCGTGATTGATAATGTTTACAGCGACAACGTTCAAATGACCAAATCGAAGAAGAATGAAGATTTGTGCAGTGACACGGGTGATTATCTTATTTTTGGACTGCCATTAGCGGACACTCCTCTTAGGGATCATTGTAATCTTACGACGAAGTTCGATGAGCAGCTCACAATACATGCAGTTTGAAGTATCAGTTAGCATGGCACACACCAGTTCTCTTTCATAACTCAAGCGAGTATGACTCTCACTTTCTTGTTGAGCACTTAGTTGATTTCAGGTGGGAGAAAAATCACGTTAGCGTCCTACCTGAGAGTGTTGAGAAATACATATCAGTCTCCAAACGAATGACCCCAAGAATTAACCTCTGCTTCCTTGACTTGTTCTGTTTTATGCAGGCACTGCTCCAGAAACTTGCTGAAACTCTAGATAGGAAAGATATGCATATCACTTGTGATGTATTTCCCGACGAGGAAAAATTTCAACTTGTGACCAGGAAGGTTTTTTTTTCCATATGAGTATCTGGATAGTACAGCTAAACTCAATAAAACTAGGCTACCCAACATAACTGCATTCTACAGCAACTTTACAGGCGAT
This sequence comes from Schistocerca americana, assembly GCF_021461395.2. Lineage (NCBI taxonomy): Eukaryota > Metazoa > Arthropoda > Insecta > Orthoptera > Acrididae > Schistocerca > Schistocerca americana. The sequence goes on along the minus strand of NC_060126.1, from coordinate 28,111,809 downwards.
TGATGCAGAGTATGAGCATGCTGTGAATGTCTGGCGGGAATTCAACATCTCCACTTTAGGAGATTAAGCACAGCTTTACATAGACACAGACGTGCGCTTTTTTGGAGAAATTCTGGAGCCTATGGCTGAGCACATATTATCTGGATCCCTCCTTTTATTACACAGAACTTGGGTTGTCTTTAGAAGCTATGGTTAAGGAAAGGAAAGGCAACATTACACTATCGACTGTTGCTGACATGCTTCTTTTTTGAGTGAATAATCTGTGGGGGACTTAATTACTATGTCTACAGTCATCACTTGATTCGAGTTACATCATGTAACTGGATGTCAATAACATATAAAGACATGTCAAGCAACAGTCACTGCCGATTGGGAAGTTTTGATGGTTGTCTGAAGATTAATGCAAGGGAGTGCATCGAAAAATCGAGGGTATGGTGGTTGATTCTCATGTGTGGTATGTGGTGAGTATTTGGACAACCTGTGTATCAGGCCACTCTGCATTGTTGCCAGATGTATCCAAGATGGCAACAGCGCATGACGTCATCCAAGATGGCTGCCATAACGACATTTAAGTTGGTGGGAAGTTTGAATTTTGGCAGGGAAGTGACACACCCCCTACCCCAGAAAAATGGTGCGAAGTTGAAATTTCAACAGGATAATGCACCACACCTCGGTTATCTCTACTAACCAAAGAACTTCGTGGGAAGATAGGCCACTTGGACTACCTCCACTAACCTAAGTCACCCGACCACCACTTCCTCCTACGAACTGGTGCCAAGTTTGAATTTTTGCAGTAAACAAAGGTCACTTGGGGTTTCGCTACCAACCTAAGAAAATTGCGTGAAGATAGGTCACTTGTACTAACCTAAGTCATCTGACTGCCACCTCCTCGTACGAAACGGCGCCAAGTTTGAATTCCAACAGGATAATGTATCACAACACTGTCATCTCTACTAAGCAAAGAAAATCGCGGGAAAATAGCGCACTTGGCCTACCTCCACTAACCTAAGTCAGCCGACCGTCACCTCTTCCTACGAACTGGCACCACCTTTTAATTTTGGCAGTAAACAAAATTCAATTTATCTACTAAGCGAAGAAAATAGCACGAAAAAAAAAGACACTTGCACTAACCTCAGTCACCAGACAGCCACCTCCTCCTAAGGATTCGTGGGAAAAGGACTTGGACATAAGTCTTTATTCAAACAATTCCATGCAGATGTGTTCAGTACAAGATCAGGACTCCAACTGACTTGCCACACATCGCCATCACCAGAGGGCACTTTCATCTGTGACGTAATCCAAGATGGCGATACCCAGTGCATTCACCAATCGCTCCAGACTCCAACTAACTTAGTACATACCGCCACCACCAGAGGGCGCTGTCGTGCCAACAGGTCATGACACAAGTACCATTATTCAAGATGGTGGCATACAATGTGTTCATCACGAGGCCTAGTACATACTGACACCACCAGAGTGCTCTACTGTGGACATGAAATGAATATTTGCGAATGCCAAACCCACCTGAACTTGGAAGGAAATAGTTAAACTCTCCACCACGATTCTCAACCTACCGCCAAATCCCCTTACCGACACATGTTGGTGGGCTAATGTGTACTAACGTGCACTGACCTGTACTAACGTGCACAGCGCATGACCTCATCCAAGATGGTGGGGTGAAATGGCCAGAAAACTGCTCTGAACACAAGTCTTTATATTTGTAGGCAGTGTCTCCACCACGAGATTTACTGTCCAACTGACCTTGTACACATTACTGCCACCAGAGGTTTCTATCATCCCCTCTACGACCTAATCCCAGATGGTGGTCTGTAGGGCTGGAAATGGTGGGAAAATGACTCAGGCTGCGCTGGGCTGATGGGGAGGGTAAGGAATGAGTGCACTCTATACATTTTCGAACATTTTAAATTACCTATTGAATATATTTATCACACTGATACAAAACACATGCTTGGGGTCATACCACACAGCCCACAGATCTGTAAACTACTCTTAAATAACGCTCTGCAGACACGCAAACAACTCCTAATCCACCCAAATAATTTAAGTACAGACATTCAGACACCTCCTAAATAATACAGCACAGTGATGCGTAGTCACATTCAGTGCTCTTAAACTGTCCCGATAATGCATAGCACAGTCTACAGAGCTGCTCACAAAATAATGCAACAGACATGCAACCAATGTACGTACACTCCGCCCCCTGTACACTACAGCTCATTGGAGGCTACCAACAGCCCCATAAAGTGACGTGGCCGTCAGCTCTCAAACCACACACAGCTGCCCACTGGCATGACGCGGATATACCCATTTTCATACTTGACACTAGAGAAATTCCCTCCAAATACGTGTTCACCTAGACGCCGGTGATGGCGCGATCGGATGGGAGCGAAGACTTACATACAGAGTGCAGACACTTAAAGATGTGCCGCGCACCCGTCCGGTCGATGCGGCCGACGCAGGTGAAAGTTGCGTCTATACAGTTTACCTTATACCGACGTTCAAAAATGGTTCAAATGGCTCTGAGCACTATGGAACTTAACTTCTGAGGTCATAAGTCCCCTAGAACTTAGAACTAATTAAACCTAACTAACCTAAGGACATCACACAAATCCATGCCCGAGGCAGGATTCGAACCTGCGACAGTAGCGGTCGCGCGGCGCCAGACCGTAGCGTCGAGAACCGCTCGGCCACTCCGGCCGGCTACACCGACGTCACGAGGCGCAGTCACAATACTTGAGACACCTCAGGCCAGCACTGTCTTTACCGCTGACGGCAGACTAGCACAGGCTGCTTCCATCTAACAGAACATATGTGACGTGTTCAGCCGTGTGTACGCGCCCCAGCGCGGCACACGCTGCGTCTCCCAGTGAAACGTCTGCATGGCGGCTCGCCATCTAACAACGTTCCCAATGTTATTCTTACGTCCCATTGCTTCGACCTCTCGGCAATTGTATAGTGTCCCAGAAATAGTTAACGCTTGCTTTCTAGATGTCTCAGCTTGTATGCACGGAAATTCCTACTCTAGCAGAACCTGTTTACGAAAATAACATCAAATGCACTCATCCTAGCGCTCCTAACGTCTTACCCTTCCAGATTTCAACATACGCAAATGTTCCCTCCGCTATGTAAAGACTCCTATATCCCAGCACAAACGACGTCAATGAATCAAGCCTTCTGATTGGCTCTTATCGAATTTACACGCCGAATTACTTATGCCGCCGGTATCGAAGCACCATCCACCTATTCTTTCTGGGGCTTTCAGCGGTTATGTTACACAGATCCCTAAATTGCATTAACAGTTAAACCCACAAAATTGTCTCCACATTATCAAAGACATTCAAGATTCACAAGAATATTGCAAGCCAGGAAGATATTTATCACTATAACTACAATTAAATATTACATTAGCTGCTAAAGTCTGACACGAATCAATGTACAGGTAATGTCTCCTCTTGACAACTGTGCTTCAGTATCTATAGCGCATAAAATTTTCCACATAAAAACTCTCTCTCATTCACTCGTTGGCAAGGATGTGCTGAATCTGTACAGCCCTCACGATAGGACACACAGTCATCCTCTCTAGTCATGCCACAACATAAACCATAGTAACTTTACAATGCAAAATATACGCATTTTACACCATGCAAGCCAAGCTAACTTTACAATACAATATATACACATTTTATACAAATTCACTTATCTTTTATATCTGTACAGCACCCGAAAAAACTGTCATATGCCTACATCCACACCAGCTATATGTTACGATGCTCCCCAGTCCTAGGGAAGCACTGTCAGCCTTTCCTTTCTTTCTACAGATGCGACATTCAGCCACAATAAACTACTTTACACTGATCACCATTTTGCACCAACAACTAAACTTCACAAAGTTGTCTACAGATAATCGATTACATACGAGACTTGCAAGAATATTGGAGCGTGAAACCGATCACCATCCCAGCAATATATCACCGAGTACCGCGTAGATCTAGTAAACATACAGTTCTTATCCTCCACCGTACAAAATTACCCCTTTTACATCAGCGGACCGAAGTCGCTCTCAGAACTGTTCTATAAATTCGGGATCGCTTCCCCTCGACACCAAAGCATTACTATCTCAGCTTCCTTGCATGCTCGCTTTTCTGTGCACATCTCCAGACTCCGGGATTACAAGAACACACATATTTTCGCCATATTATTATACCATTTTCGCTATACTTCTCCATATCAAGCACTAGGCAGCAACCTACTGATCGCTAACACAACGTAATTCCCGAGATGTAGACTGTAAATTATTTCTCTACAAACAAGAAACTTTAGCTGTGTGGAGCGTGCTCTAGACCACTGACTAACTAGAAACAAACATATGAAAAATCATATTTCCACCCGCAAATACGGATGTCGCTGATCTAACATGCTCTAAATCTTACATATAATTTACAAGCCAACTAATGTCTTTCCCATGTCTAGAGAACAGGCAAACGATTCTTCCACATGTCAGATGCACACACCACAATCGCTCTTCTCTCAACTAAATTAAAGACGCGAAATGTTCAGAAGCACTCAACCGAACAATTTACATGGGAGCGAATAACGGTCCAACGCAAACGCATTTCCATGTACAATCTTGTCGAATTTCAGCTCGATCAAGAATTGAACGTCATTCGACAATGAGCGAAGTATCAAAAATACACCCTGCCGATGGCTGTGGCTCTGGAAATGGAAACCTGTACCTTCCTTACAACTAGACATACTCCTCCCTTTGCTATCACAGTACTGTGCTTCATTTACAATCAAATTAAAACACAGAACGAGATGTAATGTCACGATCGCATTGATAGCTCTGACCTAAAATCGATAGAATTTCGAAAAATGACGAGCCAATAGGTATAAATTGACCGAATGTACACCGAAATGCGGGGAAATTGTGGAAGTCTCCAGCAACAAAGTGGTAGCTAGGAGGGTAGTAACCTTCAAGCACATTTGCTTCCCTCGCCCCTTTTCTTCTGCGTCTTCAGGCGTTCCGCCTTATGGTCCAAAAAAATAGAGTTAAAATATTATACTTAATTACAATTATTTACGCATACGTGGCTACTACAATAATGAATTTTATTTATTTATTATAATATTATTAAGGTACAAGTTCCTGACACACTATAATTTTAACTCTAAGTTCAGTTCACTGAACACAATAATGTGACTTCTTACAGTCAGCATAGTAATAACTGCACAATGTACATCACAAATACGATGCCAGATGAACAATGAGGCCTAACCGCATTAACGTTCACGTAACATTTCTAGCAATTACGCTTTTTGCTGCTGCCAAGCCGCTTCACCTTCAGGGCTAACGAAGTAGTTTGCAAAGTCATCTGTTCGCAATATTCCCTCCACGGACTAAACGAGGTGACATGTCCTGCAATCCCTAAATAGTTAACTTATTCTCAAAGAACATAAAGAGTATAAAACAATCCTTTCTCCAGCCGATCATGTAGCAGTGGATGTACGTTTAATAAACGTTTTGTCTTCATTCACTTCCTCCTCCTCCTCCTCCTCCTCCTCCTTAGAAGTACCAACAAAAGTTCCTCCTCGCTCGAGTCTATTTCACTAACTGGCAATACCTGCGGTGTCGGACATTGGTGATCCAGGAGCGTTCACCACAATGACCGGTGATCGCCACTGGCGACCGTCACCAGTGTCCGTCCCAGTCTGAAACGGGCCTAAGACGCACTTTGTTGTTCCAAAAATTGCCTCCAAAATTCAGGTGCGTCTTAGCTCGAAATTAATATAAAAACTTCCAGTGGTTGATTTGAAATTCCGCACTGTCTTAAAAAGAGCCATATTTGCGATGCCGCGGGAAACCTTTCTCTATCTGGCAACATTGGATTCAACTGGCAGCAGCAGTGCACCGATGCGACAAACGCAAGTTGCGGGGGTTCAGAAGCTTGCTCTCTCCTTCCCGCCCCGCCATCACAAACCCAGAACACTGTCTAGCGTACGATGCGTCATTGCAGTCTACAGTACCAGTCAACTTTAATTGAAAGTGATTCGTGTTACCGGTAACAGTACAATATTTTTGTCAGGAGCTGGTTTCGCAAAGGAAAAAATCGTATTCATACGATACAGACTATAAATTGAAAGTAATAGCATATGCAGAAGAAATGGAAAAAGAGCCACTGAGTGACATTTCGTCTCTCCACGAACAGAAAAAAACCATTCGCAATTTGCTGGATAGTAGAGAAGAACGGGAAAAAATGTGAAAGATTAAACGAGAAAATAGAGGACAACGCAAAATGGCCAAAACTAGAAGATGACGTATTGCAACTGATCAGGCACATCTTCAAAATGACATTGGAATTATTATCAGAACGATTCAAATACACGCTCGTAAGCTAGCACTACAGAGGAACTTAACTGACGTCTAGGGTGGAGTTGTTTGGTGCTACAGGTTTATGAAGTAAACCAACATCTCAGAAAATGCCACAAGGGTATGAAGAGAAAATAGACTGAAGCGCCAAGAAAATGGTATACGCATGCCTATTCAAATACAGAGATATGTAAACAGGCAGAATCGGCGCTGCGGTCGGCAACACCTATACAAGGCAACAAGTGTCTGGCGAAGTTGTCAGATCGGTTACTGCTGCTACAGTGGGAGGTTATCAATACTTAATTCAGTTTGAACGTGGTGTTATAGTCGGCGCGAGTACGATGGGACACAGCATATCCGAGGTAGCGATGAAGTGGAGATTTCCCCGCACGACCATTTCACGAGTGTACCGTGAATATTAGAAAGCCAGTAAAAAATCAAATCTTCGACATCACTGCGGTCGGAAAAAGATCCTGCAAGAACTGGACGAACGACGACTGAAGAGAATCGTTCAACGTGACAGAAGTGCAAATTGCTGCAGATTTCAATGTTCGGCCATCAACAAGTGTCAGCGTGAGAACAATTAACCGAAACATCATCAATATGGACTTTCGGAGCCGAAGACCCACTCGTGTACCCTTGATGACTGCATCACACAAAGCTCTACGCCTGGCCTGGCCGCGTCAACACCGACATTGGACTGTTGATGACTGGAAACATGTTGCCTGATCGGACGAGTCTAGTTTCAAATTCCATCGAGCGGATGGACGTGTACGGGTATGGGGACAACCTCATGAATCCATGGACCCTGCATGTCACCAGGGAACTGTTCAAGATGGTGGAGGCTCTGTAATGGTATAGGACGTGTGCAGTTGGAGTGATATGGGATCCGTGATACGTCTAGATACGACTCTGACAGATGACACGTACGTAAGCATCGTATCTGGTCACCTGCTTCCATTCACGTCCATTGTGCATTCCGACGGACATAAGCAGTTCCAGCAGCGCAATGCGACACCTCACATGTCCAGAATTGCTGCAGAGTGGCTCCAGGAACAGTCTTATGAGTTTAAACACTTCCGCTGCCCACCAAACATGAATTACTTTTGAATACATCATGGGATTGACAGTAATCTATGTGTTACAAATACTTACTATCAAAAACAGTCTTCATCATAATTTATTTATTACGGGTACCAGTTTCTACCACTACTGTGGTCATCTTCAGACCAATGAATAAGAACCTCCTGCTGGACAATCACCAGCAGAAGGAGGTTCTTACTCATTGGTCTGAAGATGACCACAGTAGTGGTCGAAACCGGTCACCGGAATAAATAAGTTGTGATCAAGACTATCAAAAAGATAGTAAACCAAACATGAAGATTACTGAGCATATCGGGAATGCCTTGCAACGCACTGTTCAGAATAGATCTCAAACCTCTCGTACTCTTTCGAATTTATGGACAGCCCTGCAGGAATCATGGCGTCAATTGCCTCCAGCACTATTTCAGACATTAGTCGAGTCCATTCCATTGCGGCACTTCTGTGGGCTCGCCGGGTTCTACATGATATTAGGCAGTTGTACCAGTTTCTTTGGCTCTTCAGTTTATTATCTTTCCGTCGCTTTATTGTTCATCATCGAAAGAAAAACAGTGTGGAACTAGGCCAACTATTGAATATGGACGAAACTCTTCTGACATTTGATGAGCTGCGTAACAGAACTGTCGCCATGAAAGCTGCTAAAACTGTAACCATAAAAAAGTGGACATGGAAAAAATGCACTAAACTGTTGTCCTTTCAATTTGTGCTGACGTTACGAAAGTTAATCCACGGATCACTTTCAAGCGCAAAACAATACCAAAACCTTCTGAAATGCCCCCAGGTGTTCTTTTTCAAGTACATGATAAGGTTTGGAGGACGAGGCTGGTATGGAATTACGGATTAACAGAGGTTGGGAAAGATGGAAAGTAGTTTTGTTGAAGAAGAGTTCGCTTATTGAGACTGATCAATTTAGTAGCCAGTTGAAAAATTCTATGAAAGAATAATTGAGACATGGACTGTTGTTTTGGGAGGACTTACTTCACAATTGCAGCGTCTTGGTGTCTTGACAAATAACGCATCTTAAATGTTCAAATGCGTGTGAATTCCTAAGGGACGAAACTGCTGAGGTCTTCGGTCCCTAGAATTACACCTCCGGCGGGAGGGCCGCGCAGTTCGTGCCATAGCGCCTCAAACCACTTGGCCACTCCGTGCCGCTAAGTACCCATTTAAAGGGCATATGAGACAGGAATGGAACAAATGGATGATGGATGAAACCCAACATGAATTCACGTCGAAGGGACCTTTAAAACGACCTACAATCAAACACGTGCGTAAGTGGATAAAACAGTAAATTTGTGCTAAGTTGTATTGGACCGCCGGCCAGGGTGGCAGAGTGGTTCTAGGCGCAACAGTCTGGAAACGCGCGACTCTTACCGTTCGAATCCTGCCTCGGGCATGGATGTGTGATATGTTCTTACCTTACTTAGGTATAAGTAGCTCTACGTTCTAGGGGGCTGATGACCTTAGAAGTTAAGTCGCATAGTGCTCAGAACCGCCCGACGGGTGAGGCGGGGGGGAGGGGGGAAGGGGGGTGGAGGCACGCGAACCGTAGCAAGACGCCCTAGACCGCGCGGCTACCCCGCGCGTGGATAAAAGAGTCGTTATGTAGAGAGAGATAAGATATTATTGTTAAATATTTCAAGAAGTACGGCATGAGTAATGCCCTCAGTGGCAATGAAGACCGTTTTATATGTGAAGAGAACGACGAAGAGGAAGAAGAAGGATATTATGAAGATTTTCAGGGATTTTAAAGGTCAGTCAGGTCTTATAAGCTAAGAAGTTTTCTTTAGTGTGCCTTCGTAATCTAATAATAAAAATGGTAAAAATGTCATTTTTTTAAAAACTGTTAAAAATTGAGTTTTGTCTTATAGTGGCAGCACCTTAGAGTCCGCAAAGTGCGGTAATTTGGTAACATAGCCAATGTTCAATGGAGTATGGCAGGCGCCCAGAGTCATGTTCCCCTAACTGTTTTGAGAGTGTAGTATTTCACTAAAGACTACCATTTTGAACACTAGTCTGTTGTGCTGGTCTACTGACTTTGGCTGCACGAGCATAGCAGTTAGGAGAACGTTGTTTCTTTCGGTTTTCGAAGACAGTTTACTTCCCCTAGTGGGGAAGTGCTTTATGTCTTCCACTATTCAGCCTCCCGTTGCGTTCCGGTTTTGCCTGTGTTCTGTTGAACCGTGTTGGGCTTGTTGTCCATCGCAGGTAGGTCAGTCTGTGAATGGAATGTTACGAGCCTGGTCGAAAGACTATCTACTTGGGCAGGTCCTCACGCCAGCAATTGCAAAGTACTGCACGCTGAGCTTTGCTTCTAAGTCTTAGAATTCGTTGCAATTTTTGAGACCAGCAGTAGTCATGCCATTTTAAGTTTGAAACTTCCTGGCAAATTAAAACTGTGTGCCCGACCGAAACTTGAACTCGGGACCGCTGCAGAGTGAAAATCTCATTCTGGCATTTTAAGTTTCCTCGTGTGGTATTCGGGTACTGACATTTGGGGGAAGAGGCCAACTCTCATTCCTGCCCCCGACCACTCGCCACTTTTTTGGATGCGCGCCTTAACTCGCAGCTTATCTCATGTAACACGGAGCGTCGAGCGTCGCTCACGCAGCTCAGCTCTACACGCGTCTAGTGGGATCCCGGTAGTGGTGGCGGGACGGGACGCGCAGCGCGTGGCCAGGGGCGCGCCTGCCCGCTGGCGGGGCGCCGACCGTGAAATCGGATTTCTCTCGTCTGCCCCGCGTCACGAGCCGCCAGACCAGGCCAGCCCCGGCACTCGTATTCCGCGTTCCGCGGCCCCAGCTGTGCGTCGCTGCCCACCGGGAATACGCAGCTCGGGCCGCCAATTAAGACCGGCGACAGACAAACGGCCGCCGACTCAGGGGCCCGCTATGCGGTAACCGGCCCACCGGTGGCCGCCTTTCTCGGGCAGAGGGGGGGGGGGGGGGGGGGGGGGGGGGGCAGGAGGGGTGACGGCACGGCGTCCGCCCACAGCTGCCGGTTCCCGCTGCCTGATGATGTTATCGTCGATCTGGATTCTTCATGGTCTCGTTGCCACTGGTGTGGGGGTATAGATTATATAGCTGCGGGCATGAAGTGACGAATGAAGGGCGCGGTATCGTTCAAAGATAGCGGCGCCCCACCAAAGTTGGCAACGCAGCACGTGGACACCGCAGACAAAGCGATGTCCCGCTACAGTCAGCAACGACGAATGGGAAATGCTAACAAGACTCGCCCTCTCTCTCGGCACAGCAGAGCCCTCGCACGGAGGTCAATTTAGAGTCGCCTCCAGCTCTTGACCGCTGCTGAGGTAGTCTAAATCGTACAGTAAGACCAATGTTAGTCAGGTATCAGATGGACATGTACTTTTGTAAAAGTTCAACAGTGCACAGAAGGAGAAGAGTTTGTGATTATACGCATCAAGGAATGCTTTGACAGTCAATAACAGTTCTAAATTATCAGACACATCTGTGGCGGAGGGTTGTATCAAAGTAAACTAATATTTCATACGTTCCAGTTCGATGAGCCATCTCTCAGAGCAATCAAAGAACCAACAGCTATGGCTCGCCGATTGTTGTTTAGTCTGGTCATAACGTAGGGGACTATAGTATAGGGATGTAGAGAGTGTTACAGTTGGAAGTTTGGGTCGGTCCGGGAGAAATACACGGAGATCCGAAGTGGTTAAGGCGACCGCTCGCCAGAAACGGGAAGTCTGGGTTCGGGCCCCAGCCCGGCACAAATTTTCATGTCACCAATAGATAGTACATATACACCTAATACAGCCGATACCAACATATTTGCATGCAGCGAATTTATCCCGAGTCATCCAGCAGCTGTCAAACACACTGATGGAGGAATGGAACGCCTTGCCACAAGAACTCCTTATGAATCTCGTGGCCAGCTTGGGAGCCCACCACACACCGTGTGTTGCAGTCCGTGGTGGTTACATAGCTCACTGAGAAACGTGCCCTGCCTTTTGTAATGGGCGGTAACTTCAGCGTAACTTTTGTCTTTCGATAAAAGTTCAACAGCGCACAGAACTGTCTTATTGCGTACTGCTTTCAGTTACCTATTGCAGCAGTTATTTCTGTGTGTGTGGCCCACGTTTCATGGAACTATATAATGTGACTGTGACACATCGTGCGGTAGTTGCTTTGGTCCTTAAGTTTTGCAGAACAGTGTGTTTCGCTTGAGATCGACAGTTGGCGCATACGTAAACGCATTCGATTTATTTGTTGTCTAAGGAACTGTAGGAATGGTCAAACAGGACGAACGTGAAATCCATGAATATGGTGCACACAGCTATCACCACAGCTACGAAAACTGAAAATAATAAATAAAAAGAACGAAATCTGAAAAGGGACATTCTGACTGGATCAAATTAAAGAAGATCTGAAGACTAGATGAGAAAACTGGGAAACACTATCAAAACAATAAGTATATGAAGATAGAGCAAACTGGAAGCAAACTGTCAATAAACACCCTACCCAGCTCGCTGGAAGGATACGAATATGATGATGACTGTCGTAAATGAAGATCTGCGGTACTGAGGCCGCCGTGCCATACCCAGCTGAGAATCGTTACGATGGTTTTCTTTGACCGGAGCCGCTACTATTCGGTCGAGTTACGAGTAGCTCCTCAATTGGCATCACGAGGCTGAGTGCGCCCCGAAAAATGGCAACAGCGCATGACGGCCCGGATGGTCACCCATTCAAGTGCCGACCACGCCCGACATCGCGCGACTTCGGTGATCTGATGGGAACAAGGAATGTGCAAGTTCATATCTCTTTTCGTATCCAGGGGACCTTCCATTGCAATACAAGGAGTTAACTGCAGTCAGACACATGGCTGGTTGACAACGGTTTGCTAACTGGAGGTTAACGTCGGTGCAGACATTTTAAACACAGTTTACTTCTAACCGTGATCGTGGGTCCTCGGTTATCTTGCTTATTGACTGAAGCTGGTGCAGTCAGCCATTAATCTCGCGATTGTCAGTGGTCGTAATGTTTTGGTTGAGTCGTGTATGTCATAGTTATTATTAGATAAACGTGGGTGTATTATAGATAGGTGCCGACCGTCCTTCCTCCTGCATAAAATTCGCTTGCGGAGTCCTGATTTAGATTAGAATGGACATTGTGGGGAACTTTTTGCGTTCACTTATTATTTTGCTTGCGCTACCTCTGAATGTGATTCTATTGCATCTTAGAACGAGCTGTGTGTAATTTGGGATGTGTAGGGTAAGAAGAGAGAATACCCCTGGGCTTCCATGATTGGAAAATCCATAAAAAGATAAAATCATCAGCTTCGTAAAGTAGTTTTCCTGAATGATCAGTTAATTCATTGCCTAATGTATGCTGGTTGTTCACATCGGTCAATTAAAGTGAATGCCTTTGGGATGTCGACTTGTTAATAACTAGAAGACACGAGGAGAAACTTTTTACAATCCAACATGTACACCCCACTAGCATTAAATGGCAAGGGAAGGTGGCACTCGTAGAAAGTACAATGCCTTGGTCTTCAGTTCGATGACGGAGAAAAGGGAAGGTAAATGTCGCAGCACTCACAATATCTTCGTCTTCAGATCGTTTATGGTCGATAAATACTCCTAGAGGCGCTGCGGGCACGTGGTAGGAAGGCAACTAAAGCAAGGAGTGTATGCGTCTGCGACGAGCAACTCCGGAACAGTAAAGCTCGTCCGTTGTTCTATGCTACTGTCGTGAATATCTATGGACGGTGACTGAACGATGGTGAAGCTACGACCAGGCAACTGTAAGGTGGAGTCCGCGTTTCATCAAAGAACGCCGGGGACGGAGATTTACCCTTTCTGTGAAGCAGGGAAGGCTACAGCCTACAGTAAAGTGTTCCACAGCACACCTTTCTGCAGACATTGTTTAACATGAGTATCTGCAACATACGATCCACACGTAATCCCAGGTTGCCCAGTCACATCGTCAGTTACGATTGCAATTGGTACTGAACCATCGAGACTGAACCGTAGATCAGTGGAAATTAGTCTCCTGGTCGGACAAGTCACGTTTCAGCGAAAGTCTTGAGTACATAGGAAATAAATATCAAAATTGTCCATTAGTTATAGGTGGAGACCTTAATATGGCATCCATTGACTGGGAAAATTATACGTTTATCACAGGGGGGCAGCAGCAAAGACTCGTGTGACGTTACTCTAAGAGCGCTCTCAACATACACTCTTGAGCAATTGTTTAGAAAACGAACTCGAGATGGGAACATATTAGATATCTTGACGACAGACAGACCTTATCTTTTTGAGGAAGAAGGTATTAGTGACCATAATGTCATTGTGACTTCTATGTCAGTTGAAGTTCAAAAATACCAAACAAACAGCGTAGAGTTTTCTTGTTTGGGAAAGCAAATAAATGTGTCATTAATTCATATCTTCATAGTCAGCTCCAAGCATTCACCGCGGGACACAAAGATATTTAGCATCTTTGGTCGGGATTTAAAGGTATTGACGCCGCGCGGGGATTAGCCGAGCGGTCTTAGGCGCTGCACTCATGGACTGTGCGGCTGGTCCGGCGGAGGTTCGAGACCTCCCTCGGCCATGGGTATGTGTGTTTGTCCTTAGGACAATTTGGTTTAAGTAGTGTGTAAGCTTAGGGACTGATGACCTTAGCAGTTAAGTCCCAAACGATTTCACACACATTTGAATATTTTTTAAAGGTATTGTCAACCACGTGCTAGAAAAGTATGTGCCTAGCAAAAATATAGGGGAGGGAAAGGATTCACCTTGGTACAACAAACATATTAGCAAGTTGCTGAGAAAGCAGAGGATTTTGCACAGTCATTTGAAACGTAGTCACGACCTGGTTGATGGTATTGACAGCGGCTTAAGACTGTTTGCCAATGATGCTGTAGTCTACAGGAAAGCAGTTTCACACGAAAGTTGTGAACAAATCAATGAGGATTTTCAGAAAATAAATGCGTGATGCAATAACTAGTAGTTATCTCTCAATATTTTTAAGTGTAACCTACTTCGTATAACAAGGCGAAAATTACAATTAATGTACGAGTACAAAATAAATGCCCAGTCTTTGGAAGAGGTAATATCCGTCAAGTATCTGGGTGTGAATATTCGAAATAATCTCAAATGGAATGATCAGATTACACAAGTAACGGGCAAAGCTCACTCTACATTGCGGTTTATTGGTAGAATCCGGAAGTGATGCAGTCCTTCAACAAAAGAAATTGCTTACAATAGGTTAGTTCGTCCAGTCTTGGAGTATTGTTCGTCTGTATGGGACCCTTACCAGTTGGGTCTCATTCAAGAGATTGAGAAGGTCCAGAGAAGAGCGGCAAGATTCGTGACTGGTACATTTAGGCATAGCGAGAGCGTTACAGATCTCACAGAAAGTTTGAAGTGGGACACACCTGCAGATACACGACGCGCTAAACGAAAGGGGCTGCTCACTAGATTCCGAAATCCGATCTTCGCCGAGTATGTAGATCAGATATTATTACCATAAACTTTCAAATAGCACAATGATCACCATTCAAAGATAAGGGAAATTAGATCTCGTGCTGAGGCGTTCTAACAGTCGTTTTTCCCTCGCGCGATCCGGGAGTGGAACAGACCGGGGGGGGGGGGGGGGGGGGGGGGGGGAATATGACTTTGGCACGAATTGATCCGTCAGCTAGCGGTAGCGGAGTATGAATGTAGATGTAGATGCAGATGAAAACACGTTTCTCGTCGTGGTAGTCGTGAATTGCCCAGGGCCGTTGAGGAATGCAATGTCGAGCACATCCAGGTATGTGCTGAGGAAGTGGGTCGGGTCGAAAGGCCATCATGCTATAGTCGTTTCAGGAGCACGATTGCACGTTGATGTCTTGACCACCAAATCCGGCTGATCTGAAGCCGATGGAACGCTGTCGGGGATCAGCTCCGAGCTCACAAACCAACCACGAGTATTGACAGAAGTGTGAGTGTCATTTGCGGCACACCTCCCGAAACCAACCGAGGACTCGTCGAATCCGTGCCACGCAAAATCGGTGCTGTATTGTGTTTAAAATGTGGACCAGCACACTGTCAAGCAGGTGGTCAGTATGTTTCGGCTGATCAGTGTATTTGTTCTGGCAGTACTCTCATACAATAGTCGGAAGTAAATTCCCAACCGCCGAACTAACGGTAAGGAGTTTCTTTTACAGTTTGTGGAAACTGTGCATTAAGTGCCACATTTACGATGCGGAGAGTGGAGATTTATTAGGAAAATTCATGAATTCTGCCAGAAGAGCTGAAAAACAGAAACATAATTCAACGATTAGTATAAGTAATGATGAAAAGGAAAGAAATATGTTGGAAGATCGTTGGAGATTTTTATCAGATCTTGAGTGCATAGACAGTATGACTGACATCGAGGGTGATAATCAGCGACTGCAAGGAAGGCAGAAGTTTATGAAAGGAATTGATCACTTGATATTTGAGAAACAGAGAAGAATTTCTGATTGAGCAGAGGCAGCCGTGACAAACGAGCTATGGTTTATTCACTTACTAGCTGCCCAGGTATGTATCTATTCAGATCTTCAATTAGCCCATCTCCTTCTTTCCCCGCCCCCGCCCCCCTCTTCCACCTCTTACTCTATGCCCACCTCCACCTGCCCCTCTCTCTACCCATTTCTCCTTCTCTTGTCCAGTTCCTCCCCCCCCCCCCCTTTCCTCTGTCCATCTCCTCCTCTTTTATTTCTGCGTCTATTTCCTCCTCTCCCCTCTTTGCAGGGGCGATGGCAAGGGGAGAGCCTATGGGAGCTATAGCCCCCTCCCCCCAAAGGAGTATCATATTACACTGGATAAAATGACTTCAGAAATCAGTGAGTGTATTACTCCAACAGAGTCAATCTTTTTTTTATATATAATTATGTAGCAATATAAGTTGCAATGTATTTGAAACACATTTCAACGAAAGAATAAGAGCGGCCAATAGCTTACTATCTAAACCAATAAATATCATTTAAAATGGGCGTCTTATTATTTATTAATGCATATTTTTTACCCTGAACCCCAAAACAGTTACCAAAAACTACTTTAAGCAAAACCAAATTTTACCAATTTGTCGGTGGAGGACCCCAGCTCTTTATTTTTAAGCAATATTCCATTCCTCCAAATACCCCACCCCCCATTAGCCCCCCCCCCCCCCTTGACCGACTTGTAGAATCGCCCCTGCCTCTTTGTCCATCTCCTCTTTCCTTTTCCACTACCTCCTCCCTGTCCAATTGCTCCTCCTCCTCCTCCTAGCTTCGCCTGTCTTCTCTTTCCCCCTCACTCTCTCACCACATCTTCACACTCACCCCAGTAGACGACTGATGCTTCTTATGCCTACTGCATTTCTTTCCAGATTATAACTAATGTAGCAATTTGACTGAAATCGTTCCAGGGGTTTAAGATGAGCTTCTTACCCTGGATTTTCTGGCGTACACACAAGTCTAATATATTTCACATATATTTAAAATGTTTCACGCGTATCTGTACACATATTTCACCTATATATCTAGCTTATTTCATCCTGCGGTTTTATTGTCACCCAGCTCAGTGTTTATGACTTCGTATCTTCTGAAGTATGTTCTTTAAACGGTGTAATTTAGCAGCTACATCCAGTTTGGTAAGTGTCTACCGCCTGCGAAATGTGTTAAGAATAGAATTAGTTGTAAAGAAGTAATACACGATGTGGCAGTTTTTTCTCGCGTCTCAGTATTTGACCTCATATCTTCTGAACTATGCGTCGTACGATGACATATTTTTGTAGTTCCATTCAGCGGAAAATCTCGATACTGTCTGCGAAAAGTGTTGCGAACAGAGCTAGTAGCAACGAAGTAATAAATTTAAAAGTCCTACAACGTGCGGTAGTTTTCCTGGCATTCAACGTTTATTACATCATATGTCCTGAACTATGTTTTGTACAGTGATGTAATTTTTCTGGTACATTTAGTGGTGTATGTGAATACTGCCTGTAAAATGTGTCACGAATATAGTGATTAGTAAAGAAGTAATAAATTTTAACGTCATACTTCACTGCATGAAGAACGGAAATGTAGTAAGCGATAAACTTCCTTCCTTTCATCATCTTATGGGTGTTGTCAGCGAAAATAAGTTTGGCGAAGTTTTAAAAGTATGTGTAACGTTTACTTCAAATCTCTTATTTAAGTGTTCTCATTCTCAAATACTGGATGAATAAAATTTGGGTATTGTTGTATTGTGGTTTACACTGCATCCTCACCTCTTTGATATGTGGCTGCTTCTTATCCCCACAGTGATTCTTTCCAGACAGTGCACCACGTTTGGTTGACAGAAGGAGGAAATTCATACAGACATTGAAGTTTAAAAATTAACTGTGGCATCTGTTGTCGAAACACCATATTTGTGGAACTTTTTCCGTTAACCACAGATTATCCATCATGCTGTACATTGGGAAAAGTTATTAATTGCTTGATAATGTTTCAGTTCCATGATGAATTTAAATAATCACTACAATGGGAGAAACTAATACGTGATAATTTTACTATCCGTTAGTGATGTGTATGTGAAAACATGATTCTGTGCCCCTTTTGAAGACGAATTACCGTATCTGAGTACCTGTATTCTTTCAAAAATTAATAAATATGAACTTGTGAGTTGTCAAATTTATTCATGCTGCTTTACAAAAACTGAAAAATCATTTATGGTTCACACTGCCCGTTCTGTTACCTTGACCATATTCGATCCTAATTAATGTTCTGAATAAAAAAATGAAACCTTCCAGCCCACTGAGGCATGAGGTAGAAAACAGTTAGACTAAAATATGAAATGATTTCAAGTAAGGAACAAGCATGTAAGACAATAATAATAACAGCGTTAAATAATTTTTTAAATAAAATAAGAGTTTTCGTTGCACTGATGTCTTTTAGGAAGGATTCCCAGAGTGGTATGGAAATGAAGAATTCGTCAATACAGGACGCCTAGTCATGAAACTGAAGAGGTTTGAAGCTAATGGAGAACTAAATGCTGGAGACAGATGCAGAGTTTGCTTCAGGTGGCTTCTGAGTATCCTCATATATTTCCAGAACACAAAAAGAGACCTCATCACAGACGTCATATTTGCTCCACAAACGTTGTAAACAGTAGCTTCATAGATTTTTGTAACATTTTTTTTAGTTTTCGCAAATTGAGGACCCTTGGTACACCCCTTCAATTTCTCTTGTTTTAACTCAAATTACACAGAACAAATTTTTTGAGCAATGAAAAAAAGGGTTTGTGTAACACAAAGAAAATGTCCAGCACGAAAAGTAAGACCCTATTACGCTACGTCCGCAGGTCCAGAGCACAACAATGGTGCTTGGACGACCAGGTCAGGCAACTTGGACAAATGACGACATTTTTCGGTCCACGGAGTCTCATTTGGCACCGAAGTTCTGAGTCACCTCATCGTTGAATAGCAGCCTTTAAAACAAAGAGGTACGGCACAGAAGCCGTTGTGCAGCGACGGGGGCATTCATGAAAGAAGGCGAGTGTTACGTAAGGCAGCACCCGCCGAGCAGAAATAACGGCTGCTGGACAGAGCGGCCTGTTGGAAGGGGCGAGAATTAGCACAGGCCGTGATTGAAAAATTCCTCAGCGGTGACGTCAGCGGTAGCGGCAGCTGTTCGCGGCCGGGAGGCGTGTGTGACGTGGCCGCCGTCTATTCGCAGAGCCCGACGGCGCCGCGTTTGGAAAGGGGGAGGTGGATGCCGAGCTAATATGAGGGGGGGGGGGGGTGGGAGGGGGAGGGAAGGGTTATCTCGTCCACAGGCTTGCTCGCTCTGACAACCTGTGATCATAAAAGGCGCATTGACATCGGCCGTATTTTACAGCAACGTGTGGTCTAGATAGTGTTGCTGACAATTGCTGCTACGTGGGTGCAATACAGACGAATGTTTCTGTATGACACAGCAATAATGGTGTATGACTGCGAGCTGTAACAGGTAGCTGGCGAGGTACAGCCGGGTTTTTCCCGGTGTTAATCACGAGCACTGGCATATTGTGTCAGCAGGCCCAGCTTGTGCAGCAAACTTCATTTTCTCTAGAAGAGCGTAGCGTTCCAAAGGATTGGAAAAGGGCACAGGTCATTCCCGTTTTCAAGAAGGGACGTCGAACAAATGTGCAGAACTATAGACCTATATCTCTAACGTCGATCAGTTGTAGAATTTTGGAACACGTATTATGTTCGAGTATAATGACTTTTCTGGATAGAAATCTACTCTGTAGGAATCAGCATGGATTTCGAAAAAGACGATCGTGTGAAAGCCAGCTCGCGCTATTCGTCCACGAGATTCAGAGGGCCATAGGACGGGTTCCCAGGTAGATGCCGTGTTTTTGACTTCCGCAAGGCGTTCGATACAGTTCCCCACAGCCGTTTAATGAATAAAGTAAGAGCATATGGGCTATCAGACCTATTGTGTGATTGGATTGTAGAGTTCCTAGGTAACAGAACGCAGCATGTCATTCTCAATGGAGAGAAGTCTTCCGAAGTAAGAGTGATTTCAGGTGTGCCGCAGGGGAGTGTCGTAGGACCGTTGCTATTCACAATATACATAAATGACCTTGTGGATGACATCGGAAGTTCACTGAGGCTTTTTGCGGATGATGCTGTAGTATATCGAGAGGTTGTAACAATGGAAAATCGTACTGAAAAGCAGGAGGATCTGCAACGAATTGACACATGGTGCAGGGAATGGCAATTGAATCTCAATGTAGACAAGTGTAATGTGCCGCGAATACGTAGAAAGAAAGATCCCTTATCATTTCGCTACAATATAGCAGGTCAGCAACTGGAAGCAGTTAATTCCATAAAATATCTGGGAGTAGGCATTAGGAGTGATTTAAAATGGAATGATCATATAAAGTTGATCGTCGGTAAAGCAGATGCCAGACTGAGATTCATTGGAAGAATCCTAAGGAAATGCAATCCGAAAACAAAGGAAGAAGGTTACAGTACACTTGTTCGCCCACTGCTTGAATATTGCACACCAGTGTGGGATCCGAACCAGATAGGGTTGATAGAAGAGATAGAGAAGATCCAACGGAGAGCAGCGCGCTTCGTTACAGGATCACTTAAGGCCTGGCCAGACAGAATCCGGCCTGCCGCTGCGACGGACGGCGCAGGCGCAGCGGTGTAGGCCGGACCTGTCAGCGGCCAGGGACGCCACACAGGCAACGGCCGGCCGGCCGCAGCGGCTCTTGATGCGTCAGCTGTGTCACACTGTGGAAGGGGCCGAAACCCATTATTAAGCTTGCATGCGTAGTGCGATTGTCTTGCGTTAGACGATTTGGAATCTTCACGCGGGACACGTATCTTTGTGCGAGTTTTTTTAATTTTTTTTATTGCAGAAATGAGTAGCTTGCACTAGCGATACGAAATGACACCAAGAAGAGGAGATGTTGGGTGCACGACATTGATAAAAAGAGAGAAAGCTTAGGAGAATACCGTCGTCTGTGTATTGATAGAGAGTCCGACGAATATAGGTTCTTCAAATATTTTCGTATGTCGCGAGAATGTTTCGAGGAAATGCATCGCCTGATAAAAAGGTAGCACCGAGAAGTGCACAACGAACTGGAGAAAGCCAATTGATACAAGGCACAGACAAGCCGTTTGTTTGAGGTAAGTTTTACCGTTTGTGGCCTCTTTGTGCTTGAAATAGAAGTCATATAAAATATTCCATTTCAGTTTTGCTGTATCATATGAAAGGTTCGGCGGAAGAAAGTGCTATCCCACAACGTAGTTACGAGTGGAGTGATAAATTTATCTGCAGTGTTTACGAATACAGCAAACGATAGTAACATCTAGTTCTGTATGTCCCGCTAGAGAGAACTTTCTACTTAATAGATTATTTTGTTTCATTGTATTCATAACATTGTCATTGAATTGAAACAAACATATCTTTGGTCGTTAATTTATCTATTCGTTCTATCGGCATAATTGATTTTAATCTTTTCCAGATACTTGACTACAGGCGACAGTCACCAGACCAAAGCTTTTTCTTTTCGGTTAGGACGTTCAACACTCTCAGATATTGTGAAACAAGTGTGCCAGACTATAAGGACTGTTCTACAGCCCAAGTATTTTCCTACTCCTACAACAGAGATGTGGAAGAAATCTGAAGAAGGATTTTTAGAACTGGGGGTTTCCGAACTGCCTTGGAAGCATAGACGGAAAGGCTGTCAGGTTAAAATGCCCGAAGGATAGTGGATCCCAGTTCTCCTGTTACAACAGTTCTTTTCGCTAGTTCTCCTGGCAATCGTTGATCCATACTACCGAGTTTACAGTAGTTGATATTGGAAGTTATGGACGTCACAGTGACAACACTATTCAGCTTTCTATCAAGAGTATATCGAGGACAAATGTATTCTACCTCCAAATCAGGATCGCGTGTATCATACAAAAAGTTGTATTCTCTCACCTCCTATACAAGTCTTTCTGTGCGCATGCACTACGAGCTGCAAGACAAAAACCGCCTCACGCCGCTGCTTCCAGTGTGACAGCAGAGCGGTTGAGTGCGCCAACAGAGGCAAGCAGCCGCTCCGGCTTGCGGCGAATCTGTAATCTGTGACAAGCAGGCGGCGGCCGCTGCGGCAGGCCGGCTGCCGGTGCGCCAGAGCCGCACTCCGTGTGACCGCCGCCATACAATAACGAGCGATTCAACAGTGCGGCCTGCCCGCTGCGGTTCAAGGCCACAGGCCGGACGGCCAAGCCGCATTTGGTCTGGCCAGGCCTTCAGTATTCACGAAAGCGTTACGGAGATGATACGATACACTCCAGTGGAAGACTCTGCAAGAGAGACGCTCAGTAGCTCCGTACGGGCTTTTCTTGAAGTTTCGAGAACACACCTTCACCGAGGAGTCAGGCAGTATATTGCTCCCTCCTACGTATATCTCGCTAAGAGACCATGAGGATAAAATCAGAGAGATTAGAGCCACACAGACAGAGGGACTCAAAGTACCCTCCGCCACACACCGCCAGGTGGCTTGCGGTATATGGATGTAGATGTAGATGTAACGCAGCCAATGAGATTGCTGCTAACGTAGAACCTTTTCTCCTCGCGGATCACACTCGCGCAGTGATACCTCAACACTCGAGGTATTATAACGAGTGTACAGACCTCCGATTAGTCAGTCTGCATTTGTCTGCCTTAGTCTGTACCAGTCTATAGTCAAGCTTCAGTCTGCGCCTAATAAGATTATCATATTCCTGTACATAGCCATGAAGATAAATGAATAGACACTTTGTCAAGTATCAGAGATATGTGAGAATAAGATTAACGTACCAAGACCGAAGGAACTTCTGATTGTCAATTGTAAATAGCATCCAGAATCAAGTTAAGTAAGGTTTATGCTTTTTATTATTTTAATAAATGTGTGTGAAAATTAATCAAGTTCTGTTTAAAGTTGGTCACCGTCAATCTGCTACTCTAACCGTGCAAGTGGCATTTCTATCGTCTGACCTAACGGCAGAAGATAAACACGCCATGATAAGACCACGAGACATATTGCTGACACTCGCCTACTTCGCTAGAGCGACAAGTCAAATAATCTGATGGTGTGTGTACCGTGGGTCTTACAGTACGCACACTACACTAATATTACAGTTTCGTTATCTGTTGTTTCTTTCCAAGATTATTTTGATATAAAAACAATGACAAAACTAGAGGATCAGCGGTATTATGATTTATCTCTCTGTTCAGTTCTTGTGACCAGAACATTTACTGTTAATTTCAAAAACATGAAACTTTAGAACCAATTAGCAGTATCATTTCAGTTAACTTAAAGCAATGATTCTACGGTGATCTGCATACTTTTCTGGAGCGGTATTAAATCGTCAAACAAGCAGCATCACAAACTGGGCAACTTTAACTACTTTACACGGAATTTTCTGACGTGATGTGCATTTACATTTAATGAATGACTGAAAAGGTGCAAGGTGAGTTGAAGGGTTATCACCAGCAAACATCATAAAAACAGAGCATACTCGCGCTACAAGTTGTATCCGCCAAAATATGAACTTCTACAACATTTAACACCTGTATCAACATAAAAATAAAAAATAGTTTACGTGAACTGAACTGAACATAAAACAAAAGTAGAAGAAAACATTAAAGTACAGACAACGTGTTGCGCTACATTTGAAATTATATGAAAATGGTAACATGTAAAACAAAAAAAGGCGTCTGTGATGAGACATTAAGAAGTTATGTGAAAATGTTACCGTGTAAAACAAAATATGTTTGAGAAGACATTACAAATACCAACTTGTGTGGAAACTTGAATAAAATCGTATAAAAGTCCATTCTGAAAAAAAATTAAATGGAAACTTGTACCTAAAAAAATCTTTGCTAGAATTGGTCCTCCCAAACATAAATGAATCTTGTCCAAAACCGTGCATAATAACATTATGGTAGCACATCTGGAAATAACCCCACAAAACGTCAAAATTAATTGTGAAATTCTGCAATGGCAACATGTACCCAAACTTTATAATGGGGTAATGGCAATTAGCGCCCAAAACAAAACAAACTTGTGCAAGTATACAATTAAATGGTAAACTTAAATACAAAAATGACCCCAAAACATCAAAATTAATAATGAAATTCTGCACTGACAGATTGTGTCCAAACTTTATGGAAGCTTGACTGGTAAGTTTGCATGTAATCGTTTACTGGACTGACATTTGGTCCTACGAAGTCGAAAGAGAATTGTTTCGTTACGAGAGGTGCTCACTGATGAGGTCTTTTAGTCATTCAGGGGGATTCACTAGTATCGTCTGTAGTGTGTGTGTGTGTGTGGTGGCTGTGCCACAGCCTGTATTACCCATGTAAAACACCGTGAGGTGAGCCGGCACTCTGTGCCAATTGTTCGGCTCCGTCGAAGACCTGAACCGCCCAGCTCAGCTGTGCGCCAAGTGAAAGCTCTCGCTTTCAATGCGGCTGCCTGTACTAGGTCGAGGGGAGTCCTCGAGGCCTCCACTGTTCTTTCAGCTATGCTACCACAGTCGTCTAAGTGTTCAGCTCCCATACATTCACGTATGTGAAGGGGTTGAATTAAGTAAAAATGACAAAATTACAAAAATGACTTGAGAATCTCTAAGTTAAAAACTAAATTGATCAAATTTATTAAAAAATGTCTTGAAAATAGAGTTTGCTACAAGCAAATTTTACATTGTCTAAGTATGACATATGATCTTACTGCTTAAGAAAGTATACTTAGTAAAAGTATGAAAAAACACAAGGTGAGGATCCTCCATTCTGTTGCATTCATACATAACACGTTAATGTTTTAGTGTTATATACCATGCAAGTCATGTACACAAACTACTAGTTAGTCCCGTTCTATGGAATATTAAAACTTCCTTTTATAACACTTGCTGTCTAATGTGCAGCTACTCCATTGGTCAGAATAGCTATCCCCACTGCTTCCTCTGGTTACACAAACTGCACTGTAATGTACTTTTCCTGTGAAAAGAATTTTTTTAAACATTAGTTGTCGAATTGATGATGGATTACATACATACCGATACGTCCCCGAAACTTCTAATTTTCCCATCGAACAGTGCACATGACTATACAGTTTTGACATTCACGAGCTATTCTTCCTCTTCCGTCTAAAGTCCTGTGTCCTTGCATTCTTCGGTCGCTTGTGCGCAATGCGTCAAGCCCTCCTCCACACATTCCTACTAAATTATGGTTGTCTTTACCAGGTATCGGCATTGAGACAAACCGTAACCTTGCCCTTGCATCTGCAAAAAGCCCATCTACTACCGTTGAGTTACCTCATGTCGGGTCTTGGCGGTGAACATATCCTTTATAATAATAAATAAAAAGACGCAAGTCGCTGACTTGCCCAAGGCACACCAAACGTCCTTGTTGACAACTCAGTAGGCTGAACACTTCGTAGTTATGCAAAACTGTATTTGTCAAGGAGTCGGCCGGTGTGGCCGAGCGGTTCTAGGCGCTTCAGTCTGGAACCGCTACGGTCGCAGGTTCGAATCCTGGCTCGGGCATGGATATGTGTGATGTCCTTAGGTTAGTTAGGTTTAAATAGTTCTAAGTTCTAGGGGACTGATGACCTCAGAAGTTAAGTCCCTAGTGCTCAGAGCCATTTTATGGTTCAAAAAACACGCCTAAGTAGCCCAGTGTCTGCAAACACAACCAAAACATGAATTTATTGTTCAAAACAAAATTATTCAGTGCACAGTTTACCTTAACAACGATGACATTTACCAAAATTCTCTTCCCTGACGTGTTTACTCAAACAAATTCCTGACTTGCACAGTTGTACATTTTACGTTACAGATTTACACTTAGAATCACATGTACCTTACAACTGAAAGACAAAATAACTAACTTATTAACTACTACACATTTATTATTGTTATTCTACCTATGTCTTTAAGTGGGTGGCATGATGTACACCAAGATATTTTCCGGACTTCAGACTTACGAGCTCAACAGAATTCGCATGGGCGATCCTGCGTGCACGTTCAGGTCCATAGTAGGCCGGAGAGAATTTATGACACAGTCTGTTCTGCCAGTGAGGAGACGGTGGGATTTCACGAGGACTTTCCGGCCTATCAAAAATTCCCTGACTGTTGCCTTTTTGTCTGCTCGTTCTTTGCGTCTCTGCAATGGTATCTTTCTATGTTGGAATGTTGGAGCACCTGACGAACGATTTCCTTGTGCCTAAGTCTGGGTCTTGGTGGGAAGTCTACAATGTCACGTATTAATTCCGGAGGGTGCTTGTTGTTTAGCACTATGACCGGGGAGTAAGCTGTCGTGCCGTGTGGGAACTCATTGGTTGCGGCTTGGAAGTTTCACAAGTATACGTCCCAGGTCGCGTGTTTCTTAGCGCAATACACTCCGCAAAGGGCCCCAAGGTCCTTTACAACGCGCTCTCTTGGATTGGAACTGATGTATGTCAGTCTGATGTTATACTGTTGCAATGTGTCCCGCCACTTGTGTGAACTGTATTGTGGAACCTTATCTGACAGCATTCGTTCGACGGGCCCCACTTGTTGCAAGAAGTGCCGACGGCGATGCGTTGCTGATGGACGTACCTGCTGCCTTTTTTAGAGGTGTCAACGTCACAGACTTGGACGTCAACTTAATTACAAACATAATGTATGTATACCCTCTTGGTGTTCTAGGCAGAGAACCCATGAAATCTGTGGCTGCTGTTTCCCGCAATTTGGAGGGAACAATCGGTTTCATTTTGCCTGCCCGCGTACCGTAAGTGGTTTGGCACTTTGACAGTGTTTCCAAATTCCCAGTACTTTGCATTAGAAAATGACGCAGTTTCTTCAACTTTAAGAAGCACTTTTTGGAGCTAAAGTGAGAACTACTGAGGTGCGTGTACCAGATTACTTTGTTTACAGTGTCATCTGGCACACACTCTACCGAGACGGTCCTATTCACCTTACACCTGTAGAAAAGCACTCTTTTCCTGAGAAGGTAATGATGCCTAAGCTGCGTCTGTGTCCTAGTTCTAAATAAATGGGTGCTTATCTTGTTCCGCCTGTAAATTCCTCATTGATTCTACTATAAAGTTTTCGAATGCCACCTTTTTGATACAGTAAATCGAGAAGGGTTCGTCCTCAGCATCTCTACCCTTCCGCTTCGTGGCTCCGATGCGAGACCGAGACAGTGCGTCAGCGATGATGTTTGTGGGGCCTGGGACGTAGTTCGATGCGAAGTCATACTCCTGGAGTATGGAAATCCACCATCCCAACAACTTTGGCTTGTGGTCTGTGTACACTCGCGTCTTTTGCCCAAATAATAAACATCTATATTTCTGGGATTCCCGGACCACCGCCAGAGCTTCCTGTTCTTTTACAGTAAAGTTTAGTTCGCACTTCGAGAGCACTCTGCTTCCGAAGGCGATGGTTTTGTGTGTCATCCTCCCATCCTCCATGTATTCCTGAAAGATGACAACACCGAAACCTGTTTGTGAACTGTCTGTGACCATGCAGAAGTCTTTCGACAGGTTCGGGTGTGAGAAAATGGGTGCTGCGAGCAAACCTGCCTTTAAACTGTGAAACTAGCTGTCCGTCATCTCGTCCCACACAAATGACGTTTCCTTGCCGGTCATGGAATACAGTTTTGGGGTGGCTAATTGTTCTACATAAATGAACTTTTTATAAAAATTGACCACTCCCAAAAATCCACGGAACTCTTTTCTAGTCTGGGGTATGCTGAATTCGGCTATCGCCACCTACTTTCCTGGGTCTGGTGATATTCCATCACCTGAAATTATATGACCCATGAAAAGTACCTGATTGGCCCCTATACTGGACTTTGTAATGTTAGCAGTCAGCCCAGGTGCTCTCATCTTGTCTAGCAGTGCACAAAGTACTTCGTTGTGCCTACTACAACTGCGTTCTCCTATCAAAATGTCATCCACATAACATGTTATCCGTTCACGAAGATTATGGTCGAAAATCGTTCCCAGACCGCGAATAAACGCTGCAGAGGACATAGTTAGGCCGAATGATAGGCGTTTGAATTGGAAACATCGTCCGAACGCAGTGAAGGCTGTGTACTTCCGACACCCCGGCGTCAACTCAGTCAGCCAAAAACTGGAGCGAAGATCGATGAATGTGAATACTGAAACGCCATGGAAACGCTACAGTAGCTCCTCCAGTTTCTCTGGCCGGTCAGTTTCCTCTACAACGAATGTGTTTATTTGGCGTGATTCGAGGGCAAGGCGGATACTCCCATCCCGCTTATCCACGAACAGCACCGGGCTATTATGTGTTGATGTTGTATATTCTACTATACCATCGTCTATCATTTTCTGCAATTCCAGCTGTACTTTCTCTCGATACGCCTGAAGAATAACGTAGGGCGGTACCCGAAATGGTCGGTGCTCTTTTACCTGGCACCAGTACTGAAATCCTTTGAAGGGCCTAGGTTTCGGTAGAAATATCTCGGCGTTGCGTCTGAGTATTTCCTCTAATTCTGCCCAATCTCTCTGCCTATTTCAGTTAATTTATTTAATTTCTCATGGTGGACTTCACACATTGATGTATCAGCCTGGATATTGTTATTTAGCCCTCGGTTGTAGCGTGAACGTTTGTCAGTCTGTTCATTATCCTGATTCTCCAGTCTTAAACAGTGGTACGGAATTTGACCTTCTGCGACTTCGTCGTCAAACCGGATACAGATATCCCCACCTTTTCCTAATACAATGGTACCACGGCCCATGTCCATTACTGCCTTCTATTCTGTAAGAAAATCCATTCTTAGGGGGACGCCAATAATCACGTTGGGCAAGACAAAAAGATTTGCCACGAGAGGGATACCCTGTGAAACGTCCCCTTAGAAAAATTAATGAATTACTGTGCTGGTAAACCTCTTGCATTATTTGATTTTCAAACAGCTGAGTGGAACTGAACGTACTCAGACATTTCGCTCTTTACCTATTCTGATCAACACTAAACCGACACACAATATTTTTAGCGCAACGCAATCTGACTTTCAATAATCCCTACAAAAGAATGGCCCTGACTAACAATAACCTATACCTTTCACAAATCACTTACCTCACAAAAATCTTCGTTACTCGAGCTACTGCAATACAGCGAGGGCCACTACTGCCAGCTAAATAAAAGATTCAAACTGCTGAAGGCACTAACTTCTGATAGGCATAGTTGGCAAATGAAAGATTTTGATAGAGAAAAAAACAATGTATTTACCTTAATAGTGTTCAAAAGTCATTATATATATAGCAGTTCATGACATCCAGTCTTAAAAATTTACTATCTCTGATGGACACACGTCCAGATCATCCGCTCTCAAAACTCCGTCATTTCTCTCCCCACATCCACCACTGCTGGCGGCTCACCTCCAACTGCGCAACGCTACGCGCTGCTAACAGCCAACTGCCCAACACTACAACAGCATATACTCCAACAATGCAAACCAACCACAGCCTTCACACAGCACAGTCAGTGATTTTCATATAGAGCGCTACGTGGCGTTACCAACATAAAAACCTAAACAGCCTACTTACACCTGGCACATGAACTCTAATCTTATCAGACGCGTTATTTCTGTGCTTCTGGCCGAGATTGCCCCCCAGAATTCTCGTCCTCTGAATTTTTGGCATTGGTGCATTTTTATATGTGCCACATGACTTACACAGCTGCTGTGAGATAGCGGCCAGCTGACTGCTACTATCCAGAATCACTTTGACTGTATCGTCCCCAATTATTATGTCTACCACGGGGTATAAATTATGTTTTTGTATGATTTCCGCTTCTTCCATCAGAATGTCCTCTACATCATCTTAATTTAGCATTCGAACGTGATTGTTCAATGGCTCTGAGCACTATGGGACTTAGCATCTGAGATCTTCAGTCCCCTAGAACTTAGAACTACTTAAACCTAACTAACCTAAGGACATCACACACATCCATGCCCGAGACAGGATTCGAACCTGCGACCGTAGCGGTCACGCGGTTCCAGATTGAAGCGCCTAGAACTGCTCGGCCACAACGGCCGGCGAGTGTGACTGTTACCGGTTTGGTATCCGGGAGGAAAGGTAGTCACATCTGCTTTCGGTCTTTGTCAATTATGCGTGCTGTTCGGTTGTTGCACTCGCCCTGGGTGTGGCGGGCGTATCTCAACAACCTGTTCATCCTCTTGTGCTTGGTGCGCTACATAATTGTTCTGGAATTGGTTCCCGTGTGCACGGTTACCGCTCCAATTTCTGACCTGTTCATTTTGGCTATTAAACGTATTATTCCGGTACTGGTCATTGTCCCTACGGTTACCGTTCCAATTGCCGTTTTGTCTATTGAACATTTGCCCATTATACTGTTGTCGATTACAATTACCGCGCCAATTATTCCGTTCCCCGTTCCGATTATTTACCAGATTATCGTTTCTACTATTCTACTGATTGTTATTTTGCGCCTGCTCGCCCTCTGTTCTCTTTCTGTTTAAGCTTGGTCTTTGTTTGTTCTTGCGTTATCACAAATTCTACTTCTCGCAGTATGGCTCGAAAACCCTCAATGTCATCCCCACTTTTTCCTACAAGGACATGTTGGTACCCTGGCGGCAGTTTCATAAAACACAGTCGGACTATTTCACTGTCACTGCAAATAGTGATTTTTCTGAACCATTTGGTCAAATAATTTTATTGCACTCTTAAAGCCTGACCCTTCCACGCCTCTATGCATCGTTAGCTCTTGTTTGACCCTGTCATTTGATACTCTCGACCAGTACCTCTTCAAGAAAGCCTTACGGAATTAATCGTACGTTTTGCATGACTGTGTTGCCTTCTCATCGTCTCTGCGACAATCCCCTCTAGATGTGCGCACACGAAATCCATTGTTTTCCGTTCCGGCCAGTACGATGGTACTGCTTCCGCGAACTGCTCCAGGAAACTTCGACGATGGAGCGCATTTCCTTCCTCTGTCACAACGTCGCCGTGGTATGCAGTTGGAAACTGCATCATTGGCTATTTATTTGGGTTGTTTGCCTGCTTCCCGTCCAAGGTACAACTTCTTTCTATTTCTTTATACTTTGCTTGTTGATTTTCGGCAAACAATTCCGAAGATTGTGTCTTTTCCTCATCTAACTTCCTGATACGTGTACGTATTCTGTTGAATACCCTTTTGCCTGTTTTGGCAGTCGTGCGTGTCTCTATTCTAGTTCCTTGTGCAATCTGCTTTGCACTTCGTGCTACTACTTTTGCTGCTTGCGGTCGTTTTTGCGCTTTCGCAACCTCCGTTCTCACGGTAACTTTTCATTTGACCTTGAATTCTATCCATCTTTGTTTGCAAGTCCGAACGTGTTTTAGTTATCTCATTTTGTGATTGGCGCCCGCATCTCGTGGTCGTGCGGTAGCGTTCTCGCTTCCCACGCCCGGGTTCCCGGGTTCGATTCCCGGCGGGGTCAGGGTTTTCCTCTGCCTCGTGATGGCTGGGTGTTGGGTGTTGTCCTTACGTTAGTTAGGTTTAAGTAGTTCTAAGTTCTAGTGGACTGATGAACATAGATGTTAAGTCCCATAGTGCTCAGAGCCATTTGAACCATATTTTTGTGATTGGCTGATTTCAGCTTGTAATTCAGTGCGTTATTTGGCTAATTCACTGTGAGTTTTATGTTGTTCAAAATCCATAGCTAACACCAAACCAGTAATAGGCCGTTTCACTTTTTTCAATCTTTCTTTGACACTTTTGGTGGACTGCTTACAAATTATCTGTAAGCTTATTTTCAACCACCTAAACCAGCTGTGCAGACGAGGAGGAACAGTAAAAAAGAGTGTGGTGCTGCATAACTGTGACAAAAGATCAGTTATCGTCATGCGGAATGTGTTGCAATGTACAATGCTAATCTGGCTTCAGCCGTTTTGCTACCCGTCATTGCATCAGATTTTTTAAACGTGATTTTAGTTTGAGATTTACTGCTAAATCGAATGTGATTTTACAACTTAAATGATGTTTTAAATCATACCATTTTGTCCCTATCTCTGCTTCGTAAAACCCATAAAATTGTTTAAATGTATCTGCTACTGCATCTGTTACAACTGGCTGAATCCATTTCTTAAAGTCCAACATACTCTCCCACTCCTTTCTGTAAGTCTGTACGTAGTGTGGTTTCAGCATGTTGAGATAACTGACAATCACAATTATAAAGCACACTATATACCTACAACACTCATTGCTGACACACATTGTAAACGAGAAAGTTCACACAACGCTGTTGTAACTTATATTGCGTTTCCAAGCAAGTGCAGTTGCCTTACTGGAATCAAGGCGCTTAGCACTGGTATCTGGGTTTTTACAGGCAGGGAAATAACCGAGTACATAAAAAATGTGTATATTATGATTTCATTCCATTAGAATGCGCATTCAATGTCCAGTACTAACACGCCACCCATGCGTAATAGCTGTTGTATCACGGAAGAAAAACAATGTCAAAAATACCTTTAAATTCATAATAAAATGGAAGGTTGTATCTTCTTTTAGATGTTATTGTGAAAATTATCGAATGATAAAAATGTCTAGTTCATATCGCAATGATGACTAGTTATTCCAGAACCAGACATTTCTCAAAAACAGTACGCAGCTGCCAGATGCCACATCAGCCACAAAGTGGCCGAGCTGTTGACACTTCGGCGCGCTCTCGGGCTGCCGGAGCTCGTACGCAGGTGGCGGCAGCTGCAGCTGCAGCGGCATCTGAAGGTCCCAGCGCCCTCTCGCGGCGAGGATTTGTAGTCTTTTATCTCTACTGTTCTATTTATACATCGAGCAGGGCGCTCCCTACCACTGCCGCAGAACTCTCGCTGACGACAATAAAGTCATCAAAGAACATTATCACTGGCAACTTTTCACATTAAAAATTATCACTGATAACTTTTCACATTAAAAGTTTATCCTGCTCCTGATCCTCCTTCTATTTGCGACATTGCTTCTTCGATGTATAAATTGAACAGTTGAACAGTAGAGGTAAAAGACTACAAATCCTTAATCCGTCCCATCCTCTGTTATGCCAGTCCCGCCTGGATATCTGCCCCCCCCCCCTCTCCCCCAAATTCTATAAGTCCCTCCAGATCCTCGAGCGTCATGCACTCCGCCTCGCCTTCCGTATACGCCTCCCGTCCCCCACGCGGATACTCTATGACGTCATTCCTTTCCCCCATCTGCTCCCATTCCTCAAACATATCCGCATCCTCTACACCTCCCGCCGCCTTGATCCCCCTCACCCCCTGGTTGCTCCTCTCCTCTCCCATCCCCGTCCCCTGCCGCATCTTCACTGTTGTGTCCCCCCTACCCTCCATCTCTACACCCTACGTCTCCTTTCCCAAGGTGGCTTCCATCAACTCCCCCTTCCAGATGTTGCCGTCTCTCCCTCCTTTTATCCCTCCTATCAAAACCTGCGCCCGTGGTCTAGGGATAGCGTCTTTGATTCATAAACGTCTTCGGACCAGGGTTGGATCCCCGCCACTGCCTAAATATTGATAAATAATCAGCATTGGCAGCCGAAGACTTCCGGCATAAGAAGTCAGAATCATTCTGCCAATGGCCTTGTCAAAGAGGGCGGAGGAGCGGATAGAGGTTCAGGGCACTCTCTTGTCTTAGGGGTGGGAAATTGCCCCTAAAGGCGGAAGAATCAGCAATGATCAACGACATGAGGATACAGAAGGCAATGGAAACCACTGCATTAAAGACATGTAACGTGTAACCACAGGAGATGTGGCCTGTAATTGAAGAAGTGTCATTATGATCTCTCCATTGGCAAAAGATTCCGGAATAGTCCCCCATTCGGATCTCTGGGAGGGGACTGCCAAGGGGGAGGTTACCATGAGAAAAAACTGAATAATCAACGAAAGGATAACGTTCTACGAGCTTGAACGTGGTAGGGAAACTAGAAAATCTGAAAAGGGAAACGCAAAGGCTCAATCTAGATATAGTAGGTGTCAGTGAAGTGAAGTGGAAGGAAGACAAGGATTTCTGGTCAGATGAGTATCGGCTAATATCAACAGCAGCAGAAAATGGTATAACAGGTGTAGGATTCGTTATGAATAGGAAGGTAGGGCAGAGGGTGTGTTACTTTGAACAGTTCAGTGACCGGGTTGTTCTAATCAGAATCGACAGCAGGCCAACACCGACAACGATAGTTGAGGTATACATGCCGACGTCGCAAGCTGAAGATGAACTGATAGAGAAAGTGTATGAGGATATTGAAAGGGTAATGCAGTATGTACAGGGGGACGAAAATCTAATAGTCATGGGCGACTGGAATGCAGTTGTAGGGGAAGGAGTAGAAGAAAACGTTACAGGAGAATATGGGCTTGGGACAAGGAATGAAAGAG
The DNA here is from genome assembly GCF_021461395.2 of Schistocerca americana. NCBI lineage: Eukaryota > Metazoa > Arthropoda > Insecta > Orthoptera > Acrididae > Schistocerca > Schistocerca americana. Next base: position 28,077,475 of record NC_060126.1, on the reverse strand, counting down.
GAGAAAGACTAATTGAGTTCTGTAACAAGTTTCAGCTAGTAATAGCGAATACCCTGTTCAACAATCACAACAGGAGGAGGTATACTTGGAAAAGGCTGGGAGATATGGGAAGATTTCAATTAGATTACATCATGGTCAGACAGAGATTCCGAAATCAGATACTGGATTGTAAGGCGTACCCAGAAGCAGATATAGACTCAGATCACAATATAGTAGTGATGAAGAGTAGGCTGAAGTTCAAGACATTAGTCAGGAAGAATCAATACGCAAAGAAGTGGGATACGGAAGTACTAAGGAATGACGAGATACGTTTGAAGTTCTCTAACGCTATAGATACAGCAATAAGGAATAGCGCAGTAGGCAGTACAGTTGAAGAGGAATGGACATCTCTAAACAAAGAAGGTAGCTGCGAAGAAACCATGGGTAACAGAAGAAATAATTCAGTTGATTGATGAATGGAGGAAGTACAAACATGTTCCGGGAAAATCAGGAATACAGAAATACAAGTCGCTGAGGAATGAAATAAATAGGAAGTGCAGGGAAGCTAAGACGAAATGGCTGCAGGAAAAATGTGAAGACATCGAAAAAGATACGAATGTCGGAAGGACAGACTCAGCATACAGGAAAGTCAAAACAACCTTTGGTGACATTGAAAGCAACGGTGGTAACATTAAGAGTGCAACGGGAATTCCACTGTTAAATGCAGAGGTGGAAAGAATACATTGAAAGCCTCTATGAGGGTGAAGATTTGTCTGATGTGATAGAAGAAGAAACAGGAGTCGATTTAGAAGAGATAGGGGATCCAGTATTAGAATCTGAATTTAAAAGAGCTTTGGAGGACTTACGGTCAAATAAGGCAGAAGGGATAGATAACATTCCATCAGAATTTCTAAAATCATTGGGGGAAGCGTCAATAAAACGACTATTCACGTTGGTGTGTAGAATATATGAGTCTGGCGATATACCATCTGACATTCGGAAAAGCATCATCCACACAATTCCCAAGACGGCAAGAGCTGACAAGTGCGAGAATTATCGCACAATCAGCTTAACAGCTCATGCATCGAAGCTCCTTACAAGAATAATATACAGAAGAATGGAAAAGAAAATTGAGATTGCGCTAGGTGACGATCAGTTTGGCTTTAGGAAAAGTAAAGGGACGAGAGAGGCAATTCTGACGTTACAGCTAATAATGGAAGCAAGGCTAAAGAAAAATCAAGACACTTTCATAGGATTTGTAGACATGGAAAAAGCGTTCGACAATATAAAATGGTGCAACCTGTTCGAGATTCTGAAAAAAGTAGGGGTAAGCTATAGGGAGAGACGGGCCATATACAATATGTACAACAACCAAGAGGGAATAATAAGAGTGGACGATCAAGAACGAAGTGCTCGTATTAAGAAGGGTGTAAGACAAGGCTGTAACCTTTTGCCCCTACTCTTCAATCTCTACATCAAGGAAGCAATGATGGAAATAAAAGAAAGCCTCAGGAGTGGAATTAAAATACAAGGTGAAAGGATATCAATGATACGATTCGCTGATGACATTGCTATCCTGAGTGAAAGTGAAGAAGAATTAAATGATCTGCTGAACGGAATGAACAGTCTAATGAGTACACAGTATGCTTTGAGAGCAAATCGGAGAAAGACGAAGGTAATGACAAGCAGTAGAAATGAGAACAGCGAGAAACTTAACATCAGGATTGATGGTCACGAAGTCAATGAAGTTAAGGAATTCTGCTACCTAGGCAGTAAAATAACCAATGACGGACGGAGCAAGGAGGATATCAAAAGCAGACTCACTGTGGCAAAAAAGGCATTTGTGGCCAAGAGAAGTCTACTAATATCAAATACCGGCCTTAATTTGAGGAAGAAATTTCTGAGGATGTACGTCTGGAGTACAGCATTGTATGGTAGTGAAACATGGACTGTGGGAAAACCGGAACAGAAGAGAATCGAAGCATTTGAGATGTGGTGCTATAGACGAATGTTGAAAATTAGGTGGACTGATAAGGTAAGGAATCAGGAGGTTCTACGCAGAATCGGAGAGGAAAGGAATATAAGGAAAACACTGATAAGGAGAAGGGACAGGATGATAGGCCATCTGCTACGACATGAGGGAATGACTTCCATGATACTAGAGGGAGCTGTAGAGGGCAAAAACTGTAGAGGAAGACAGAGGTTGGAATACGTCAAGCAAATAATTGAGGACGTAGGTTGCAAATGCTACTCTGAGATAAAGAGGTTAGCACAGGAAAGGAATTCGTGGTGGGCCGCATCAAACCAGCCAGTAGACTGATGACAAAAAAAAAAAAACAAAAAAAATCAACTCTGATCCTCACCCCCCCCCCCCCCTCTCCTTTCCTCCGTCCTTTTCCTGGGCTCCCTCTCCCTCCCTTCCATCCACTTTTCCCCACCTACCCTCTCTCTGCCTCCTTCTCTCCCACGAGTCCTTTTGCAGTTCCGTCCTCTGCATTTTCCCATTCCCTCTCGCATCTGCCCTGCCCCTCCCCCCCACCCTTTTGAGTCCTCTCCCCCCCTTTGGTTCCCCCCTTTCGTCTTTCCTCTCCTCCCTCCTCGTTTTCCCCCCCATCTGGCCAGGTCCGCCCACCCTCATCTGCCCTGGGCTATTGTGTGTTATCTTTGTGCTGACATTTTAGTACAGTGTTTACAGTGAGCGTTCAGTGTTGTGTGTCTTCTCCGAAGTGTTGCGAACGGCCATCATACTGTCGCTGGGTGTGATTTTTATATCTCTTACGAAAAGAAAGCCGGCCGGTGCGCTTCAGTCTGGAACCGCGTGACTGCTACGGTCGCAGGTTCGAATCCTGCCTCGGGCATGGATGTGTGTGATTTCCTTAGGTTAGTTAGGTTTAAGTAGTTCTAAGTTCTAGGGGACTAATGACCACAGATGTTAAGTCCCATAGTGCTCAGAGCCATTTGAACCATTTTTGCGAACAGAAACCAGACTGTCGCCATGTTTTTTGATTGTCTGTCTACTATGTTCCCTGTCTGCTTCCTGTGTATTTTATTAGCTTTGCCAACCCTTTGCTTTTTGTTTTAACTTTCCACAATTTTCCGCCGTTTTACAATTTCAGTCACCGTTTTATCGCCTGGTTTTATTGTTTCTTATCTTCTTTCTTACGTTTTAAAAAGTTTGTAGGCTGCAGAGCAGCGTAATAAGCTGCTCCCAGCCCGCCCCCTTCTGTGGGAGAGGAGGGGGGGGGGGGGGGGGGGGGGGAGGGAATCGAAATACAATAAAGGAAAAAAAATAATAAAAGACTACATCCCTCTCTTGTACCATTTCGAACCCGAGAAAGTTTTAATTCGAGTCTGGTCATCCAAATTCAGGTTTCCCGTGATTTCCCAGACAAATCCCTCGATGGTTTATGTGAAAGAGCACAGACGATTTCCCTCCCCATCCATCAACCTGGCTGAGTTTCAGCTCCAATGACCTCGATCCCTCAACGGGACGTGCACCCAGATATTCATACTTTTTTTACCTAATCCGAGCACTTGATTTTCTTCTGTTTGCTCAGTTTACAGTTTCAACAATATCTGGAAGAAGCTCCAACCTTTTCCATATTGCATCCATTTATTTTCCTGAAAATGTCGATCATATTGCACCCAGGTATTATGAACTTGCTTTCAATTTTTAAAACCTAGCTTCCATTAAGCGCAACAACGGAACATCCTCTCTCGTATTTTACCTTTCCTAAATTCAAAATGATCCTAATCCAGCAGATCCTGAATTTTGTTTTCTGTTCTTCTGTGTATTATTCTTCTCAGCAACTTGGATGTATTAGCTACGAACCCAAATCTGCTCCAACACTCGCATTTTCTATCTTCACCATTGTGTGAATGACATTTTTCCGCACGTATGATGGTATTTCTCGAGACTCATAGATCTGCACGCCAACTTGAACAGTAGTTTGCTTGCCACTTCTCCCTAGGATTTCATTACTTGTGATCTTATTTATGATTTCCCCCTTATCTGGTCGCAGTACCTCCAAAGCCCTTTCAAATTTTGATTCAGGTACTGTTGTTGCGGTCTTCAGTCCGAAGACTGGTTTGATGCGGCTCTCCATGCTACTCTGTTCTGTGCAAGCCTCTTAAACTCCGTATAACTATTGTAACCTACATCCCTCTGAATCTGATTACTGTATTCATCTCTTGGTCTCCCTCTGCGATTTCTACCATCCACACTTCCCTCCAATACTAAAGTGGTGGTCCCTTGATGACGCAGAATGTGTTCTATCACCCGATCCCTCCTTCTAGACAGTTTGTGACACAAATTTCTATCCTCCCGAGTTCTGTTCAGTACCACCTCATTTGTCACGTAATCTACCCATCTAATTATCATCATTCTTCTGTAGGTCCACATTTCAAAAGCTTCTAGTCTCCTCCTGCCTAAGTTGCTTATCGTCCACGCCTCACTTACATACATGGCTACACTCCATGCAAATACTTCCACAAAATTATCGCTAACAATCGACTCAATTTTCGATGTTAACAAATTTCTCTTCTTCAGAAACGATTTCCTTGCCATTGCCAGGCTACCTTTTATATCCTCTCTACTTCGACCATCATCAGTTATTTTGCTTCCCAAATAACCAAACTCATCTACTACTTTAAGTATCTCGCTTCCTAATCTAATTCCCTCTACATCACCTGATTTAATTAGACTACAGTCCATTATCGTTGTTTTGCTTTTACTGACATTCATCTTATATCCACCTTTCGAGACATTGCCCGTTCCGGTCAACTGCTTCTCTAAGTACTTTGCTCTGTCTAACAGAATTGCAGTGTCATCGACAAACTTCAAAAGTTTTTATTTATTCTGCTTTGAAGTTAATTCCCACTCCATTTTTTTCTTTGGTTTCCTTTACCGCTTGGACAATGTACAGATTGAATAAGATCGGGGAGAGGCTACAATCCTGTCTCACTCTCTTCTCAACCACTGCTTACCATTGCGACCTAGTCAGCATCACTTCATAAGAGACGAGGACTACAGGGCGACTGTAGTGCTACAGGGAAGTGAAATAGGACCTCTGTGGTTCTTGTATACCCAAGCGGACAGAGTGTGCAGCAGTGTGTAGTTGTTTGCTGACGACGTTGTGGTGTAAATGCGGATGTGTAGGAAAAACAGCCGCGTAATGTTGGGATACAGCGTTAGTAGTGTCCTACTTGACACAGTCACGTCGTTTAAATATCGACGTAACGTTGCAAAGCAATATGAAATGCAACGAGGAGTGTAGTAGAAAAGGCGAATGGTCGACTTCGGTTTATTGGGAGATGTCGAGGAATGTGTAAATGAAACCGCACATAGGAAGCCAGTACGACCTACTCTTGAGTACGCTCAAGTGTTTGCTATTTGCACCAGATCGGATTGAAGGAAGACATTGAAGCAGTTCGGAGGTGGTATGTTCGAACAACACGCAGGTATTATGGAGATCCTTCGGGAACTTAAATGAGAATCTCTGGAGGGAAGATGATATTGGTTTCGAGGAATACTATTGAGAAAATTTAGATAACCGACATTTGAAGCTGATTGCAGAAGGATTCTCCTGTCTCCAACATACATTGTGCGTAAGGACCATGAAGATAAGATACGAGAAATTAGGAATCATACGGAAGCATATAGACCGTCGTTTCCCCCTCGCTTCACTTGCGAGTGGAACCGGGAAGGAAATGAATAGTAGTGGCACTGGGTTCACTCCGCCACCCACCCTACGCTGGAGTGCGGATTACCGATGTAGATGTAGATGTAGATGTAGAGCCGCAGATTATTATAATAACGGTCGCCTGTCGTCTGTCTCGCTAGCTGCGCAGTCAGCGCTGCGGATTGTTAAAGGGGAGACGACTGGGTTCGATTCCCGGACAGGTCGCAGATTTTGTCCGCTCGGATGGTGGGTGTTGTATTGTCCTTACATTCGTATCGCCATACTTGACATTATTATTAAGATGGCTGAATTGGCAATGTCGAAAAGCCAATAAACTTAAAAAAATTAGCTTGCCTCTTGCATGACTTAAAATCGCATTTATTATTGAAATTAGAACATTCTTGAAAATCTTGAAATCTCTGGGACCATATCTTGCAAGTATCAGTGTTGGTAATGGGCAAAAATCGCAGTACTCTCGGTTCCCATGGTAAATGTACTGTCTATTCATGTAAATAAGTTTGTGCGAAACCCTTTGTGGGCGGGCCCTACTCGCATCTGGCCATTTTTTTTTCTTTGTCACTTCGTGAAATTCACTTCCCGTGGCTGCTCCAGGCGTCTGAACACTTTCGGTCCCTGGTACCGTGCGATACCATTTGTTAATAACAGCCGGGACGCCCTCACCACGCGAAATGGCGTGCCACGTCGCCGCCTGGCTCCTTACCTTCTGTTCCCACACCGGCGGATACGTTTCCGGTGGCAGCTTGATGAGTTCTATCCGCTCGGTCAGCCACAAAACAAAAAAAAAAAAAATCTCTCCCGCGCTCCAGCATCAATACAACCTCACTCACCCATAAAAGCAGGCACTTAGCGGTAGCACGGCCGCGCGCTTCCCTGACACCGTCGTTCGGTCGCGTGGGACTTAGCAGTCATCAAGCGCCGCCCGTATGGTAGACAAGGTTCACATACGGAAGTAAAACCTCCACATGTACATCGCATTAAAACTCCAGATTAAAATTCTAGAAATTGTGGTCAATATTGAAGTGACGAAGGCAACACTGCGGTTGTTCCCTTCCAAAAAAGGAGGAGGCTTCTACTTGAAAGTAATTAAACAGCCTAGAACCCGTACAATTCAGAATAATTTTGTTTTTGTAGTGTGGCTCATATGCACCACCGCATTATGGGTCCTAGTTAAAAATCCCCGGTAAATCTATGTTAACCAGCATATAGATAAAAACTGGGGCCTTAGATTAGCATCTGACTGTATCATACACGTTTAGCTGCTCTCGTGCCGCTAGACAAAAACTCAATAAAAAATTGCAATTACAAGGAGTAAATGACTGTCGTAGCTTTACGCAACGGTTTAAAAATTACTGAAAACAAAATGAGCCCACTTTCATAAAAGTTCATACTCTATAACAACACGTTGAACACTGAATTAAAGCGGCCGCTGGTGGCCGAGCGGTTCTAGGCGCTTCAGTCTGGAACCGCGCGACCGCTATGGTCGCAGGTTGGAATCCTGCCTCCGGCATGGATGTGTGTGATGTCCTTAGCTTAGTTAGGTTTAAGTAGTTCTAAGTTGTAGGGGACTGATGACCTGAGATGTTAAGTACCGTAGTGCTCAGAGCCATTTGAACCATTGAACCACTGAATTAAAAACACATTCTTCCACTAATATTGCAGCGAACACACCTCATGGAACTTTCCCGACGTCTTGAATAATAATCAATAATAACTGCAGACGCACTGTCCCCGGATGCCATAGACACGTCGGTCCAGAATGGATACAATACAGACACATTGCACTGCCGTAGCAAAAAAATGGTTCAAATGGCTCTGAGCACTATGGGACTCAACATCTTAGGTCATAAGTCCCCTAGAACTTAGAACTACTTAAACCTAACTAACCAAAGGACATCACACACACCCATGCCCGAGGCAGGATTCGAACCTGCGACCGTAGCAGCCTTGCGGCTCCGGACTGCAGCGCCAGAACCGTACGGCCACCGCGGCCGGCCACTGCCGTAGCAGCCTTCATTCTTGAGAACGCACCGGCTGGATGTGGACGTAGAGCCTCCAGCTGCCAGAACGTCACTCCCTGACTCCGCATCTGTTTCACGTGTTCTCGGCGGCGGCCCGGAACACGATGCTGAGTGCCAGCTGGGACGTTCCTTACCAGTTGTAGCATCTTTACAGATAGATTAATAAAAAAAACATTCCCAGTTGTCGTCTCCCTTGTCCCATCACTCAACAACAGCTTAATATTCATTGTATTCCTTTTTGCATATTAAACTAATACGTTAGTCGGAATGAAAAACCGTATGTAACTGGAGCATTATAGATCTGTGTCAAACATTACACTCAGGTGACAAAACTCATGAGACACCTCCTTATATGGCGTCACACTTCCTTTTGCCCAGTGTAGTGTAGGAAACGGACTTGACACGGTGTCAGTAGGTCGTTGGAAGTCCCCTGCAAAAATACCGAACAGGCCATGAAGAGCCAGAGGTAGCGACCAGCCACTGTGTCATGCTCAGCCCTTAGGAGTCACCAAATGCGCGTACAGATGGCCACGCGGTCAGCACACCGCTCTCCCGGTCGTAGTCAGTTTCCGTGACCGGCGCCGCTGCTTCTCCGGCACGCAGCTCCTCAGTTGGCCTCACAAAGGGCTGAGTGCAGCCCGCTTTGCCAACAGCACTCGGCAGACCCGGACGGTGACCCATCTGAGTGCTATCCAAGCTCGACAGCACATAATTTCGATGATCTGACGGGAACTGGTGTCACCACTCCAGCAACACCGTTATAGTGCCTCCATAGAAGTCCATAATAGCGCAAGTGTTGCCAGGGCAGTATTTTGCGCACGAACTGACCTCTCAATTAAGTCCCATAAATGTTCGATGAGATTCATGTAAGGCGATCTGGGTGGCCACGTCATCGTTTGCATTTTCCAGAACGTTCTTCAGAACAATTACAAACAACTGTGGCCCAGTGATACATTTAGGAACACGAAGTCCATGAATGGTTGAGAATAGTCTCCAACCAGCCGAACATAACAATTTCCAGTCAATAGTCGGTTCAGTTGGATCAGAGGACCCAGTCCATTCCATATAAACACAGCTTACACCAATATTGAGCCCCACCAGCGTCCACAGTGCACTGTTGACAGGTCCATGGCTTCGACGGGTCTGCGGCACACGCGATCCCTCCCATTAGCCATTACCAACTGTAACCGGAACTCGTCTGACTAGGTCACGGTTTTACAGTAGTGTAAGGTCCAAGTGACAGAGTCACGAGCCCAAAAGAGGCACCGCAGGCGACGTCATGGTGTTAGCAAAGCACTCACATCGGTCATCTGCTGTCATATCCCTTTTTTTCCATATTTGACCACACTGTATTGATTGATACATTCGTCGTGCATTCCATATTGATTTATGTGGTTATCTTACACGGTGTTGCTCGTCTGTTAACACTGACAGCTCTATGCAAACGCCGCTACTCTCGGTCGTTAAGTGAAGGCCGTCGGCGATTGCGTTGTCTGTGGTGAGAAGCAATGGCTGAAATTTGGTATTCTCGGCACACTCTTGACACTGAAGATTTCGGAATATTGACTTCCCTGACGATATCGCGATATACTGAATTCCCTAACGATTTTCGAAATGAAATGTCCCTTGCGTCCAGGTCCAAATACCATTCCGCATTGAAAGTTTGTTAATTACCATCACGCGACCGTAATCATGTCGGTAACGTTTTCACACGAATTACCTGTGTACAAACGACACCTCTGCCAATGCACTGCCCTTTGATACATTGTGTAACTGATAGTATCACCATCTGTACATGTGAATGTCGCTCTCCCATGACTTTTTGTCCGTCATGCATGCACATAAGCAGTAACAAACGATGTGACCGACAAAATAATCTACAGGTTAGAATTGTACACAAGTTTTGGGCCCATACGTGAGAACTGTTTTCCGACCCCAAGAAGTCGCTGCACTTACTCGTGTTATTGCGTTACTCTGTTTCATTTACATGAGTGTAATAGTATTACTAAGTGTTTATTAGATGCCGATGTGTTGTTGTGGTCTTCAGACCTGAGACTGGTTTGATGGAGCTCTCCATGCTACTCTATCCTGTGCAAGCCTCTTCATCTCCTGTAAGAGATATGCTGACTTAAAATCGGGCGACACGCTAGGAGCAGGGCAAAGTGAGCACAGACCCACTCTGCATTGTTGCCAAATTTATTCAAGTGGGCGGATCCAAAATGGCAGCCATAGATGTGGCAACATCATGCTGACGTCATGGTGGGAAGTTCAAATTTTGGCGGGAAAGGAGGTCAATTGGGCTACCTCCACTAACCTAAACCCACCCCTTCTCCTCTCCTACCCTCCCCCCTGCCCACCCACCTCCCTCATCTGGAAATCGGTGGTAAAAGTATTCAGTCTGTGTCTGTGTTTATTTAAACAAGTTCTTCTCCCCACTCCTCCCAAAACCCTCCTGAAAATTTGTGAGAAAACGACTCAGTCTGTGCTGGGATGCCAAATAGGATAGATATAGGTATATATTGTTTATCTAAACAATTTGAGTCGTCATAGACAATGGCTCCAGCCAGTGTGTCCACCATGAGGTCCAGAGCTCAACTGACCTAGTTCACACCACCTCCAGAGGGCGCTGTTGGCCCTCCCCCGACCCCCCTTTCCTCCCATGACATAATCCAAGACGGTGGTCCAGGGAAGAAATGACGGGAAATGGATTCACTATGTGTGTAGCTGCTGGACTGGGATGATGGGCGTACTTGTTTACTGTGTGTAATGTGAGTTCAATAAATGGTTCAGATGGCTCTATGGCTCTAAGCACTATGGGACTTAACATCTGAGGTCATCAGCCCTTAGACTGAGAACTACTGAAAACTAACTAACCTAAGGACATCACACACATCCATGCCCAAGGCAGGATTCGAACCTGCGACCGTAGCAGCCATGTGGTTCTGGACTGAAGCGCCTAGAACCGCTCGGCCACAGCGGCGGACTTGTGTGTTCAATGGATGAGAGGTATGTGCTGTAGAAGGAGGATTTTAATGGATATATTAGCTGTAATAGTGCAGCTGTAGACAGTGTCGATAGCTGCCTGCATGATGATTGGAAATCAATGATATTTGGTAAAGACGAATACGCTTAAACAAATAATGAAGATGCAGCAGGACGAAGCTAAGTTCGCAACTCATGCTGGTAAATGCGTGTGCTGTAGCTGTAGATCATTCGATAGAAGTCGAGTCAGTCTTCCGAAGCGCAAGAGACAAGAGGATCAGTCCGGCCCGTGCGCTGCCTGCCCCCAGCGGCCACGCGCCGGCTCATGGCGCCACCACGCGGCAGCCGCCCACATCCTGTCATGCTGGAAATACCTGCAGCCTCCCTCCTTCCCATCCCTGGCTCACAGACACCGATTATCGCTGAACATGAGATGCTTCAGGAATTGTTACAATGGATGGAATATTGTCAGATATGTAATTTGAAGATGTCACAGGAAATGAATGTACCACTGCAAAAACGAAGAGAGATACCTTTGCAGATGACACAAGAATATTTGCACAATTTACGATGTAATTACACGTTTTATTCAGAGGAATACCACCACAACCGCACTTGAACACGGACTCTAACGCCCGTTTCACACTGGCACACTCTTGATTGTGGTAAACACTCCTAGATTACTGGTGTCCGACGCCGCAGGTATTGCCAGCTAGTGAAATGGACTCGAGTGAGGAGGAACTTTTCTTAGTACTTCTTAGGAGGAGGAGGAGGAGGAGGAGGAGGAAGAGGAGAATGAAGACAAAACGTTCATTGGTTCAAATTGCTCTGAGCACTATGCGACTTAACTTCTGAGGTCATCAGTGGCCTAGAACTTAGAACTAATTAAACCTAACTAACCTAAGGACAATACACACATCCATGCCCGAGGCAGGATTCGAACCTGCGACCGTAGCGGTCACACGGTTCCACACTGAAGCGCCTAGAACCGCACGGCCACACCGGCCGGCTAAAAAGTTCATTACACGTACATCCACTACTACGTGATCGGCTGGAGAAAGGGTTGTTTTACACTCTTTATGCCCATCTGAAGATGGGAAGAAATTTTTTCAGTATTTTCGAATGTAGAAAACTTCATTTGATGAACCGCTATGAGAAGTGAAAGAAGAATTCACAGAAACGGGCACCATACTGCAGAAGACTATCCCAGAAGAGGAAAACTTGATCTGACATTAAGGTAGGTAGTGTAACATTACGTTATTTTACTGAAAGCATGTTTCATAGATTTGAGCTGGTATTAGTATACATTAGAAATTATTGTAAAGCTTTCGCGGATAGTCTACTTCAATTTTTGCACTGTGCTGCTGGAAAGTATATTAACGTTTTTTCTGTACTCAGAGGCCGTTGGCGAACACACAAATGGTAGCTGATCGGCCAACCTGGCCTGTCCTCCGTTGAAGCCATGAACTGTTCCCCCACGTGCACGGTCGCGATATCGACTCCTGATAGCGTAATTTGGTACCGGTACAGATCCTATTTGGGACGAAGTGGAAGCGCTGTAATATTGTTCGGCATTAATAATGACATTCGTCAAATCAGATTTCACTTTCAGTCTTGCATGACTGAGAATTTTTTTCAATTCAGGCACTAAAGACTGAATGAACAAGCAATCTTCGTCTACTTGTTGTATTGAATTGTTTTGTGGCGTACTTTTCCATCAAAATGTTACACAGTATATCATCTTCTTCTTTTCACGTGGCCTTTCTTGCTGTCGTACAGCCGTTTTCTCACGAGCCTCCTGGTCTACATTTTCTCCTCCATCAAACTTCCTGTCGTGATATCAGAGCTCCTCAAAGTAGTCAATGATCCGCCGTATCCCGCCATGACACGCAGTGCGGTGCCGTGCGTCGAACTATCGCAACTCCCCCCCACCGAAGTTTCCTCTGGCAATGAAGAGACAAATCCTCATTATCTTTGGCGGGAAAACGGTGTGATAACGCGGAGCACGTCAATTGCCGAGTGGTTTCTTGAATACACCTTGAGTGCAATAATGGACTGGTTTTCCAAGATGGAAGCTAAAGAACTCAGCCGAGTACTACACCTGGACATCCATACATATGTTTATGATCCGGTAAATGGAGGGTCTAGCTATATCAAGCTCCCTAAAGATCCTAAAGATATGGCTAATAAGAGGACATACATTAATGTCGAAAATAAAAAGGATCAGGCTTGTTTTGTATGGTCAGTCCTGGTTTCCGAGAGAAATTACGATCGTAGGGATCATTCTGAGAGTCCCATTACATACCATGTTGGTGATAATATTTCTGGGTCTTAAAACTTTGATGGTATTGATTTCCCCATAAAGACCCAGGACACACCTAAATTTGAGGCGCAGGCGCATAATACGAGAATATCGGTTAATATTTATGGCCTAGAGAAGAAAAGCAAGTCAGATGAGCAGGACAAGCATACTGTTATCGGCCCTCTCCGTTTCTCAAAACTTACCGGTGAGCGTGAGCTCCATTTAAACATGCTGCTCTTGCAGTCTTAACCGATACAAATCTTATGTTGGGGATAATCCTGTGGTATGGCTGCTTAGTGAGCTCGATAAACTTCTATGGGAGGTTGACAAGCTTTACAGTGACAATGTTTCCATGACCAAATCGAATGAGAATCGTGATTTGTACAGCAACGCAGTTGACTGTAATATTAGTGGGCTGCCATTACATAGAAAAGCGGAAACTCCTCGTAGGGACCACTGTCATCTTACGGGAAAGTTCCATGGCACAGCTCACAATATGTGCAATTTTAAGTACCAGCTACCAAGGCACTTACCTGTTTTCTTACATTACTTAAGCGGGTAAGACACTCACTTTCTAGTTGATAATTTGGCTGATTTCGGTTGGGAGAAAAATCGGGTCAGTGTCCTAAAAAAAATGGTTCAAATGGTTCTGAGCACTATGGGACTTAACTTCTGAGGTCATCAGTCGCCTAGAACTTAGAACTAATTAAACCTAACTAACCTGAGGACATCACACACGTCCATGCCCGAGGCAGGATTCGAACCTGCGACCGTAGCAGTCGCGCGGATCCGGACTGCGCGCCTAGAACCGCTAGACCACCGCGGCCGGCTCAGTGTCCTACCTGAGACCGTTGAAAAATACATTTTATTCTCCAAACGAATGACGCCAAGAGTTATGCTCTGCTTCCTTGACACACCACGTTTTCTGCAGGTCCCATTTCAGAAACTCACTGAAACTCTACCTCAGGAGATACGCGTATCATTCAGGCTGCATTTTCCGACGAGAAAAGTTTCAACTTGTGACTAGGAAGGCGGTTTTCCCAAACGATTCTGTGGATAGTATGGCAAAACTGAACAAAACCAGGCTACCCGACATAACTGCATTCTCCAGCGACCTTACAGGCGATGCCATAATTGATGCAGAGTATGAGCATGCCGTGAATGTTTGGCATGAATTTAACGTCACTTTAGGGGAGTACACAGGGCTTTACATGGATACAGATGTGTGCTTGCTTGCACGCGTTTTCGAGAAATTCCGGAGTCTATGCATGACCACATATTCTATGGATATTGCCTTTCATTAAATGACACCTGGGTTATCTCGGGACACAACACTCAAGAAATCGAAGTGTAGCATCGAATTATGGACCAATGCTCACATTCATCTTCTCTTTGAGTAAGGGATCCCTTGGAGACCTTGCCAATGTGTCCACAGGCACGCCAAAGCAAATAATCCATGACTGGGTGACAGGTTCAACATATCCCTTGTTTCCAGTTACATAATGTACTTTGATGTAAGTAACTTATACGAACATGCCATGCAACAATCAGTTCAGATTGGTGAGTTTCGATTGGTACCCGACGAATGCAGTGAATTAGATGGAAAAATCATGCATGTCAGATGACTCAGATGTGTGGTATGGGGAGAAGGCAGATCTCACAAACCCTATTTGTTCGCATGATGCGCGCACTGATTTGCCGCTGTGTCCAGAGCAACTATTTCCACGAGGAAGCTCCACCCCAAAACTGATGACAATGCTGGAGAATAAGCGGAGACACGTTATTCATTATCATAACCTCCAGCAATGTCTTGGCTTGGGGATGAAGCTGGTTAGAATCACCTGAGCTATCTGCTTCGAGCAATTCCCCTCCGTTAAAATAGCATATTGATTTGAATATGAGACAGAGAGCTTCCATAATGTGTTACTTTGAAAAAGGCTTTTAGAAATTAATGAATTATTTCATTTTCAGTAAGACAATGGAGGATTCAAGGGAACGACATGAAATTTTGATTAGAATCGAATGGGATGGGCGTAATGGGGTAAAAAATGCATTGCCAGACCAAATTTTAAGCCGGTCACCATATTCAATAAGAACTTTGTTGCTGTGGAGATGGCGAAGACTGCATTAGAGCTCATGAAACGTATTTATTTGGGGATGTACATACTAGACCTCCACAGTTACAACTTGCATTACGAGTTTGAGAAAACTCATTTCGCAGATCCTAAATTACTTTATATGGATACAGATAGCTTCATCTATTGGGTGAAGAACTGCAATCCATATGAAGTAAAGAGGTACCACAGTAATTAAATCTACATCTCCTCATACATGGCTGATAACACAGGCCAACGAAACTTTTTGAAAGCCTTTTTTTCCTTTTATTGCTGATCCTTATAGATTTTTAAGAGCTCAACCCAAATCTAGTCTTAGTTTTTTTGTATCACCCATAGTTTTTTATTTTATTTTATTTTATTTTTTTAAGCTTCTTTTGTAGCTTTTTCTACCATGAGTCGCATGCTGAACTTCTCAGTGAAGTGACCAACAGTAGTTCCCCATCATGTTGGTGTTCCAGCGGCCTTGGCAGCGTTTTCCCATCACTTTAATGTTCTAGTGAAAACGCTTCCTCACTAACATCTCCCATATTGTCCAGGAAGTAATGAAGGTGACTGTTCAAAAAGTGAACTTGTAGGCTCATTAAACATCATAAAGTTTTAAACTTCTTTAATGTTGTAGCTATAATAGAAACATATTCTGGGTCTTTCTCAAGTCCTAAGAACTTTGTAACGACTTGCTTGAATGATACCCATGCATCTTTCTCATTTAAGGTCATTGTGGAGTGGAAGTTAACATCAAACATCAATCTTCTAATTTCAGGTCCGACAAAGAAGCCTTCTTTTAGTATAGCTTCTGAAAGGCGTGGAAACTTATGGCAGCGATACTTAAAACATAGTCCATCTTTAGGCAAAGCTTGTACAAACTGTTTCATTAGGCATAACTTTATATGTAGAGGTGGTAGGAGTACGTTTTTTGGATCTGCAAGGTTTTTGCGTAGAATATTCTTCTCACCAGGTTTTAAAGACTCCCTCACAGACCAGTTCTTACTGCACCAGTGTTGATCTCTAGCCCTACTGTCCCATTCACACAAGAAACATGGAAATTTGGTGAAGCCACCTTGCTGACAAGGAGCATGCATGTTACTTTTAGATTGCCACATATCATCCAACCAAGAGCGAAATAGCCTATTTTATTTAGCACTATTTCTAGGTTTTCATAGCTTTATTTCATATTTACAGAATTTCCAACAGGTATAGATGCATACATGTTACCATTGTGTAATAATATACCCTTTGAAGTAGTTTTGGGTGAATCAATAAATAGCCTCCAGTCATCCTTTTTGTATTCAATACCAAACTCATTCATCAGACCAGGAATGTCTGAGCAATACACTAAATCACCTTCTTGTTCAAAAAACTTGAAAAGTTGCTGCTCTCTCGTTCTGTACATGTATATGCTTGTTCCAATCGCCAATAAGTTCTATTCTTTTAATCTAGAGCCAATCAATTCTTTTTTTACACTCAAATCCCTAAGAAAATCGTTAAGCTCAGTCTGAGTAAACAATTTGGACTCTACTTTCTGTATTACAGTGGAATTCATCATCATCTGGTTCATCTAAATCAGATTCGTACATTTGAAAATACTTCTGTTGGAATAGAATTGAAATCATCTAGTGTTTCAGGAACCGGCAAATCTACACCATGCCCTACTGGTCGGATGGTGGAAGGAAGGTTAGGGTAGCTTATTACCTTCTTGTTTTTCGAATTATGACCAGTAATATCAACAATGCAAAAGTAGCACTCATCGGAATGATTTCTTGGCTCCCTCCATGCCATAGGAACAGCAAATCTAAGGGCTTTTTCCTCCTTTTTTTGGACCATTTTCTCAGATCTTCAACCCACACATAATATACTTTATGTGGCTGAAAAGATTTATCTTTATCACCCAGTTTAGATCCAAAGTATGATAGATAAACCTTTTTCACAAAGTCTGTAATGTTTCTTTGGTGTTTTTAATCACAAATTCACCACAAATATAACAAGAACTGTCAGCAGAGTTTTTACAACCACGATTATGCATTGTACTGAGCATATCTACAGGAAATGAGAAAGTGAGGTTAGGTTGACAGTAAACAAAACACAAACTGTTAACACAAAAATAGAATCGACCTTTTTTGGCAGCAAATGTTTTTCAGCAGTGCTACCAACGTCATCTACATTCATTACACCTCCTTTTTAAATTATTTTAACCATATAAAAGCTGTTAAATTCGTTTAAAAATCGCTTAATTTAATAACTTTAACTGTAAAATGTGAAGAAATGGTGGGTGATACAGTATTTTCTGTATCATATTTGAATTTCCCACCATAAAAACATAAGACTAGGGTAATTTCAGCAAAAAGTTTTTCCATCGTTGGCCTGTGTAATCCTTGCGGCAATTTTCCTCAGAAGAAGAAGGTTATCGGCCTTATGTAGGATGAGGAAAATGGATTGCCGATTGTGGAGTTTGTAGGTCTGCAACCAAAAACGTATGCATATCGCACATTGGAAGCTGATACGCAGGGATGGTCTAAGGGTATGCGCCGTCTGGCATCAAGAGCCCTCTTTATCGAAATTGCGGTGCCTGTACAGCGGTGTTCGCAAGTGCTCCACTGCAGCCGCCTCATATGGTATGGCAAACTAGTATTCGATCGAGAGGACACGAGGTGTATGCTGTGATGCAATCTGAAATCGTCCTATCGCATCATGATGGTATTGAAACTCTCCCCACTCATATTACTCACATGTAGTGAGAAAAGGGGTGCAGGAATTTGATTGAGTGAGAGGGAGAGAATTACAGAGAGAGACAGAGAGAGAGAGTCTGCAGAGTAGTTGTATGACACTTTTATCATAGTGTAAGTAATTTTGTGTGTGTGTGTGTGTGTGTGTGTGTGTGTGTGTGTGTGTGCTGTGTATGTTGTGTAAACATTTATTTATTTATTTGTGTGTACTATGTACACATGTATATGCTCATGCACCATGTGTCGAAAAAAGATTTAAAAAAAGATAAAAATGTTTATATGTATGCACACTATGTGTGAATAAAAGTTAAATATTTCTAAAAGAAGCATAATCAAAAACATATCTTTATACTTGTTAAAAAAGGATAAACAGAAAAAAATACTTGTATATTTATTTATTCATACACCAAGTATGTGCTCTTTTCAAAGAACTTACGGAAATTAAGCCAGGTAATATTTACAGTGCCTTGAAAATGGCGGGTTGTACTCCCTCCGAAATATCGGTCGCTATAGACATTAGCGAGCTGAATTCCTGTAAGTTATTTGAAAATTGTATACACCAGGAGAAACTCATGTCTCACAAAGTATGTGCTGCCTGTAAAAATGTGCGTCTTGTAAATAGATTAGTTTTTAAGTTCTAACCTGCAGATAGACTTCCAAGTCAGACTAGTTTTTGAGCATAAATACCTATATTGCTCACAGTCCATCAGAATTATTATGATTGTAAAAAAAATTATATTTTGGGCTGTTGAAACTATATTCTAAGTATACACAGTCCATCAGAATTACTGTAAAAGCTATGCTACTGGGGCTGTGGAATTTAGTTGTAGTAAAAGTATCTCCGCATTGGTTTTTAGTGTAGATTTATATATCTGGAAAAATTGAAAACATTCTCATCCAGCGCTACTAAGAAAAAAATTGTAAAAAAAAATATTCTCAACCAGTGTTACTGTTGTGGTATGTAAGTTAAAAGTACCTCTGCGTTGGAATAGCAGATTCAGATTGTACCTAAACAACTATATTGTACCTCAAGAAGTGAATAGTAATCTCAAGAACTAAATTGTAATCTCAGAAACTGAATTGTATTTTTGTGAACTGAATAAACGAAAAAACTAGTTGCCATACGTCTTTGTTGTTGTTGTTATTTACAAACATCCTATCCCCTATTGCATTATGTATGTATATATAAAGGCTATGTATGACGCAAATGACATTATTTTTTCTTAAGATGAATGTTATTAAGGAGATGATGTTTAATACAGAGAATAACAAAATATACGGAATGGGTGGATGGAATTACGCCTATCGAGATGCGTGAACTGTGTTACAGGAGCAGCAGGCATGTGACCCTATCCGCCTCCAAAGACATACAGGAAACATATCTAAAATTATATCTCGTGTGCTTTAAGAAAACCCCAGACATAACATCGTGTCGAAATTCTATACTAACAAAGCAGGAACAAGGTGAAGGGAAATCGTACACATATTATGAGGTAAGAATTCATATATTTCTCATCCAACTTATATGTAACTTTACATTTTCATAAGAAAACACAACAACACTATTTTCACACATCTGCTTCGTGAGTCGATGGAGAGCAGGACACCCATAGAATTCCAGGTCTTATATAGCAGCAAGCTCAAAGATTCGACGCATCCATGAGATCTTCTCCTTCACGTAGATGATGGTGTCCAAGTGTTCGAATAATCGAAGCGACGTCACCATATCTTTATAGGGTATGCCAGGATCATCCCAGTGAATTTCATGGTAGAAACGTGTTAACCACTTTACAATCTTCCGTGTTTTACTGCACTTCACTTCTTTGAAAGACCTCGGTGATGCAAAGCTTGGTGAGAATTTTTCTTTTATTCCGGCATCTTCTGCGATGCTACGAATGCAACATATTTAAATTTGAACTGTCTACGCTCTTCATCACAGAAACAGCTTGAAATCCCGTTGTGGAATGCTCTGGGTATGGCTCAGCACCTGTTCACTTACACAGCTTGTTGCACAATATCGGTGAGCAGGCGGTAGTTAATAAGAAGGTCATGTAGAACTAGACCATACCCTGCAGTGTGGTCGGGAAATTTGCTGAAAACTCAAATTCAGTTCGCGTACCTATAGGTTCATGTTTAATTATCTCATTCAGTTTTGAGCAGTCTATTACGATGACAGGTGATAGCTCCTTGAATTTCCGTGGACGGAGTAGACACCCTCCTCCTTATTCTTCAGCACTTTCATGGTAAGAAGCACGAATCCTCGCTTGCACGTCATATGATAGCTAATATACTGTTTCATCCCACTGCAGGCGTCAATTGACATATGGGTAGAATTCTGCATTCAGGTAGACTCTGACATTAATTAACCTGCAATTGCCGAATACAGTCTGAAATGCAAATATGATGAATCTAGGCATCTCTAGCTGCGAAGACGTTTGAAATAGCCCATGTTCGTCTGCTTGCATTCGGTAGCACTCGGTACTCGAAAACCTCCCAAAAACCGGAATGTTAGAGCTTTTAAAAGCTTCAAACGCTCCTCGCCTGTACATTGATGTGAGGCATTGTCCATATTATTGTGATCGATTGTGATCGTATCGTCCTCTTCAGATCCTTGAATGTATGAGTTATTATCCATCGCACTCCGTACCAGAATGAGTTCCTCTTTAGCATTCATAATAATCTGCTTCATGTCCTCAAAGTAGACCATATGCATTTTTAGAGGTAAGTATGCAGTAAATCGTTTGCAACTGTTCTATCCGCAGTATCGTCTATGAACCAACCCGCATTTTCTAAACCATTCAGATCCGTGGGTGACGCAGAGACGTATGCCGACATTGGCTGAACGGTCGATCTCAGACCCACTGAGTTCATAGCATATCTCTTGAAACACGAATGCTGAAGCATTACGTATTAGCTTGTATCCTACTGTAGCGCTGTCATCGGTCTTCTTGAATGGTCCCTCCAAATATATGAAACTTTTGCATGGAAGTGTCAGCGCGTCTTGATGTGGATGACTATGCTAATTTCATCATTCCTGTTAAATGTGTTTGAAGCGTAAGGTTTATGCAGGATGTATTCCTGATGTATAATTCGCTCATCATGCTCTGCTAGACTGGTTATATTGAGTGAGGACATCGTTGCGAGGTTTCAAACCAACTGATTTTTTAAAAAAATCTCATACTTCACACATGTTATCACTTTGCTGTTCGGCAGTGAAGCGACGTGCTGTGGATTGGGTGCACTGGTTTTATATCGTACGCCCATCTTGCCTTAGGTGTAATCGTACAATGACTTCCTCACCACGAAAGTTGATTATTCTGGTCCACAATGCGCAACTCCAAATAGTCCAGTGTCTGAACTGAAAGGTATATTTCATTGATGAGAGTTTCAAGAATCTTATACCCCGTTGCAACTGAGGGGAGGGATCAGTAAATAGTATGAAGCAGACTGTTGTTGAGATACGGGTTCGTTGCAATGTTACACTCAACTCGGACTGTGCTGACTGGAAGTATGTCCACAGTCTGATCTGACCTGTAAAATTTACTAGGATCCTTCTTCAAAAACCGTCCTTGTGTGAAACCCAGTAGGCGCCGTATTGAACCTTTCTTCAGTGCACAACATGCAGCATTCATAACTCGCTTGAAATTCATCATTCCTAAGCCCAATTTAATTTTTCCATGCATGTTTTTATCAACTGTAAATAAAGCAATGCGTTGACGTATACCAATATCCTTTCCTCTGCGTATCGCATTAGCCTTATCAGCTAAATCCTATCTGCAAAGTGACTACTTCGTAGATTTTTATTTGCAGAACATGCAATGTTGTGCTCCATACACTCTTCGTCGAGCAGATTAGTCCCCTTATCGCCTCGTGTCAAGCGTTTCTGAAGCTTTGTTCAAGTTTCACTGTAGTTATATCCCGCAATGTGTAGTTCCACTGGCAGTTTGTCTAGAATACCACCACCTCTTCTAAAGCGCATCCTAGCACGCATGTTATGCTACTGCGGTGGTTGTAGACTGCGCAAACCTTTGTACAGCAGATCGCTCGCATCAATCCAACTGTTTTGTGCTGTAGGAAAACCAAGCCATTTGATTAGAGCTCTATTTCCGCGACGTCTTGGACTCTCTCCATGAGAAACACATCCAGTTCGGAGCTTTCCTGTAACTCCTCGGTGTAGAAGCAAACCTGCGATTTCTTCACCTTTACTATCCCTCAATATGTAAGTTCTGGGATTCGTTCTTTGCACCTTTGAAACTGAAAAAATCTCTGTTGACTAGTTCGGTAGGTATGATTTCTCAATTGTCGTCTTGTGTTTTGAGATACATACCAAATCACATACATTAAATTTATGTTTGCATGGATCCAGCATTTTAATGTAATGGTACACTGTCGCCATGAGTCCATTATCACGAACATCGATTGTTGTCATTTTGTTGTGTTATTTTTGGTTTGGCTGGGAACTTATTTATGAGAGGATATCTGTCCACTTGTATGAGCTGCGAAGAGTAAAACGCGTCCACATTTGAATTTTTATTGTTCTGTTTAGATATTCCACAATACTCGCCTTCTGGTGGGTGGATGTTGAGTGGTAGTGTATTCTGTTATACCGAAGCCAAGGTAGTCCCTCAGGGCCGGCAACCCATATTACACCAAAGAAAATGAAGTTGTCTATGCCCAAGGCATGGTAAACGCCAACCATTTACATACAAGATAATGGAAACAGACATTTCGAGCACTATTTCCTGCAGCGGGAGCGCGAGCCACGGCCTGCAGTAAGTATCACTGCGCCAGAACCTGATTGGCTGGAGACAGGTATATAGGGGCTAGAACTAGCCCCGAAGTTCACTTCACGCCGGATGCCGACCTCGGGCACTGCGACTGTTGAAGATTACTTCTTCGTCACGGAATTGGACTGTTACTAGTATGTGAGAGTGTTACCATGATCCTTTGTGGGAAATTAGAAGTGAACTTTGGTTTGCCTCATTTAGGAGACTTTTTTCGTTATTGTTACCTTTGTTTGTATGTTCAGTCATCAACCTAGTGAACTTACGTCATTAAAAGTGGTGTTTGTGAAAACTTTCGAATTGTCAGTCACAACATATTCCATAACGTTGCATCACAGTCTTGAAATACCTACTGTAAAATTCTCCACCGTGATCGGTTTGGAGGTTCTCCGGGCATCGATTCGTCCCTGTCTGCAGCAAATGCGAAAACACATCCACAACATATCTCCCCGTTTTTGTTTTAATAGGTACTGCCCAGGGAAATTTGGTGCATCTATCAACAACCATTAAAATATATTTAAAGCCATTGTTCTCATGAGAATATTCCCTCATACCTACAAAATCAGCCTGCCGTTAAGTCATCCAAACCTTTAATCATAGCATGCCTACGAGTTTATGTTTTGCGTGCTGGTTTGTGTAGTTCTCGAACTACTGTCTCCATGAAACTTCCTGGCAGATTAAAACTGTGTGCCCGACCGAGGCTCAAACTCGGGACCTTTGCCTTTCACGGGCAAGTGTTCTACCATCTGAGCTACCGAAGCACGACTCACGCCCGGTCCTCACAGCTTTACTTCTGCCAGTATCTCGTCTCCTACCTTCCAAAGTTTCCAGAAGCTCTCCTGCGAACCAAGCAGAACTAGCACTCCTGAGAGAAAGGTTACTGGCTCCCTGCGCACACCTCGAACATTATGCAAGGTAGCCTGAATTTTAGCATCCATATACAAGCGAATGTTGTATCTATGTACAGCCACATTGTCGGGTTGAGAACTAGACATGCGCCCGAATTTGTTCGTGGTGCAGTGTGTACTGATGTACTCGCCTCCCTTGTGGGGCTATATCCGTAGAAACTCTTGAAAGTTTTGCCTGTACCTATCATCACTCAGTTTCCTTATTTTATGAGTAACTTAAAAGCCGTATTTGAATGACTCCAGCAATAGATACATATCATCATTGAACGACATATCACTTCCTACATGTTCTTGGGTAAATGTGTTTTAAATTCATATTGTCTTGTTCGAAGGCTACAATATGATTTTCATTATCCCTAACGAACTGTTTCGGGATTCTGGAATATGTTTGGTTTAAATAAAATACATCAGCACCCATATGACGACCGAAACAGAAATATTTTCGAATCTGATCTTCGTTTTCCATAGCAACATCGTCAAATATAAACACTGTGTTTGGCTTTACTATCACTGAGTATCATCTATTTAAAGCCTGTTACACCGCAAATATCTGCTGTAATAGTTGATACTTGGACTGAAACAGTGCTTTTGAAAATATACAAATACGTTCAAATCGGACCCCATCTATGTGTATTAGCACCGTCATGAGGTGATTATCCTTGCTACAATTGGGTGGACCTACAATAACTGCTCAAATATTACCAGGAACGAGCATTCCATTCTTCCTCTTCGTTTTCTTCAGGCCTTCCTTTGCATCTTCACCAAGAATAAAGTCCTTGGGACGAGGATGTTTCACCCAACCCGCCATGATACCGACCTCGTCAGGTACTGACAAGTAGTGGGCATATACAGAAAAATACACTTGTAAGGATGGTAACAGTATGTGTAGCCCCTACAGCTCCATCACTTGGCCTACTGAGCTATACTGGCTACACAGAGAAGTCAGCTAAATATTTACCCATGAAGAGTAACTTCGTCATTCATTTTGACAATGACTGGTGAAGAGGAGTTCGAGACAACTGTCTGCTGCTGCATGATTATAAGCGCAGCATTGAAAATAATCTGGAGGTATGAAATAAAACACAAACATAGATTGAGACTATATATAAAAATAATTTATTTAAATATCATACATTAGATGCAGTATTTTTTTAAAATCATCAGGCTCTTTATGTTCTTCATTGCACCTGTAGAGTATTTCCAAAACAAAACTTTTTGATATGCAATAAATTCCACACATATCTCCTTCAAACCGATGGGTACCTGACAATACTCACTGTTTCCACACACACACTTTTAACCTCTTTCTCTTTTGGTTCTGTGTTCATGCACAAACAAAGGTACTTCTCAAACTCATCATCTACACTACGCAGACATAAAAAGTTTACAACATCATTGTGTGCATAGTCTATGTTCGGCAGCCAACAACTCAGTCTCTCTAATGCAAAGCGTAGCTCCAGTACCCACAAATTTCGTAATTTCGTAACTAAGGCATGCTGTAGATAAACACTCTTGTCATCTGACTTCACACAGAGTACAGAGTCATCATACACTGTTTTAACAGATAGATTCACACCAGTATAGTACCCTCTGACGCAATTTCATTTTCTATTCTCAAATGCAAGCCCAAGTCATGATGTGCTTTTATACCCACATTTACACATTTCATTCCACTAGGAGTTAAATTGTACGTAGAACTGAAAAGTGTGGGCACACATGAAATCTTCTTATATATGGCATCTGCACTCTGTCCCTGTGCTAGCATTGGGATGTTCTGTTGGGATGGGTCATATATCGGCAAACAGTACCATCCTCCATCTTGCATTTGTTTAGGACCACCAGCAGCATTCAAGGTGTTGGGAGCAGACTGCATGCCCTCACCACACAAATCTATGAGTGGGACAGACAATAACAGCTCGATGTCCTGCTCCAGCAAGTGGGCTTTGTGTGGAACCTTCCTATCCACAGCATCTTCACTCTGTCCCTGCACTTCCACAGGGATGTTCTAATAGGATGGGTCATACGTGGGTGACCAGTATTAACCTCCATCTTACTGTTATTTAGGACCACCAGCAGCATTTGAAATGTTAGGAACGGGCTGAGTGTCCTCATTGGTCAAACCAATGAGTGGTACAGACAATAGTTTCTTGTCCTACTCCAGCAAGTGGGCTATGTGCACTACAGGATTCCACTTGCTCACTACAGGTTTGGACATATTGCAGATTGTTGCTGCCACAGGTGCGGAGGTCAGTGCAGGTCCCGACAAGTGGCGAATGAGATTGCTACAGGTCTGGATGCGGCAGACGTCGACATGTCAGCACTCGCCCCAGTGGGCTTCGACATGTCAAAGGCTACTGCTGAACAAAGAGTAGGAGGAAGTGTTACATAAAGATAAACGTGAAAACAACCAATAATAATAATAATAATAATTATTATTATTATTATTATTATTACCAAAAAGCTTTTGATAGTGTACCCCACTCATGGTTACTACAGATATTGGAAATATACAAAGTAGATCCTAAATTGATACAGTTCCTAAACATAGTAATGAAAAATTGGAAAACCGCACTTAAATCCAAACAAATTCAAATAATATCACATCACAGCCAATACAGATTAAGCGTGGAATATACCAAGGAGACTCATTAAGTCATTTCTGGTTCTGCCTTGCTCTGAACCCGCTATCCAACATGATAAATAATACAAATTATGGATACAATATTACTGGAACATACCAACACAAAATCTCACATTTGCTATATATGTATGATCTAAAATTACTGGCAGCAATAAATCAACAACTCAACCAATTACTAAAGATAACAGAAGTATTCAGCAATGACATAAATATGGCTTTTGGGACAGACAAATGTAAGAAAAATAGCATAGTCAAGGGAAAACACACTAAACAAGAAGATTACATATTGGATAACCACAGCGACTGCATAGAAGCGATGGAAAAAACAGATGCCTATAAATTTCTAGGATACAGACAAAAAATAGGAATACATAATACAAATATTAAAGAAGAACTAAAAGAAAAATATAGACAAAGACTAATAAAAATACTGAAAACAGAATTGACAGCAAGAAACAAGACGAAAGCTATAAATACTTATGCTATACCAATATTGACCTACTCATTTGGAGTAGTGAAATAGAGTAACACAGACCTAGAAGCACTCAGTACACTTACACGATCACAATGCCACAAATATAGAATACATCACATACATTCAGCAACTGAAAGATTCACGTTAAGCAGAAAGGAAGGAGGAAGGGGATTTATCGACATAAAAAAACCTAGATTATGGACAGGTAGACAATATAAGAAAATTTTCTATAGAACGAAGAGAAACTAGCAAAATACACAAAGCAATCACTCATATAAATACGTCGGCTACACCATTGCAATTTCGTAACCACTTCTGCAACCCTTTAGATCACATAACATCAACAGATACGAAGAAAGTAAATTGGAAAAAGAAAACACTACATGGCAAGCACCCGTATCATCTAACACAGCCACACATCAATCAAGACGCATCCAACACATGGTTAAGAAAAGGCAATATGTACAGTGAGACGGAAGGATTCATGTTTGCAATGCAGGATCAAACAATAAACACCAGATATTACAGCAAGCATATTATTAACGATCCCAATACCACAACGGATAAATGTAGACTTTGCAAACAACAAATAGAAACAGTAGATCACATCACAAGCGGATGTACAATACTAGCAAATACAGAATACCCCATAAGACATGAGAATGTAGCAAAAATAATACAACAACAACTTGCCATACAACATAAACTAATAAAACAACACGTTCCCACATACAAGTATGCACCACGAAATGTACTGGAGAATGATGAATACAAACTATACTGCAACAGAACCATTATAACAGATAAAACAACACCACGTAACAAACCTGACATACTTACCAATAAAAAGAAGAAATTAACACAAATAATCGAAATATCCATACCCAATACAACAAATATACAGAAGAAAACAGGAGAAAAAATTGAAAAATAAATCCAACTGGCTGAGGAAGTCAAGGTCATGAGGCATCAGGATAAATTTGACGTTATACTAATTATACTATCAACTACAGGAGTCATACCACACAATATCCACCAGTACATCAACGCAATACAGCTACATCCAAACGTATATATACAAGTACAGAAATCTGTAATTATTTATACATGTTCAATTACCCGAAAGTTCCTAAATGCAATGTAACATATACCGTACAGTTAAAAGGAAGTCACGCTTGATCAAGGTCCACGTCACTTTCCATTTTTAACCAGACATAACGTCTGAGAAAGGAAAGAAATAATAATTACAGACAAATATGTGATATGGGATACTTACTTATCCAGTTTCTTCTGTTTCACAGGGCTGTGCTGGATATTGACTGCTGCTGACGATTCATGGTTCTTCTTCTTCTTCTCCTTCTTATTCTGCTGCTGCTGGCTGACTGAGTGAGACTGAGGCTGTTGAACTGGTGTACCTGCCCTGTACCCCTCCGATAGTGTCACCAGATACTGCCATCCTACTGACTAAAGCCTGTGACCAGACACAGGGCTCCTAATGGTTTCTGCCCTTCTCTCTGGAGTGTCATCTTATATCACATCACAGGATGGGAGTGGAGGACAGCACGCTGTGGTGGCAGGGTCGAGAACTGGGTCAGTTAGTCTCCAAACCTCAAGGTGAATAGCTATGGTTCATTGTGAAATAGGGCAAAGTAGATGTGGGGTTTAGTCAGTTTCAAAAAAGGCAGACAGTTGCAGCAAGAGCATCTACCTGTGTGAGTGCTAAAATGAATTGTCATGCCATCCAACTGCATTGCTATTATTTGTTGATAAGTATTCACCACACGCCCATCCATTATCTCTTCTTTCCACTCTTTGTATAGGAGGCTATGGATACAGTCCTCAGCTAAATGCTTGCATGTAGCACATGTATTAAATGCGTCCCTGCTCATCACCAGCATTTCCTCAATTGCATGCGTGGATGGTTGCACCAGAATGGGTGAATGTCTTGCCTCTTATGCTGTGGAAGGCTGACAACTTTTATCAAATGATCTACAGTTACAGCATATGCATTTATCAGCATGAGTTGTTAAGTGTAACTTAGCCCCATCCTGCTGGATCTTCATTATTTGATGCAGCATATTCGTCTTCATAAAATATAATTGATTTCCAAACATGCTGCAGGTGGCTATGGACACCCATCTATATGATTACAGCTAATAAACCCATTAAACTCCTCCTTCTACAGCACAGACGTCTCATCCATTAAACACATAGTACACATAGTAAAGAATTACATCCATTCTCTCAGCCAGCAGCTAGGCACAGACATCTTTTCCCCAGAGCGCCATCTTGGATTATGTCATTGCAGGGGAGGGGGGATGGCCAAAGTGCCCTCTGGTGCTGACGTGAACTAGGCCAGTCGATTCCGGACCTCATGGTGAACGCACTGGATGGAGCTACTGTCTATGACAACTCAAATTGTTTAAATAAACAGCGCATATTGACATCCATCATATCCAGCAGCCCAGCACAGAGTCCTTTTCCTGGCAATACCCTGATGGGGGAGGGGTGAGGAGATAGTTTAAATAAACAATGCATACAAAAAGAAGACTTACGTCTGTCCTGTCTGGCAGCCCAGCACAGACTCAGTTCTTTTGCCATAAATTTCCGGACGGGGGAAGAGAGTGGAGGTGGAGGGGAGGGGACAGGGAAGAGGAGTGGGTGTGGTTTGGTTCGTGGAGGTAGACCTGTTTTCCCACCAAAATTTGAACTTCCCGCCGTGATGTAAGTGCAATGTTGCCACATCTATGGCCGCGATCTTGGATCTGCCATCTTGAATATATTTGGCAACAAAGCAGAGTGGGGCCATGCTCTACTACTCATGTTACGTGAGGTCGTGGGTTGGAGTGTTGGTTGCATCAAGGGAAGAAAAGTAAGTTACCGTGAGAAAGGGCCAGAAACAATTTATCACACTAGGCACGTAGCAGCCATCGTCAGTGGGATGTGTCCCATAAAAGATGCTCAAAAAACAATCAATTTTCTATGACACAAACAAGAGCATAAGATGCTATTACACTAAATGTAGAGTATTCTCATAATTATTAATCCACTAGTCAAAAAAATTGTTCAAATGTGTGTGAATTCTTAAGGGACCAAACTACTGAGGTCGTCGGTCCCTAGACTTACACACTACTTAAAGTAACTTAAACTAACTTTGATAAGATAAACACACACACCCATGCCCGAGGGAGGACTCGAACCTCCGGCGGGAGGTGCACTAGTCAATGAAGACACAGACCCACATGAGAAACCATCAGCCTTAACTGCGCAAATGGCTCAGCCAGGGTCTACACTTCACGCCTTGGCGTCAGTCTAAAGTGCATCTGTCGTATCGGCCGCCGCACAGCAGCCTCAACTCGGCGCGGCGTGCTAGAACACGCGCGGCACACAGCGAGTACCGATGTCAACAACTGGCGCAAGTGAACGCGTCGTCGCGGTGTTAGCGGCAGCGTACACACCACTATCGATACGGATTACCCTGGCGGCGCTGCCCTTGCCACCAGAGTGAGCAACCGTATAAGGGCGCCATCTGCCAACACTCTGATTGGCCGGACCTGCGGATTTAAGCGAGCTCTCTGAGCTCGCTTAACCAGTTCGATATTCGCCGGTGACTGTGTTACTACCCGGCTGCGGGATTCACGACGACCGAACCGTACTGTGGCCTCCCTGGCTGGAAACTTGCGACGCGTCGGTATCGACTGGTTGGCAGAGGTTTGGACTTGTATTCTCTACTAGAGACTCTGATTTCTCCTTGGCGCTACAGCCAGCGAAGTGTTGTGTAGTCGAACTTAAGTTTTGTTTTGAGTGACAGAAGGTCAAATAAATTTGGTTATCACGGAATATTTGTTGTGTTATAGTGCGGACATAACAACATCCTTCCGTACACAGACTGCAAGCCTTCCGTTCGTAACTTTATTTACCCGGCTTCCAAGAAAGTGGCGTAAACTGCAACTCTTATGAGGCTTCCTCCTCCTCCGAGCTACTTATCTGTCGTTTCCTTATTAATTATTGCTGTATTCATTATTCAATTGAGGCAATTGCGACAATTTCACAGTTCAACGGCCGACAACGACACTGCTTCCTTTCTCCAATGTCGTTTCTATTTATTAATGATTGCATTCCATTTTCAGTCGCAGTCTCGTACCCAGAGACGGGCCATAAAGGTCACTGACACCTGTCGTGTTCCATCCTGGCTAACCTTGCCTCTCTACCGTGCCTGCTGTCACGAACATGAAAGTGGCCGGCGTAGTCACGCCACCTCCAGCCGCACGCGGCCGTTGCTTCCAATACAGAGGTCACCGACTCAGGTACCGACTGGTACATATCGCAGACCCCAGTACAGCGAAAATGGCCCTGGTAGGCTACATCTAATAAATATATGATACGTCATAGGCCGCTGCCGGGCTGTTGGGCTTATTGTCAGGTGTATTTTCTCTGGTATTTCGGCTGACATTTGCAATTTCGTTTTTGCAACGTGTAGCTGGATCAGCCCAAACAAATAACGCTCATCACGTCCTTCATGAGACGCCCATTGTCGACGTAAAGCGTCGGTTAGTTTCCCGTTACTAATAAAATGATTTTTAAAGCGGAATTTTAAGTGCTCATTCGATAGAGCCGTCCCATATTAGTCTACTGCGATATTAGTTTCATCGATATGTATTAATATGGACAGTAAAGAAGAATAACAACCAGTACTCCACGGATACCAAGGTCTTTCACGTATTTTATAACATCACTCGTCGCTGTTAGGAAATCTTCGAAAGAACTCCTGTAGGCACGTGCGGGACGTCGATTCAACACGAGCAGCTGTCTGTCGCTCCGCACCACAGTCGCACGTGATGAACATTTGCCCCACTAGTAGAGAGTGTCTGCACATCGTCCACGGTCCTTTCGGATGCGGTCCAAGATAGTCCTAATAGCCTGAGGCTGGTCCAACCCAGGGGGTTTCTTCTGGATGCAGGGTAGCTTCAGGTATTGTGGGGGACAGTTTTCTTGCCAGCAGCTTTTCCAATCATCGATTGGATTGAATTCAGTTTTCATGAGAGTCCTGGCTATGATGAGAATGGGATGTCTTAGTCTTTTTCGCTCCTCAGGGCATACGTCGTCCACTATTGGAAGATCGTTGTTGTTGGCAATCTTCTGGTAAAGACGCAGTAGCGCGCTCTACCATCTGACAACAGGAGGTGGAAAGTGGCTCAAGATAGGTAGCCAGTATGTGGGAGTAGAAGTACAAACGGAAATGTATTACAAATTTTTTTATGAGCCACTAAATTTAAAAGGCAACGGTTATTAAAAAACGCAGTAAATACTGAAACCAAAAATACACTTTAAGAACGGCAGAGTTGCGCCGCATACAATTTTAACAAACTAAAACATGTTTGTCCGTGCCCGGAAAACTAAATCTATACCAGTCAACCACACGAGGAGCATAATAGACAGCGCCGTCGGTTGAAGCCACTGAAAGTATCGAGAGAATTGGTCGGACGGAAAACTTTCTTGCACCGAGACCACAACATGCTACACAACGAACTTAAGCTCAGGGAACGTTCCAGGAAGTGCTCACCCGTAGTAAGTGGTTGACAGCCTGCCAGAGAGCAGAGGCTGTCGCCGGCACGAGAGCCGCTCTGCAGAGCTGCCGCTGCCTGCGCCCTCGTCCGCCCCAGCCTCCACCGCCAGCTCGCCCCGTGTGCGCCAGCGAACCTCTGACGCAGAGCGCGAGGGCACTCCAGGCAACACGGAGTACCAAAGCGTGGGCCGCTGCCGGCCGCCTCTGCTCCTCAGCCCACCGCCAGCGCCCTTGCGGCCGCCAGCCACGCCCTCTCGCCAAAGGTGAACGCACTCGAGAGCGGGACGCGACCTAACAATTCGCAACACGTCTCAGTATCTGCATAGTTAGATTTAATTACTGCATAAAATATTTCAAATTTAGTTAATACAGACTGTGCGGATAATGTTGCCGAAAGCCATGTATCTAAGCAGATAAAGACTTCACTTATAGATGGCGGCGTCGACGTCTTCAGACTTCGGTCTGTGCAACAATGAACAAGGAGTTCTGAAGGCAGACACAAAGTAACAGCGTTTTCTAAGCTAAATATGTGCTCAACAAAATGGCTCTGAGCACTATGGGACTTAACATCTGAGGTCATCAGTCTCCTACAACTTAGAACTACTTAAACCTAACTAACCTAAGGACATCACACACATTCATGCCCGAGGCAGGATTCGAACCTGCGACCGTAGCGGTCTTGCGGTTCCAGACTGAAGCGCGTAGAACCGCTCGGCCACCACGGCCGGCAATATGTGCTCATTATGAGTTGTTTGACAGAAGGCATAATGATATTTTGCCAGTTGTGTGTCAACCTAGCGTTGTGTAAGTAAAATATACATTCAGAAATGAAGGAAGTCTTACACTGCACACGCAGTGTAATAACTCCGTTTTTCTCCATAAGTTTTGCACAGATGGATTCTATTGCTGTAGCGTAACTCAACTGCCAAGGAAATACACTCAAACAAACAAACAAACAACGCACTACGAAGTAATTATTCTACTGGGTCGGAAATCGGTAGTTGTGATGGACACAGACAAACAAATGATTACGATTTCAGGAAAATTGAATGATTTATTCAAGAGAAACAGCTTCACAAACTGATCAATTCAATAACACGTCGGTCCACCTCTGGCGCTTGTGCAAGCAGTTATTCGGCTTGGCTTTGATTCACAGAGCTGTCGGCTGTCCTCCTGAGGGATAACGTGCCAAAATGGGTACACCTGGCGCGTTAGGTCATTCCTGGCTGATTCGAGGACCCTGCCCATAATGCTCCAAAAGTTCTCAACTGCTGGCCAAGACAGTGTTTCGCAAGCACGAAAGCAAGCAGTGCCAACTCTCCTGCGTGCGGGCGGGCATTATCTCGCTGAAATGCGAGCCCAGGATAGCTTTCCACGAAGGGCAACAAATCGGAGGGTAGAATATCGTCGGCGTACCGCTGTGCTGTTACAGTGCCGTAGATAACAATCAAAAGGGTGATGTTGTGAAAAGAAATGGCAGCCGAGTCCAGCAGTCTTGGCTGTCGGGCCACAGTCAGGTTGGCATCCCAGCGCTGTCCGGGATGTCTCCAGCCATGTCTTCGCTGGTCACTGGGGTTCGAGAATCGCCTCTGAACATCAGTCTACTCCAGTTAGTGAGACTCCAGGCCGAACACATGCCTCGAGACGCAAATAATCCTCCACATAAGTACCTGCATAGTTAAATAAAGGTACCGCTAATGTCACAACTGCTGCCATTTGTCATAAATCTGCAAAACCAGATCAACACCGCCAAAGATCATACCAAGAACAGCTACAGCACTATAGACGTGCAGTTACGTAGTTACATCTGATATAATCTGCAACGAAATCAGTACTGTGTGATCTGTTAAAAGTTCCAATCAATACTGTTACACTGAAGTTTTTTCTGGACGTGTCTGGTAACCTGCTTAACCCCTGATATGCTGCAGCATGTGGCTAACAGCTATCTGGCAAAAGGTGACGGTCACGAGGGGAACTGCACGGGTCGTAAAAACGTTTCTGCTTAAAGCCCGGTACACACTGCTCTGATGACCAAATGCGAGGGGGGAGGCGAGGGGAAGGTGACAGGAGTGGCAGGTGAAGGTGGCCCAGCCCATTGTAAAGTTTTGTTCTGCACAAAGAACGCCTTTTAACAAAGATGAGATCTGATGGTGATGTGAAAACACAATTGTGCCAGCATCGGATCTGGCCATTAGACCTGACGGAGGCCAACTGAAATTTTTGTTCAAAATTTTCTAAGGACGTCTACGGTTGGTCCATAGCAATTATTTTGGTAGTGCAAGAGAGAACTCGTGCATGTGTACAAGCACGCCTTCTTATTGCCATAATTAGAAATCTGTCACATGGTTAGTGAGACTATCTCACTCCAAAGGATAAATCATCGATTAACCGTGTCAGAATTCATAACACTAGGGAATTTGTTAGCATCTTTACTAAATCATTGTCGGTTGGAACTTGTAAGGCCACCAAGGTTCCGGTGCTGGCAGAGCCAGCCAATTTTTGTGTAGGAGAGCAAGTGACCACTCGCTCCAGGTGCCTGAGGTTGAACACTTCTCCTTAGACAATACATCTCCACAGGGCTTGAGGCAGCACACTTTGCCGTACAGCTGCAGAGCAAGATGTCTCCCACTCAGGGCAAAACTCAGATGCTGAGGCTGGATTTAGAATTCCCAGCCTTTACAACAGCCATCCTCCACTCTCGCATACTACTCGAATTGTAAGCATAGACCATATTTGCATTCACTGAGATGAGACGAGGTTGAAATCATTTATCTTGAATCAAGATTTCACTTTTCTGATATAATTCTCACAGTTCCAGTGAAATTAGGTGAGAGTACCGGTATTTGTTCACGCTTTCCCACAACTTTTCTTCTGCTCATTAACTTATTCAGTAATCATTGCTCATATTGGTCAACATACTTTTTATATTGTTTCAATCTACCCGTGCCAAAGCTGTCACAAATGTTTTCAATCCCTTATTTCCTCGACAATTAATTACAACCTTGATTCAGTGGGTAAAGCATTTTTGATGTCTTTTACCAGTAGATCATATTCTCATAGTGGCCATTAGTTTCTTTTTCTCGTTTGTTGGATGCCATTGTCAACATATCTATGTGAGATGCGGTACCTGAGCCGTGTTGGGCTCATGTTAAGCGTTGGTTTAAACCTTGGTTCCTATTCTGTGTTTGGTTTCCCGCAGTTATTGCGATTATGCTTTTGTTCGCTCTCTCCATGAGAGGCAGCAGCGGTGTCTATCGATATTCGCACCTTGTACTATCTTTGGTCTGGCTCTTATAGTTTCCACCGGTACTGTGTGCGAGGAGTCGGTCGGTTGGCGTGGAGCAGCGAGGAAATCTCCACGGGGCTTTGTTTGGCCGGGCCCGCTGGTGCTCTCTACGCAGTGTCGGAGAGTGTGGGGCTGTTCTAATTGCTACGAGGTCCGTGACTCGCCGACCCTAGATGCGAAAGTTGAGTTTGGATTTAATTTACCAGCAAGTCAAGACTGTTCACATTGTGCCATTTTGTTCTCGTTGTTGGCTGTTGGGACATTCCCGCGAGCAACAACGTGTGTGTTCGAGTTGGTGAAGGTTTAGACACCGTCCGGTGGAGTCTAACTGTATTTGGTTATTTGAAATTAAAGTGCACCAGCGGAATTTTCTGCCTTGTGGCCCTTAACGTTCCGGTTACCTGCCCTGCCCGTTCACGTGAATTCAGGCAGTGTCCTTTCCTCACCGTGTTGTCGCTGTCCAGCAAGGTGTGTAGTTTGACAGCTTAATGTATGCTTGGTTGTGGGCGTCCATGCCTTTTACGCTTTGCATTGAACTCCCGGGGTGTGTGCTGGTCGAGTGGGTCCGTTGACTCTCTGTTGGTTGGGTTGTCGTCGGATCGAGAATGGTTGGGCCGACTGCCTGTCTCACCTAAGTGATCGTTAGTATTTCAAGTGCTGGCCGACCCCCG
Organism: Schistocerca americana; assembly: GCF_021461395.2. Taxonomy (NCBI): domain Eukaryota; kingdom Metazoa; phylum Arthropoda; class Insecta; order Orthoptera; family Acrididae; genus Schistocerca; species Schistocerca americana. The sequence goes on along the minus strand of NC_060126.1, from coordinate 28,041,324 downwards.
AAACTTCTGAGCGCCGTTAGCTGCACTGCCTTTTCTTATTTTCTGTTGTGTGTATTTGTATGGCTCCTAGCCGATGGCTCTGAATGAAAGTTGAATCGTTTTTAGTGGTTTTTAAAGTCTTGGGCCTTCAGCCGCTTTAAATTCCTTGCTTGTCAAGTGTTAGATTGTTTGGGGCTTCAGCCTGATTAACATACTGTTTAAAGATAAAGCCTTGGGCCTTCTGCCTAACTAAAAATTATTTTGGTTGTGTTTTAAGTCATGGGCCTTCTGGCGTTTTAAAATTAAGGGTCTTTGTCTTTCGAGCATCAGACTGGGGTCTTCAGCCTAATTGAACATAAAGCCTTCTGCCTTGCGTTTTTTAATTAATTTTACCTCGAGTCTTAAATCATGGGCCTTCAGCAGTCTTTAAATTAAGGTTGTTGCTTTTCAAGTGTTAGATTTTTGGGCCTTCAGCCCAATTATAGAACTTACTTAACGTACGGCCTTCTACCTTCTAAATATTCTCTTTGGCGTCTGAATTTTGAGTTCATGTCTTTTAGCCTTTTTTTTTTAATTAAAGTGGTTGTGTCCTTAAGGCATAAGATAGTGTGGCGTATTCAGCCGATAACTAAGTTCAAGAATTTGTACTGTCATGTTTGGTCAAACAAATAAAGTTATGTGTGTTCGAGTGTAACTGTCAGCCGCTCATTTTGGCCCCTTTCCACAATTCAAAGCACCTGTCCTGTGTTGCGGGTTTAGCAGGGCGTTTCAGTACCCACATTTCATGCTCACTTTGGCCATCCCGGGCACTTTAATTAGACTAGCTGCTTTGCGTTGTGCAACGTTCTTTCTTCTAAGTCGCGCGATCTTATGAGTGGCTATCTGCCACTGTAGATCACCGGGGATAGATTCTGTAGCACCTCAGTAGTATGCTAAATACTCAACCGACACCTATGTCAATAGCGTAGCCAATTTATAACAATAAAATAACATCGTTTGCATCACACATTATATTAAATATCATACGCCATTGTTGGCTGAGAAATCCCACAGGGTGGGCTCATCCACCTGACGGAAAGGGAGTTCTCCTCCGCCTACGTTGCTCCCTTTGCCTGGAGATGTGTGAGAGTTGTGTCATACGTGTATTTTCGGAGTGTAGGGCAGTGTGATGGATGCTTGCAAGCATTCGTATGCAGACGACTGCTTGCATACCTAATTTATTCCGAAACGCCGAGCAGATGAACGGGATTTTTCGGTGCTCGTGATAAAAAAAGATAGGTTCAGGTGTTTTGGATAGCCGTTGAGCTAGGGTGCATTTCTATTCCCAACAGGAAGATCGTTTTAGTGTAAATATCCTACAGTACAGAATCAATGTATGCATATTACACACTTTCTCTGGCTTAGGCAAATGGAGCAAATCCGTTATCATATGGGAATTGCGTGCTGTAGTACTGATACACGAGCATTTTTTTTTTTTTTTTCGGAAAAACCGGTCGGATGTGTAAAATTAGTTCTGCTTTATTTCAGTTTCACATAAGTAATCTATCTAAATTTTACTGACCAATACATTTCTTTTCGTATGAATTATATGCCCTGCTACAGCAGGGAAAAGAAGAGGATCTGCGGAAAATGTTCCTAATGGAGTGCAAAAATTGTGAATATGTTCCTGTTTATTTAAAGACTCTGACTTAAAAGTGGGGTATTAGCTGTCCCAATCTACCTCCCTCAGCACCTTTAAAATTTTCCAAAAATTTTGGCATATGAATATATTCGTGTGTGCTTTTTATCCTGAGAGAGATGAAGACCTTGGCAGGGGCAATGACAAGGAAAAGTAAAAAATACTGGAGTATAGTATACAGTGGTTGTGTTATAGAGAGTACAAAGGAGACTGTGTCAGTGTGAGAGAAAGAGAGGGACATAGTGGCTGTGGAACATAGCTGACAGTGAGAGAACAAGGCAAAGCAAATTAGCACCCTAACAGAAATACATAATTGCTCAAATTTAGCTATGTTCATTTTCGAATGACAATCATCTGAGTTGTTTGTTTACTACATCTGTAAACTAATTTATTTCCTTTCAGAAGCCAGTCTTCGCTGACCTCTCATACATAACAATCAGCATGACCTGTTTCCCAAACGGTACCTTAAGGCCCTCACTTTGCCTCGAATTTTGCCATATGTAACTGTATTTAAACCCTGTATAGTTTAATATGACTATTACAGATATAGCAGATCCAGTAAAATTTATTTTTTCAATTAACTTTTTCTTCGATTTTTCTGATGTTGAGTATTCCTCATTGTAAATTATAGACTGTTCGCCTGACAGTGTCTTTTAATAAGTCTCGTTCACTTAAAGATCTACTGTATTATTTAATGTTTTCCTTAGAGAACTGAATGTTGGTGATTCTTCTCTCACGACACATGCGCTGGACAGTTGTTAAACCAACGCCACAAGCTGCAGCACAAATACCCTGTACGACAGCAAGGCCTTTTCTTACAATGGTTGTTTTTTCGGTAACATATCACAGCATTTCTTGATATCATCACTGCTGGACATGTATCCCTTTCAGAAATATTTCGTAACGAACGCGATGTTGTCCACCATCAAAGTCTACAAGATGTTTTTAATATTTATATAAACTGTGGAAAATGAATTTTCTGTGCCGCCGAAACTCGGTTGCCTTTTGCTGTTGCATTCTTCCTTGCTGTCAAAGCGCGTCTTGTTAGAGTGGTTTAGCAACTCTAGCCACATAGCAGAGAGTAAAGCTCTCTTTCTTTCTCCTTTTTCATTTTGAATTTACACAAACACTTCCACTCGGTACATAAATTGCACAAATAATACCACAACACACTTTTTCATTTCCAGTCAAACTGTCGGAAGTGATAACTCAATAAGGAATGAAAAACGAGAACTGCGTGTAAAGCTACGCACCGTCTCGCTACTGTCGCTCAACCGGCGCTCGAAGTAGGTAACCATGGGCACCCAGTGTTGCCATTTTCGAATGCCAGAGAGAGCGAGTTGCGCAAGACTGGGCAGTTGAAGTGTGGCATCAGCGCACTTGCAAGCAATCCTCAATTTCTATTTCATTCATAATATTCAAATACAGAGGCAGAGTACGGCGCTGGGGTCGACAAGACTTATATAAGGCAGCAAGTGTCTGGCGCAGTTGTTAGATCGGTTACTGCTGCTACAATGGCAGGATATCAAGATTTAAGTGAGTTTGAACGTGGCCGAAGGGCCAATCGTGTACTCTTGATGACTGCACGACACAATGCTTTACACCTTGCCAGGGCCTGTCAACATTGGACTCTTGATGACTGGAAACATGTTGCCTGGTCGGACGAATCTCGTTTCAAATTGTGTCGAGTTGATAGACGTGAATGCGTGTGGAGACAACCTCATGAATCCATGGACGCTGCATTTCAGTATGGGCTCTTCAAGCTGGTGGAGGCTCTGTAATTGCGTGGGGCGTATGGAGTGATATGGCACCCCTGATACGTCTAGATACGACTCTGACAGGTGACACATACGTAAGCATCTTGTCTGATTACCTGCATCCATTTATATCTATTGTGCATTCCGTTGGACTTGGGCAATTCCAGCAGGGCCGTACGACACCCCACACGCCCAGAATTTCTACAGACTGGCTGCAGGAACGATCTTCTGAGTTCAAACACTTCCACTGGCCACCAAACTAATGAACATTGTTGAGCATATCTCGATGCCTTGCAACGTCCTGTTCAGAAGAGATCTCCAGCCCCTCGTACTGTTACGGATTTATGGACAGCCCTCAGGATTCATGCCGTCAGTCCCCTCCAGCACAACTTCAGACATTAGTGGAGTCCATGCCACGTCGTGTTGCGGCACTTCTGCGTACTCACGGAGGCCCCACACGATATTAGGCAGGTGTACCAGTTTCTTTGACCCTTCAGTGTAGTTCCAAAATGGCGGAACTGCACCACATTTCAGAGTAGATGTGTGAAGACGCCTAGCTGTCGACTCTGTGAAACATTGGATAGGCCGCGTCGCGTTTGATCAAAAAATAAGGAAAGAGTAGTTTCGTATTGTCGTCTGGGAGACCGCACCCCGTGGGTTCAGCTCTACTCGAAAAAGATTTACTTGCTCTGCGCACAACGGTCCTCTTCCAGACGATATGTCAGAATTGTGGATTCCCGGGTTCGATTCCCGGCGGGGTCAGGGATTTTCTCTGCCTCGTGATGGCTGGGTGTTGTGTGCTGTCCTTAGGTTAGTTAGGTTTACGTAGTTCTAAGTTCTAGGGGACTGATGACCATAGATGTTAAGTCCCATAGTGCTCAGAGCCATTTGAACCAGAATTGTGGATATGTCAGAATTGTGCCTCAAGTTTGCTGTTGAATATCCTCTGACGGGTATGTGTTTAGTGTGGTGCCGTTTCGTGTTGTACGGTGTTGAGAGAAGAGGAAAGGTGAAGCCTGGTGTCGGCACAAGAAGAGTCACGTGTGAGTATTTCTGATTATTCGAAAATTATCACAGCCGAAAGAAGGTGACAGTGTCGGATGTGAAGTTGACAAAACGTCAGTATAAAACAAGAAAGACGAGTCTACACTGTGGTGATTCGCGTGAAGAGAAATCTCCATATTGGTTCTACGGAATGTTCAGCAAGACAGGCTAGCAGTATTTAAGTCTGAGAACAGTAGTAAGAAAACAAACTTTATGAATTAAGAAACGATCTTGACAAAACCAAGCAAGAAACAATAAGAATTTATTTCGAAAATGATATTGAGTTAAAACAGATCTGGTACTAGTCGCTAAGCAAGCGAATAACTTAAGTAGCAAGACTGAAACTTCTGTACCTGAAGTGGAACAGGATGAAACTATTTGTTGAATTTGAGACTAGATTTCAGACTTGTCCGGTTCTTGTGGGACTGCGGGCAACTATTATTACACAGAAACTTAGAATATGTCTAGTGGTTTATGTGTGCTAAAATCAGAGATGACTGAAGATGTTGAACCAGTTAGAAACAATGGCAGCCAGTAGGTAAAGAAGTGAAATCCAGTTTAGAGACTTGGATATGTGTAAGACCAAGAAAGTAAAATATATATTGACTGAGAGGGAAAGTGCAGTGGAGAGTATTGCACCTACTTCACATAATGTTATGTCCCAAATCAATCAGTGACTAACTAAACAGGTAAATGAAGTGAAGGGCTAAAGGTTAAAGGAACTACTGTCGCTAGAGACCTTATGACAGAAACAGACAAGTTAAAATTGCACAGATTTTTTCCATGCTATCCGGCTGGTGATTTACATCCAGTCATATTTTTAAAATTGTTTCAGTATGTGGTGCTTTAAGGATAGTCAGAGGAACGGAAAAGCAGATGTGATGTCAGCTATCTAAGACGTGAAGCCACCCAACAAGCATTCGCGTCCCAGATAATTATAAGACATTTGAGGAATTTCATTTAGTTTATAAAGACCGATTCTGGTCAGAATGGGCTCAGAGTATATTAACTTAGGGAAGATTGGATCCAGGTGAATGTACGATGTAGGAACTTCAGAAATTAATTTACACTCGTTGTCCAGTGCCAAGACCATTGCATAAAAAGTGTGTCGTATTATCAGAAGAGGCTGCATGTTCCAGGTTCACTGCAGACACAGTTCCTCTGTTATATGTGATAGGTGCATCACAATGTGATGGCTTGGCAAACTGAAACGTACTCCAAGGTTGATGTTCCCGGCACAGCACAAGTCTTGTAGGCAAAACGTCTAAATTGCAAACAGGTTCACAGCGAAATTCTGTCGATGCATGGGCCAAGGGCAGTGACATGTCCAGCCACAGTGAAATGTTGCCAACAGTTTGACCGAGGCCGCACTGATGTGGCTTATGCTGATCAGGAAGTCCACATCTTCTATCATGCGATTTCTATATTTTCGGCAAGAGGAAAGAACACCTGCAGGAGCGAGGTTTTCCAGTGATGGGGACATTCACATAGTAGTTCTTCAACGGCTCTGTGGACTAGAAGTTATCTACTTGGTTAATCTGTCACTATCCATTCGGTATATGACCATAAAACTGTAGTCTTCTTTCCCTCATTATATTAGTTAGCTTTCCAATTTCAAATAGAACTCTCTGTATGATCGTAATTTGTACTGAACTTACTCTTACTTCTAGGGCCCATCATTTTCTCAATAATTCTGCTTTTTACATCTTCCAGTTTTTACTGGTCCGCTATATACAATGTTTCAGGCGTTACCACTGTTTGATAGTGTCTTAGTTTTGTGTTCAACCATAAAGATTTTTGTTATTATGTTTCTTGTCATATGGAACGACCTTTCCATTTTATGTACTCTACTTTCCATGGCTGTTTTTTTTGTGTTGCTTGTTATTCACTCTCTTAGGTTTTTAAAATAGTTTGTTTTAGATATTGTGTTGTTATGAATTTTTAGATCTTTGTGGGTGAGGGACAACATTGATATATCTCGTGAAGTGTGTTTTCAAAATGGTATTTTTAGTCATATTTTATGTGCTTGTTTCTGTAGTTCTGACATCTGTTGTTTGGCACTGTCCAGTGAGTCAGTAATTAATGCAATGTTATCTGCAAAAGCTAGACAATATGAGGTGATTTTATCTGCGTTTCTTCCTAGTTAAACACCCTTAGTATTGATGGATTTTCTCTATTCCCCCACTGTCTCCTCTAATGCGCTACTGAAAAGTTGAGGCGATAAATTATCTGCCTGTTTTACTCCTGAATTTAGAGCAGAACGTTTCGACAGTTCCCCCATTAATTTTACTGTGTGTTTGCTGAAGTTCTTTTAATTATTTATGTTATTTTATTATCAACTCTTAACTTCTTTATAATGTCGATTAGTGCATTTCTGTCAGATGATTCATATGCCTCTTTAAAATTTGCAAAAATTGTCATATATTTCAAGTTTCTGAATTTCCTCACTTATACTATGTTCGTTGGGTACTGTAGTTGCACAGCACCTTCCCTTCTTAAATCATGCTTGGTATTCTCTTAGATGTGGGTCGAGCATTCTTTCAGCTCCCTTTAAAAGTACCGTACTATGAACAAGATTTTAGACGTTACTGACATGAGGGAGATTACTCTATAATTCTTGCCATCAGTTTTCTTTTCTTTATTATGTTGTGGCTGTATTAACGCCGATATCCATTCTGATGATAAAGTAATGTTGTCCAAGTTTCCTTAATGTTATCTATTAGTCATAGAATAATGTTGCCTAGAGAGTTTCACCAATTCAGCAACTGCAGTTTATTGTCTTCTCCTGATGCTTCGTTATTTTGAAGTAGTTTTGTGATTTCTCTGACTTGCTCTATTATTAGTGGCTTTGAGTATGGTCGTATTTGGATTACATTATCAATATGAAATTGTCTTTCCGATGAGTTGCAGTTGTAAATTCTTTAAATTAATCCGAAAGTACTTTGCAATTGTCAGTGTTAATGTATACAGTCTTCCGTGTTCTTGGATAAGTGATCTGTAAACTTCGTGGTAGTACTAAGTATTTTTGAATATTTTATAAACGTCCTTTGTGTTGTTCTGCTCAAGATATGACTCAGTTGACGTTTTATATGTTGTACACTGGTCTTTTTGAGATCTTTCGGTGCATCTTTCCTTGCTTCTATAAAATTTTCCCTGTTCTTATCATTTTTATTTGCATTCCAGATATTCCAAGCTCGTTTTTTCTTTATGGTTAACCCTTCACAATCACCATTCCATTAGGCATGTTACCATTTCTTTGTAAGGGAAATATTTTTTTCTGCAGTCTGGATAATGTCTTTCTGAAGTTATTCCCAACACGTATTTTCCAATTGCCTTTTGTAATCATTTCTGTATATCAAATTATTGGCTATTGGTTCTTTTTTCTAAATATTGGTCTAACCTTTATTTAATAAGAGACAGATAGTGGTCTAGGTCTAAAGTAGCACTCTTTAACAACTTTTACATTGAGTACCTCAATTGTAAGTCCACTAAAGAGACAGCTTACACTACACTCGTTCGTCCTCTGTTAGAATATTGCTGCGCGGTGTGGGATCCTTACCAGGTGGGATTGACGGAGGACATCGAAAGGGTGCAAAAAAGGGCAGCTCGTTTTCTATTATCACGTAATAGGGGAGAGAGTGTGGCAGATATGATACACGCGTTGGGATGGAAGTCATTAAAGCAAAGACGTTTTTCGTCGCGGCGAGATCTATTTACAAAGTTTCAGTCACCAACTTTCTTTTCCGAATGCGAAAATATTTTGTTGAGCCCAACCTACATAGGAAGGAATGGCGCTGTTCGGGAGTGGGATGGTAGGGAGATAGTGTGATTGTGGTTCGATGAACCCTCTGCCAAGCACTTAAATGTGAATTGCAGAGTAGTCATGTAGATGTAGATGTAAACTGTCTGCTGATAGCAACGTCATCGAGTTGTTTTTCACCACAAATCGGATTTGGTGATATCGAGGTAGTTTGTTTTCTAGGAAGTTTTTTGAAGAATGAGCCTGTAGTACTATGTTGTGCTGTCTGCACAAGCTTAAGATTCTTTCTTCGTTTGTATTGGTTCTTTTATTTGCAGGGAATTTTCCTCCTATGGATCTGTCCTAAAGTTATTTGCCAGTTTGTGCATTAAAGTATACCAATAGTAATATTGTATTTTTTCATAAAATGTAATCTAGAGTGTTTGACACATTTTTCAGATTTTTCTTTTTGCTCCTTCTGTGGTCCTCAACGTAAGGAAAGAAGAAACAGTCGTTTTTTTCCATTTATCTTTACGACATACTTTATTGCGGTTAACTGTACAGAGTAATGATAACCAAAAAACTGTAAAATAGCAAATGAAAGTTGACAACCAAACTTCAATAAACTTTTTTAAATTGGCTTCTTCTGTTATTGTTGAGATGTTGAGAGAGTTGGTGGTACCGAGCAGACATAACAGTGCTCTATAATAAAAATGCATCTCTGTAAAATATAATTGACAACAATGTACATAAAAATTAAGATTCTGTGTATAAAAGGTCATTGTAAAAAAATTGTTATGTTTCTTTCAGTTTCTGTGAAGGTCGCTTTAAAAGAATATATCACATCATCATTTTTCTATTTATTAGATCTGTTTCCCTCATTTTTTGGTGCATGTCTATTTAAAACAGAGTAAACATTGTTTGATCGTTTATGTGTTGGAATGGAAGGTCTTTGTAAATTGGAAATTTGTGGTAAGGTCTTATGGCACAAAACTGCTGAGATCATCAAAAATGGCTCTGAGCACTATGGGACGTAACATCTGAGGCCATCAGTCCCCTAACTAACCTAAGGACATCACACACATCCATGCCCGAGGCAGGATTCGAACCTGCGACCGTAGCGGTCGCGCCGTGCTGAGGTCATCGGTCCCGAAGCCTACACACTACTTAATCTAACTTAAACTAACTTGGACAACACACACACACCCATACCCGAGGGGGGACTCGAACCTACAACGGGGGGAGCCGCACGGACCGTGACAAGGCGCCCCAGACCGCACGGCTACCCCGTGCGGCAAAGGTCTTTCATTTATTGATTTAAATTCAATTCTTCAGTTTAATATGTTTTTGTTCACAATTAAACCTGTTCCAAACTGGGGTTCATTCTCATAACTCTTTTTCCTAGTTTCCCTTAAATATCCTGAATCCTTCTGAATTGAAAGGACGTTGTATCAGTAACTCTTCTTTCTTCCAATATGGTTATCATTTTTGTGTTAGCAGAAGAGCCAACACCGTGTTACTAGTGGAGGCCGAAATGCACTCGTTTTAGCTCAAGCAGGCTAGCGTGAGGAGGGAAGAACTATACTGACGTGAGGTCTGGAATATGACAAGGAATGAGAAATCAGAAACCGGACGTAATTAGTTTGATACTTACCTTTAATCCATTAATGATGAACGTCGCTCTTGGCGGTACATGATTCACAATATTATCTGTTCATAATACATTCTTGAAGATAGTTCTTATAGTAACTGATTATGGCGCCTTGCTAGGTTGTAGCAAATGACGTAGCTGAAGGCTATGCTAAACAGTCGTCTCTGCAAATGAGAGCGTATGTAGACAGTGAACCATCGCTAGCAAAGTCGGCTGTACAACTGGGGCGAGTGCTAGGAAGTCTCTCTAGACCTTCTCGCGTCCGTCGGTCGTCGTAATTTAATAAATATATTATTATTATTGTTATTATTTTTGATTGTTGCCGACTTACGTGGTGGGCCTTAATAAAAATGATATTTAAGTTGAACAATGTAATAAACTTTTCATATAAATTTCCTTGGCTAGTCAGTTGACTTTAAAGCAAAAGATCTTTAGTTATTAATTACAATTGCGGCCCACACACGCGCGACCCCCCTGCGGGTCCGGGGTAAGAATAGGCCCGAGGTATTCCTGCCTGTCGTAAGAGGCAACTAAAAGGAGTTTCAACCGTTTCGGACTTCTATGTGATGGTCCCCCTTGGGGTTTGACCTCCATTTTTCAAAATTCTACAGAAGTACAAGCCTTTTGGGGAAGGACACCTTACGTGGTTTACCACTGGTCCTAAGTGCACTAAGACCTTGGCACTCAGCATTGCACCGGCGTTGTCACCATACCCATTATTCCTCAAATTGGGCCTAAACGCCTGATGGGTTGTCCAAGTTACGCCCATAGTGCATCTCCATCTGCACCAGCGATCATGATGGACTTTCCATGGCACCAGAAATCCAGCACGGTAGCCAGCTCGTTGTGGTGGGGTCGTCATGTACCCTCTAGGTTGTAGCCCCCTGACAACACAGGGATCGTACTGCCGATACCTGAGCTGCACCCTCCCCACGTTGGCCAAGGAGTAGATGCCCGTCTCCTTGGGGCATCAGGACTCCCGGCAATGGTCATCCTGCTGCAGCTGGGTGGCGCCCGTGGGGAGAGCCCCTGGTCGGAGTGGGTGGTATCGCGGCGGACGTTTCGCACATGAAACGTCAACACGTATCAGGTCGCTCTGTGGCCGAGTCTTCCAAAAGAAAAGGTACCGTTTCTAGTTCTGGTTCTCCTGCCCTTTCCCCCTTGGCCACTCCATGGGAGGAGGGACAGGCCCGCCGGCTTGGGGCGAAGTACTTCCCCCGCTATTTGGTCTGTTCTCGAACAGATGGGGCGACGTTCGCCACCTCCAAGCCCATGTTCTTTGTTCAGCACATTGAGGACGTCTTCAGGGAAATCGAGGCTCTCAGCAAGATGCGATCAGGGTCCGTTCTTATCAAGACCACCTCTGCCACACAGTCGGCGGCACTCCAGGCGTGCGACCGCCTAGGGGACATCCCAGTATCCATTGTCCCACATCTGGCACTAAATAGGACGCAGGGGGTTATTTTTCATCGTGACCTCCTGCTACAATCTGATGAGGAGCTCAGGGCCAACCTGGAGCGCCGTGGCGTGCATTTCGTCCGGCGAGTCCAGCGCGGCCCCAAAGACCGTCGCATCGACACCGGGGCCTTTATCCTCGCCTTCGAGGGGGACGTTCTCCCGGAGAAGGTAAAGGTGATGTGCTACCGGTGCGACGTGCGACCTTACGTCCCGCCTCCTATGCGCTGTTTTAGGTGTTTGCGCTTTGAGCACATGTCGTCCCGGTGTGAGGCTGAGCCCCTTTGTGGCGATTGTGGACGTCCTCTTCGTGAGGAACATACATGCACCCCACCACCTCGGTGCGTTAATTGTCCTGGCATCCACTCGCCTAGATCCTCAGACTGCCCCGCATATCAGAAGGCGAAGAAGATACAAGAACTCAAAACTTTGGATCGTCTCTCTTATTCTGAGGCCAGGAAGAAGTATGACCGCCTCCATCCCGTGCCGTTGACCACTTCGTTTGCCTCAGTTGTGTCCACTCCTTCTGCGGTATCCTCACCTCTATCCTGTCCCCCCTCCGCCTCCTCTGCCCATCAGGGGGCTCTGCCTCCTCCTCCCAAATCCCTCCCTTCCAAATCCTCCTCCCCCGCGGCCCCCACCCCCCCTGCCCCAGGGGCCACCCTTCCTCCAACCTCTCCCCACGCCACCTGAGAAGCGATCCTCTTCTCAGGCGTCCATCGGGGAAACGTTCCGGACCCCAGCTTCCGAGGTCCGGCGTTCCAAAACGGACCCCGCGCGTGAGGACCTTCTTCCGGTCCAGCCCACCATCCCTGTTCCTCCTCGGACTTCCAAGAAGGCCTCCAAGAAGAAGTCTCTACCCCCCTCTCCACCCCGGCGCGTTTCGTCTGACGCTCCATCCGTGAGTCGCTGCTCCTGGCCGTCCTCAGTTTCGCCGGGACGCTCTGCTGCCAGGCGCTCAGCTGGCCTCTCGTCGGCAAATGATGCTGCCCCTCCTACACCACAAGGGACAGCGGCCGCAGCTGGCGACGACTCGATGGAACAGGATCCGCCTCCCGCCGGTTGTAGCGTTGTTCCCTCGAAACCTGGCCCTCCACGGCTGTCGAGGTGACCAGCTCTTCCCCCTTCTCGTTACCCCTCTTTTTTGACTAGCGATGGCCTTGTTACATTGGAACATAAGAGGTATTCGATCTAATCGGGAGGAATTACAACTGCTCCTCTGCCTGCACTGTCCGCTCGTCCTTGGTCTCCAGGAAACCAAGTTGCGCCCAACTGACCATATTGCCTTTACCCACTATACCTCAGAGTGGTATGACCTCACCCCTGTGGACGGTATCCCAGCTCATGGTGGGGTCATGTTGCTCGTTCGGGACAATGTCTATTACCATCCCATCCCATTGACCACCCCACTCCAAACAATAGCTATCTGCATTACTCTTTCTGCTTTTACTTTTTCAGTTTGTACCGTCTACACTCCACCGTCATCTGCTGTTAGTCGGGCTGACATGATGCACCTGATCGATCAGCTTCCCCCGCCGTTCTTATTGTTTGGCGACTTCAATGCCCATCATCCCCTTTGGGGCTCTCCTGCATCCTGTCAAAGAGGCTCACTCTTGTCGGATGTCTTCAACCATCTCAATCTTGTGTGCCTCAATACTGGCGACCCGACTTTCCTCTCGGACTCTACTCATACCTACTCCCACTTGGACCTCTCGATCTGTTCTACCACTCTTGCCCGTCGGTTCGAGTGGTATGTCCTTTCTGACACCTATTCGAGCGACCACTTCCCCTGTGTCGTTCGTCTCCTGCACCACACCCCATCCCCACGTCCTTCGCGCTGGAACATACTGAAAGCTGACTGGGGACTTTACTCCTCCCTGGCGACCTTTCCGGACCACGATTTTCCCAGTTGTGACAGTCAGGTCGAATACCTCACGGCTGTTATTATCCATGCTGCAGAACGTTCCATACCTCGTACTGCTTCTTCTTCACGTCGCGTTTCCGTCCCCTGGTGGAACGAGGCTTGTAGGGACGCTATCCGTGCTCGACGACGTGCTTTACGCACCTTTCGCCGCCATCCTACGTTGGCGAATTGTATTGAATACAAACGACTCCGAGCGCAATGCCGTAGAGTCATCAAAGACAGCAAAAAAGCTTGCTGGGCCTCTTTCACGAGCTCCTTTACCAGTTTTACTCCCTCTTCCGTTGTTTGGGGTAGCCTGCGCCGGCTGTCGGGCATTAAGGCCCACTCCTCAGTACCTGGCCTGACCTCAGGTAATGAGGTCCTTGTTGATCCTGTAGCTGTCTCCAACGCCTTTGGCCGCTTTTTCGCGGAGGTTTCAAGCTCCGCCCATTACCATCCTGCCTTCCTTCCCAGGAAAGAGGCAGACGAGGCTCGGCGACCTTCCTTCCACTCGCTGAATCTGGAAACTTACAATGCCCCCTTTACTATGCGGGAACTCGAACGTGCGCTTGCACTGTCCCGGTCCTCTGCTCCGGGGCCAGATGCCATTCACGTTCAGATGCTGGCACACCTTTCTCCGGCGGGCAAAAGCTTCCTTCTTCGTACCTACAATCGCGTCTGGACCGAAGGTCAGGTCCCCATGCGTTGGCGTGACGCCGTTGTTGTTCCTATACCCAAACCCGGGAAGGATAGACACCTTCCTTCTAGTTACCGCCCCATTTCTCTTACAAGCTGTGTCTGTAAGGTGATGGAGCGCATGGTTAATGCTCGGTTAGTTTGGATTCTTGAATCTCGACGACTACTTACTAATGTCCAATGCGGCTTTCGTCGCCGCCGCTCCGCTGTTGACCACCTTGTGACCTTGTCGACATTCATCATGAACAACTTTTTGCGAAGGCGCAAAACGGTAGCCGTGTTCTTCGACTTGGAGAAGGCTTATGATATCTGTTGGAGAGGAGGTATCCTCCGCACTATGCACAAGTGGGGCCTACGCGGTCGTCTGCCCCTTTTTATTGATTCCTTTTTAACGGATCGAAAGTTTAGGGTACGTGTGGGTTCCGTATTGTCCGACGTCTTCCTCCAGGAGAACGGAGTGCCTCAGGGCTCCGTCTTGAGCGTAGCCCTTTTTGCCATCGCGATCAATCCAATTATGGATTGCATTCCACCTAATGTCTCAGGCTCTCTCTTTGTCGATGACTTCGCGATCTACTGCAGTGCCCAGAGAACTTGCCTCCTGGAGCGCTGCCTTCAGCGTTGTCTAGACAGCCTCTACTCATGGAGCGTGGCAAATGGCTTCCGGTTCTCTGAAGAGAAGACGGTTTGTATCAACTTTTGGCGATATAAAGCGTTCCTTCCGTCGTCCTTACATCTCGGTCCCGTTGTTCTCCCATTCATGGACACAACTAAGTTTGTAGGGCTCACGTTGGACCGGAAACTGTGTTGGTCTCCACATGTCTCTTATTTGGCGGCCCGTTGTACACGTTCCCTTAATGTCCTCAGAGTTCTTAGCGGTTCATCTTGGGGAGCGGATCGCACTGTCCTGCTTCGCTTGTATCGGTCCATAGTCCGATCGAAGCTGGATTATGGGAGCTTCGTCTACTCGTCCGCTCGGCCATCCCTCTTACGCCGGCTCAACTCCATCCACCATCGGGGGATACGTCTTGCGACCGGAGCCTTCTACACTAGTCCTGTCGAGAGTCTTTATGCTGAAGCTGCCGAGTTACCATTGACCTACCGGCGCGACATACTGCTGTGTCGGTATGCCTGCCGGCTGTTGTCTATGCCCGAACACCCCTCTTACAAGTCCTTCTTCGCCGATTCTCTCGACCGTCAGTACGGGTTGTATGTGTCTGCCCTGCTGCCCCCCGGAGTCTGCTTCCGTCGCCTGCTTCGACAATTGGATTTTGCCCTCCCTACCACCTTCAGAGAGGGTGAGAGCCCGACACCACCTTGGCTCCAGGCTCCGGTTCGTATTTATCTCGACCTCCGCTCACTCCCGAAGGAGGGTACTCCGGCTGCAGTGTATTGCTCACGGTTTGTCGAACTTCGTGCTCGACTTGCTGGTCACACCTTTATTTACACCGATGGCTCCAAAACTGATGATGGTTTCGGCTGTGCCTTTGTCGTCGGGACCACCACCTTTAAATACCGGCTCCTTGACCAATGTTCCAGCTTTACGGCCGAGCTTTTTGCTCTCCATCAGGCCATTCAGTATGCCCGCCGCCACCGCCATTCATCGTATGTACTCTGCACTGACTCACTCAGTGCTCTTCAGAGCCTTGGGGCTCCCTATCCGGTCCATCCCTTGATTCAACGAATACAGCAGTCCCTCCATTCTTTCGCTGATAATGGCGGTTCTGTCAGCTTTCTGTGGGTCCCCGGACATGTAGGAGTGCCTGGGAATGAGGCTGCGGATGCTGCAGCCAAGGCTGCAGTCCTCCAGCCTCGGCCAGCCTCCCATTGTGTCCCGTCATCTGACGTTTGTGGGGATGTATGTAAGAGGCTTGTGTCCTTGTGGTGGGATGCTTGGTCATCCCTCCAAGGAAACAAGCTCCAGGCAGTAAAACCGCTCCCAACTGCTTGGACAACTTCCTCCCGATCATCTCGGCGCGAGGAGGTCCTTCTGACCAGGTTGCGGATTGGGCATTGCCGGTTTAGCCACCGCTACCTGCTCTCTGGTGACCCAGCCCCGCAGTGCCCTTGTGGTCAGGCATTAACGGTGCGCCACGTTTTATTGTCGTGTCCCCGTTTTAGTCAATTTCGTGTTGTCCTGTCCCTGCCATCTACCTTACCGGATGTTTTAGCTGATGACGCTCGAGCAGCTGCTCGTCTTCTGCGTTTTATAACTTTAACTGGCTTGACCAAAGACATTTAACCTTTTTACTTATTTATTCTGCATCTTTGTCAGGTCCTTTTGATGTCCCCCCATCCCCTTGAGTTTTAGCAGGTTCCTTGTGCTCTAACACCAGTGACTGGGCGCTAATGACCTCCGCAGTTGAGCGCCCTTAAACCCTACCAAAAAAAAAAAACACACGCGCGAGAGTATTTTCTTACCTCCGTTAACCATTGTATTGTAGTCAGAGTCCTGGCTCTGGGTCTCGGCTATGCTACTGAAAATAAGAATCTTAAAGCTAAGTATTTCTGCAACTTCGTGCGGCTGTGGAGAAAAATTAATATTATGCTAATAGCGGGCGAGTTTTCCGCTTCCGCTAATTTTTCGTAAGTTAATATCGCCACGTAATGGCGTCGTTGGCTGCACCGGCCGCTGCGATTGTTGAGCTGTAAATTACTTGAATGCAGGTTAATTCAAGGAAGGCGGACATGAAATCGGGATCACCTCTTACAAATTAAAAGTGCACAATATTATTAAATAGTTATATGTTTAACTCATACAAATATGCTTACATTTGTCAGCACACGCAAGATGTCCCTCTAGACACATTCAAGACAAGCGAAGAAGTGAAGTCGACTAAAAAATTAACAAAAGAGCGTATCTTGTCGTCTCTTTAGATCATTCTGTCATAAATTATTTCTTTGCAATCTAAACCTACACAGAGAAATTATTATTTTACGGCTACATGATAAAAAATTTGGCACTGGGGACGCTATAACCTGCGGTGTGGCGGCGCTCGGTCTGCAATCACTGATAGTGGCGACACGCGGGTCCGACGTATACTAACGGACCGCGGCCGATTTAAAGGCTACCACCTAGCAAGTGTGGTGTCTGGCGGTGACAACACAATCATAATATTTTTTCTTTAGAAAGTTTATTAAAGTTGTATGTTTCCTTGTTTAAAGAATGGCATCGAATCTGTGTTTGATTTTACTGGTTGATCGTTTAAGGTACGTTTCAGAATGTTCAGACTCATTCTTTGAACAGTATCGCGGCTCCCAGTAATCTTAATGCCTACTTTTCATTTCCTTGGAAATGGGAGATTTGGTGCTCCTTGGAGTCAAATCCTTACAAAGTGCATATCCATTGTTGACTGCTTGTTGAATTAGGGAACAAGTCCCCTAAAACTACTACTCAGGTTTGTTAGCTCTGAGGAATATGTTTGCAGTGAAGATACGCTGACCACTTTGCGGCTAGTTCTTCCGCTAGTTTCGCCGCCTTCACTGGCGAGGAAGTCTTCACTATGATCCTAGCGTGGAGCCCTCACAGGGTGCTATCACACGGGCCGGTGAGC
Source organism: Schistocerca americana (assembly GCF_021461395.2). NCBI lineage: Eukaryota > Metazoa > Arthropoda > Insecta > Orthoptera > Acrididae > Schistocerca > Schistocerca americana. The sequence continues at coordinate 28,023,871 of NC_060126.1, read as the reverse complement.
CCCGGTTTTTTAACGAGTCGCCCTCTCCTTCCTCCTCACCTACACGACGAGGCACCGGATTTGAGAGCGTCATGGTGTGTATTTTATATACTTATGGTAATGTGTGTTTTTTTTCATTGGTCATAAGTGGCAGTAGGGCATGATGTACTTTTATGAAAAACCGGAATGTAATTCCACGAACAATACGAGACTGGAATAGAAGGGAGAACAGATAGAGGTACTAAAAGTACCCTCCGCCACACGTCAGGTGGCTTGCGGAGTATGGATGTAGATATAGATGTAGATGTAGAGGTACTCAATGAATTTTGATGATTATTACCACCTACATACCCAAAGGAAATTATTATTGTGTAATCAGATCAAAATGAGGTCGCATTACCAGATAACTAATGTTTGTTCCTTAAACTAATGTAATACGCTGAGATTTTAAGTACTGGAAGGCTGTGATCCATAGGCAGAGGTGGAGACATGTGGGACCATTTCAATGCAGCCTTACTGCTCCTTGTGCATGTGGCATCATTTACGAATCATTCTCAACCAACTAACTTGTTAGGATGTTCCATCGAGTAAGCAGATTTCTCAAGGGAATCTAATGGACGTTCTGTAGTTGCTAAGTGATGAAAAAAGAAGCTGTCAAATGTAGAATAAGAAAGACTGCTCCGTGTGTTTAAAATCTTAATTCAAAGACCCGATCGGTATCGCAAACTACATTTACATCATCAGGTTTTTATAGTCAATCCATAAAAGTGATGTGTTTAAAAGCCGGTAAAAACACATTCTCCAGTATTCTCATCAAGGTATTTAAAATTTCTAACTCATAAATGTGCTGATGTCTATAAATAAATCCTGCATATGCTGTCTACATTGGAAGCTTCAGCATGGCCTTAAGGGGACCACACCGTGGTTCAGGTCGAAAAAAATCGATTTTCGGTTTTCATCGTATTTCGATAGGTTAAGGTTTTATTTAAGTAAAAGGATTTCGCTGAAAAAAAGTTTTTCGAGCATTTAAATAGTTTAAATATCATTTTCCTACCACGTATGTTTATGTGCCACACCCATTTTTCTGTCACCCACTGTCAACCGACCCACTGTCAACTCTAAGCCATATGGAGGTGCCATTATTAGGAAAATAGAATATCTAGGCCATGTTCAAAAAGTTTGGGAACAAGGCTGAGAAAACTAACTGGTGATATGAGAGGAAAAAAATTAGAAGATGGAAAACTGTTGACCGGACAGGGTCGGTTAACTAAAACTGAAATAGAAAACTTGCAGGTATACTATGGGCAGGCAATTAGGAGAAATAAATAAAATCTGGAGGCAATGAGGAGCGATGTTTGGGCGATATTCTTCCATAAGTCCTCTACTGATAATAAGCCATGTCATGGATTGTGTCCATCAGGAGAAAATTCGTGGTGCGAATACAATAGAGCTCAGGCAACTGGAGAATCTTATTCTCACCAGCATTCTCTTCCTGCTGCTGTTATTACAGCAATTAAACCTATTTTCAGGGACTTGGCTCATCCTGACCTTCTAAGGAAATGTCTGCAAGGGCAGACACAGAACCCAAATGAATGTTTCAACTGCATAATTAGGAACCGCCTGCCTAAAACTGTATTTGTAGGCATGCATACAATGAAACTAGGAGTTCATGATGTTGATATTACATTCAATATTAAAAGTGTCGGGTACTGTAAAAGCTGGAAATGAATACTGGTGTACATATGGTTAATGTGCTGCAACATTGCGATAAAATGAGGATAGCTGATGCAGACAGGTCTGCATCTATTATGGCCAAGAAAGCAAGACAAATACCCAGGAAGGTGAAAAAGAAGCTGGAAGACCCGCTAGAGACCAAAGAAGAGCCATCACATGCAGCAGGACAGTTTTAATTAACTGTAAGTAACAAATTTCAAAAGTTTTTTCTTTAAAGCCAATTTCCTGCAAAACTAAAATTTTCAGTAGATATGCCCCATTATATCAGAAACTATCATAGATAAATGAGTGAAATTTTCAGAGACTCTGCATAACATAAAAAGCCACCTCTGGTACTACAATCATTAATATTCCCCCATTAGGAAGATCACAAAAAAGTATTTTCTGCAGAAAAACTTAATATTTTTGTTTATAAATTTAAAAAAGTTTTTCTTAAAAACTATAAAATGAGTAAAGTAGATTTTACTACAGTTGACGCTATTAGCATCACGTAACATACAGTAAAAATATTAAGTTCCTGCATCAAATAGTTTGTTCAGAAATGGGTCAAAGACTTGCCTAAATCAACATGGGTTAGATAGGCAGGGTGTGGTCCCCTTATCCCCCATTTTTTATTTACTCATGTTCCCACATATGCGACTTAGAAATTTTAAATGCCTTGATGAGACCATCTGGGAATGTGCTTTTACCGATTATAAAAGGGTCGCTTTTGTGGGCTGACTATAAACGCCTAACGATGCAAATATAGTTTGCAAAACCGGTCGTGTCTTTGAAGAAATATTTTAAACAGTTTCAGCGCCCCTTCTTATTCAACATGGAGTACTTCGACTGTGGACGCCCAACATACAAAATATCACTTTCAAGGTTGTCAATAGCTCTGTGAAAATCTGTTGCATATGAGGACATGTCCGTGCTGCCATACGTTATAGCATCCCAGGCAATGCAGTACCCAGAAAGAAGTGGTGGAGACACACAGCAATCACCATGAAACAAGAAGTATAACAGACCCCATGTGCGGATATTTTTCAACAAAAAGCGACTCACATTTGTTTTGTATTCATCTTAGAATGACACACGGAAATTTGAGCCAGTCTAGGGGTCGTTGAAGTTAACACTGGCTCACGAGGTTAACCAGATTGGTTCTACGAAGTGCAGTACCTATAGGCTTACCGGTATACTATGTTTTTAAATGAGTGATCGATAGTTTATTTTACAGAGAAAAATGATACGATGGTGTGCTTATACTATTTTCAGTCCATTTAAGTAACGCCCGGTTATTAAATCTTGGCGCTAAGGCACAATAAACATTTATTCTCGCACAGGCCTTGGTTGTAAACAGTAATAGGCGACAAGTTGGTTGTTTTGAGAAATTGCGCTCTAAAGTTTTAATAAAATCTAATAAATATTTCAATTAATTCAGTGTGATGTGATTTTTTTAAATTCAGATAAGTAATTTTTTCAAATGTATCTACGGAACGGCACATTTTTCAAGCCGTAAATTCTACTACAAAATTTATTCTTAAAATTCGTCAGTGAGTATTCAACATTGATTACTTGCAAACTGAGTGTAAATGGGTTACCACTGACGCAGCACTGTTTACTTGCTGTGCGAATTAAGGAAGCATTATTGCGAAACCTCTCAAAAAGAGCGAACTGTTTTAGTGTCGGATAGTAAGATTTCTGTTAACAGTTTTTGCAACAATAAAGTATAACAGTCTCAAAAATTAATCGTGATTCGCCATAATACAAAACTAATTTTAGCAAGCACCTTCCTACAGCATGTAAACAACGTTAAGAATAACTACCGTGACTTTCTCAAGTAAAATATATTTATCTGATTAGCAACATCTTTTCAAGCGCATTTGCGATCACCAACACATTCAATCAAGATCTTCATTTGAGTCGTAGTTATCCGCATCATCCTATGATTCGCACAAATTTTCCCCGAAAGGAATTCATCAGGTGCGGATACCACATCCTTTAATACCACTGGCAGTCATGTTCTTGCCACTTCTCACGCAGACATCCTGAAAAAAATTGCCATTAGCGAGAATTCGAAAAAAAATTTTTAAATTCGGAAAGCCTAGAATTAACGGAACGTAAGTTTTACTTGTGTCAGGTATTCATTTCGTTGTTTCTTGTTTCTTTATTATTAGAACACAATATAGTAGAACAGTAAAGTATGACGTAGTTTATCGATTCGTGATTGCGTAGCGGGTAAAACAAGCTATTGTGTAAGTTTTACTCACTATGTAAGTAAAGTTAAATCCTTACTTTGTCAAAAAATTTTAACATTCCAGGGCTGCATTCTGGCTTACGCATTCAGATATTTTCGGTAAGTATTCGATCTCTCGGGATTCTTTTCCTAGTTAGTAAGAAACAGTACTGGCGTTAGTTACTATAAACAGCTTGATTTGAAGCTACAAGTTTGGTTTTTCAATCATTGTGAGGCTCGTTACATTTGCTGTTCTATGCGCCAAAGTCTTCTCGTTGGCAACTAGTACTTCCCGTTCTGTTGGGTGCTTTTATCAGGATTCAGCGTATTTCAGTCATGATGTACACTTCTTGCTGAAAGGCACAGTGAGTAACCCATAAGGTGCCAGTGTCAGTATTATAAATATGAAAGTAACTCTGTCATCTTTTCGTGGCTGCACCACAGAATCGAATTCGATGAAGTTAGGTGTAGACATAGCTTGAACCCTGAGGAAGAAGATAGGTTACTTAAAAAAAAAAAAAAAAAAAAAAAAAAAAAAAAAAAAAACCGAGCGAGGTGGCGCAGTGGTTACACACTGGACTCGCATTCGGAAGGACGACGGTTCAATCCCGCGTCCGGCCATCCTGATTTAGGTTTTCCGTGATTTCCCTAAATCGCTCCAGGCAAATGCCGGGATGGTTCCTCTGAAAGGGCACGGCCGACTTCCTTCCCCATCCTTCCCTAATCCGATGAGACCGATGACCACGCTGTCTGGTCTCCTTCCCCAAACCAACCAACTACTTAAAAAAAACTTAGGTGATAATAGTTGTTAATAGTGAATCAAGGCCGCAAAAAAAGTTCTTTTGGCGATGCACTCTTTTACAATATGTTGTGCAGGTGATAAGAGCTACGTGAAATTGGAAAGTACGGAACTATAGCTCTCAAAAAGGTCTATACAAAAGTACACGACAGCATATGCTTCTCTTTTATGGTTCACCCATTATAACCATTTCTGTCTTTTGATTGCACCTGGTGCAGCGAATCCGAGAGACATCACAAAAATGGTGATTGTGGGTAAACCATAAAAGATAAAACATACGTATTAGCGGAATTTTTTTGTAGTTGTTTTTGAGATCTACATCTTAGTATGACACTAAATTATGTACCGCGCATTTATTAGGCAGCGTGTTGCTGCTGGTAAACTCTTTACTTTAAACAGCAGATTACCTACAGTCGATGAAGAAGACTCCACGACTAGCGCATCCTGAGCATGGGTCGACCATGTGTAAGTTATCTTACGTTATGGTCACCATGTGTAAGTTGTGGAAAAAAGTGAAGCTCCCATAATATTTCACACACATTTGTCCATTTTTTTATTTTTTATTTTTTTTGTTCGTCTGAATCGAAAAATTAATTAATTTAATCATAAGAAAAAAGATTCATAAGAGAACATTCATTGTACTATCACTCGTAAAGAATGGGAGGTAATTACTAGTTCGGTCCAGGCATTGTTCACGTGAATGAGATATTAAAATAAAGTAAATAGTGCGTGAACACTGTGCATAAGAGCAGCTTGCAGCAGCACTCCTGAAAACAACATCTGTTCTAAAGGATTTGTTTTAAATAAAAAGGGAACACTAATTATTGGACCTGTGTGCATGGAAACGCTATGGATGGGCTAACAAGGAAACTAGAAAGCAAATGGCGTAGGTAATAGAGACGTAACATCGGTATACAGGATAAGATTGGTGGCAAAATTATTTATTCCTTAGACCATTGCTGTAATGTATCTACACAACTGCTGTTGCCTGGTAACTAGATACAATTTCTTGTGAAACAGTACACGATTCACAACACACTCGTATTCCCACGTGGTTTGCAGGCACACAATTTTTACATACCGTGGCTAAGTTTTAATCACATTAAACCACGCAGCCGCGAACAATTGACATTTTTCAGAAGGCACATTTAAATGGACAAAGGGTGATGGCAGTGGGCCAACAAACTCTAATATTAAACCACGTGGATGGCTTCCAACGGATATAAGGTAAATGAGACAAAGAAAATTCACGAAGAGGCAAAATTATTAAGGTTCAGGAAAGATTAGAACGTATACAGACGCAGTTACAGGCAAACATTCACACTGAACCAAGGGCGCACTTCTTACATACGCAACACCTTTGTGTAATGTGCTTCTTACGGATCAAAGTCGGCATTAGGAATCAAACTGAAAGTCTGCAGAAGCCTTGCATTCCTTACTGCGAATCCTTATAAGACGAGACGCGAAACCAAAAGCTAAAAGCTCCCATCTCGCTGCGGGACAACGCGCCACGGGGTTGAACCAACTCGCCGTCTTTCGGAGAGAGATCTGCTGCAGACGCTCGGCGTGCTGGAAGCAGACTGACCGTCTCACACACTCCGACGTCTCCCACGCGATTCCGTGGCCAGGAAATCCCAGAGATGAGGCTTCCGCCACCAACCTAACACCGTTAACTTTCACGCCTGTCTGAAAACAACAGGGGTTGGCCATTCTGTACGACTACCGCTGATTCTCTGCAGCAGACTAAACCACCGTATACGAACATGAAACACACCCAAATTTGTTATATCCTAGCCAGTAATGCCACCCGAGTCCGCTGCCAAAAGGTTGGCAGCATCAAAGTCCGGACGCCGTCCCCATAAGCAGCGCCAGCGAGACAGGAAATCGCCGCAAGTCTGCGTGCGCCACCGCTGGCTTCTGGGTTCTTAAGCGCTGGAGTCGCGAGCGCTAGGACAGTTCTGTATTCGCCGCTCAGTTGTATACTCGCCACCGAATTGTGTACTTGCTAGTCAGTCGTGTGTTCATCGCAGCAGAGTTGTTGTTTGTCGTCAGCCGACGCTGACCTAGCTGCTCCGACTCGAACTAGACAGATTTCTGTAGACACGGAGTTCACTACTGTTTCTGTATCTTCGTTAATAAAGATAAGTACCGACTTTTATTTAATCAGTGTTTGGGTTTTCATCTTTCTGTTCACTGTTCCAGCGGACCGGTCGGCCCGCTATTACAAGTGTGGCGGTGACTTCGTAAGCCGTTTCTACAGCGAATTGTTTGTCGCTACGAACACCGCCACAAAAAAATTCGTTCACTCCCGCCTGCCATAGAGTTTTGTCTCACAGGAAAGTAAATAAAATGATAATGACTCTTTCAAAACTTTCATCATACGTATGCCACTACAATTATGATTTGCTTCTTCGATACTAACTCAACGTAACAACACAACCGATACACGAACGAAGGCGGGGGTAAAAGCTAACTGAATATATAAGTGAAGAGGCACAATTACAAATCCATAGAAAGCTATCGGAAGTGCTCTGCCGGCCGGTGTGGCCGTGCGGTTCTAGGCGCCTCAGTCTGGAACCGCGTGACCGCTACGGTCGTAGGTTCGAATCCTGCCTCGGGCATGGATGTATGTGATGTCCTTAGGTTAGTTAGGTTTAAGTACTAAGTTCTAGGGGACTGATGACAACAGATGTTAAGTCCCATAGTGCTCAGAGCCATTTGAACCATTTGGTAGCACTCTGTTTAAAAAAAATGGTTCAAATGGCTCTGAGCACTATGGGACTCAACTGCTGAGGTCATTAGTCCCCGAGAACTTAGAACTAGTTAAACCTAACTAACCTAAGGACATCACAAACATCCATGCCCGAGGCAGGATTCGAACCTGCGACCGTAGCGGTCTTGCGGTTCCAGACTGCAGCGCCTTTAACCGCACGGCCACTTCGGCCGGCCACACTCTGTTTAACTAGTAGTGTACAGCTATGTTTCGAACAGACCTAGAGACCCAGTTTTCAGACACGGGCTGTACAGGAGTATTACCGTATGTCTGTGTTCATACTTTTACTCCATCATTTGTTAAATGAAATATCATTAAAAACCCCTACAACTCAGCTACGAAGAATCCAACTTTCCTGTCGCAAAACTTTAGTGATAAAGATATACAGAATGTTTTACAAAGTGCTAAACCATACAAAGACGATCTCCCTTGTTTTGTAGCTTTGAAGGAAGAGCAATATATTTTGCAACAAATGGACGAAAATACGGAGAAGTCTCCAGTACAGGCATATAAATGAGCAATGATGCTCTCAAATATTAGAGTCTAGTGTCAGTTGTTGTGTACATTTCCTGTAACAAACACGACTGCTTGAAGATATTTCTCAACCACGCCGTCTAAAGACGGATCTTCGCAGCAAGCGGATAGAAGATCATTTAAATGGACATATCCATCAAGATATTACATCAACGATGAACGTTGAGGACATGTTGGCTATCTTCTGTAGGGCACACGACAGGAAACTTTCATTGCATCATATGTAATAATGAACATGATAAAAATACGACTGTAATAAAATTATGCCCCCCATGAACCATGGACCTCGCCGTTGGTGTGGAGGCTTGCGTGCCTCAGCGATACGGATAGCCGTACCGCAGGTGCAACCACAATGGAGGGGCATCCGTTGAGAGGCCAGACAAACGCGTGGTTCCTGAAGAGGGGCAGCAGCCTTTTCAGTAGTTGCAGGGGCAACAGTCCGGATGACTGACTGATCTGGCCTTGTAACACTAACCAAAACAGCTTTGCTGTACTGGTACTGTGAAAGGCTGAAAGCAAGGGGAAACTACGGCCGTAATTTTTCCCGAGGGCATGCAGCTTTACTGTATGGTTAGTGATGATGGCGTCCTCTTGGGTAAAATACTCCGGAGGTAAAATAGTCCCCCATTCGGTTCTCTGGGCGGGGACTACTCAAGAGGACGTCGTTATCAGGAGAAAGAAAACTGGCGTTCTACGGATCGGAACGTGGAATGTCAGATCCCTTAATCGGGCAGGTAGGTTAGAACATTTAAAAAGGGAATTGGTTAGGTTAAAGTTAGATATAGTGGGAATTAGTGAAGTTCGGTGGCAGGAGGAACAAGACTTTTGGTCAGGCGAATACAGGGTTATAAATACAAAGTGAAATAGGGGTAATGCAGGAGTAGGTTTAATAATGAATAAAAAAAATAGGAATGCGGGTAAGCTACTACAAACAGCATAGTGAACGCATTATTGTGGCCAAGATAGATACGAAGCCCACACCTACTACAGTAGTACAAGTTTATATATGCCAACTAGCTCTGCAGATGACAAAGAAATTGAAGAAATGTATCATGAAATAAAAGAAATTATTCAGATAGTGAAGGAAGATGAAAATTTAATAGTCATGGGTGACTGAAATTCGGTAGTAGGAAAAGGGAGAGAAGGAAACGTAGTAGGTGAATATGGATTGGGGGTAAGAAATGAAAGAGGAAGCCACCTGGTAGAAATTTCCACAGAGCATAACTTAATCATAGCAGACACTTGGTTCAAGAATCATAAAAGAAGATTGTACAAATGGAAGAAGCCTGGAGATACTGACAGATTTCAGATAGAGTATATAATGATAAGACAGAGATTTAGGAACGAGGTTTTAAATTGTAAGACATTTTCAGGAGCAGATGTGGACTGACCACAATCTATTAGTTATGAACTGTAGATTAAAACTGAAGAAACTGCAAAAAGGTGGGAAGTTAAGGAGATGGGACCTGGATAAACTGAAAGAACCAGAGGTTGTACAGAGTTTCAGGGAGAGCGTAAGGGAACAAATGGCAGGAATGGGGGAAAGAAATACAGTAGAAGAAGAATGGGTAGCTTTGAGGTATGAAGTAGTGAAGGCAGCAGAGGATCAAGTAGGTACAAAGACGAGGGCTAGTAGAAATCCTTGGGTAACAAAAGAAATATTGAATTTAATTGATGAAAGGAGAAAATATAAAAATGCAGTAAATTAAGCAGGCAAAAAGGAATACAAGCGTCTCAAAAATGAGATCGACAGGAAGTGCAAAATGGCTAAGCAGGGATGGCTAGAGGACAAATGTAAGGATGTAGAGGCTTATCTCACTAGGGGAAAGATAGATACTGCCTACAGGAAAATTAAAGAGACCTTTAGAGAAAAGAGAGCCACTTGTATGAATATCAAGAGCTCAGATTGAAAACCAGTTCTAAGCAAAGAAGGGAAAGCAGAAAGGTGGAAGGAGTATATAGAGGGTCTATACAAGGGCGATGTACTTGAGGACAATATTATGGAAGTGGAATAGGATGTAGATGAAGATGAAATGGGAGATATGATACTGCGTGAAGAGTTTGACAGAGCACTGAAAGACCTGAGTCGAAACAAGGCCCCGGGAGTAGACAACATTCCATTAGAACCACTGACGGCCTTGGGAGAGCCAGTCCTGACTACCATCTGGTGAGCAAGATGTGTGAGACAGGCGAAATAACCTCATACTTCATGAAGAATATAATAATTCCAATCCCAAAGGAAGCAGGTGTTGACAGATGTGAAAATTACCGAATTATCAGTTTAATAAGTCACGGCTGCAAAATACTAACGCGAATTCTTTACAGACGAATGGAAAACTAGTAGAAGCCGACCTCGGGAAAGATCAGTTTAGATTCCGTAGAAATATTGGAACACGTGAGGCAATACTGACTCTACGGCTTATCTTAGAAGCTAGATTAAGGAAATGCAAACCTACATTTCTAGCATTTGTAGACTTAGAGAAAGCTTTTGACAATGTTGACTGGAATAATCTCTTTCAAATTCTGAAGATGGCAGGGGTAAAATATAGCGAGCGAAAGGCTATTTACAATTTGTATAGAAACCAAATGGCAGTTATAAGAGTTGAGATACATGAAAGGGAAGCAGTGGTTGAGAATGGAGTGAGACAGGATTGTAGCCTCTCCCCGATGTTATTCAATCTGTATATTGAGCAAGCAGTGAAGGAAACAAAAGAAAAATTCGGAGTAGGTATTAAAATCCATGGAGAAGATGACATTGTAATTCTGTCAGAGGCAGCAAAGGACTTGGAAGAGCAGTTGGACGGAATGGACAGTGTCTTGAAAGGAGGATATAAGATGAACATCAACAAAAGCAAAACAAGGATAATGGAATGTAGTCGAATTAAGTCGGGTGATGCTGAGGCAATTAGATTAGGAAATGAGACACTTAAAGTATTAAAGGAGGTTTGCTATTTGGGGAGCAAAATAACGGATGATGGTCGAAGTAGAGAGGATATAAAATGTAGACTGGCAATGGGAATGAAAGAGTTTCTGAAGACGAGAAATTTGTTAACATCGAGTATAGATTTAAGTGTCAGGAAGTCATTTCTGAAAGTATTTGTATGGAGTGTAGCCATGTATGCAAGTGAAACATGGACGATAAATAGTTTGGACAAAAAGAAAATAGAAGCTTTTGAAATGTGGTGCTACAGAAGAATGCTGAAGATTAGATGGGTTGATCACATAGCTAATGAGAAGGTGTTGAATAGGAGTGGGGAGAAGAGAAGTTTGTGGCACAACTTGACTAGAAGAAGGGATCGGTTGGTAGGACATGTTCTGAGGCATCAAGGGATCACCAATTTAGTATTGGAGGGCAGCGTGGTGGGTAAAAATCGTAGAGGGAGACCAAGAGATGAATACACCAAGCAGATTCAGAAGAATGTAGGTTGCAGTAGGTACTGGGAGATGAAGAAGCTTGCACAGGATAGAGTAGCATGGAGAGCTGCATCAAACCAGTCTCAGGACTGAAGACGACAACAACAACAACAAAATTATATATATATATATATATATATATATATATATATATATATATATATATATATATATAAAATCAATTTTATTATAGTCAGACACACAGATATATCGTGTGTGATAATGACTGTAACAAAATTAATATATGTATGTGTGCTGGTGTGTGTGGCTTTATTTTAAAATCAGAGTATGAGACTCACGACGACTATAAGGACATGTTCACACTTCGCCCCTCCCCCCTCCCCCCGGCTCGGAAAAAAAATCTCTATCCACCCCTGTATACTAACTCTGATCGTTATCGACTGACTGTATCTTCCCATTTAAGTCTTTAATTTTTGTTGAATTGTTCAGTTAACAGCGCCAGAGCGGGCGAAGCATTATTATAGGAGTCAGCTGCTAATTTAGGCACCCAGTTTGGTTTGTTAACTCGTAAAAGTAAATTTCACAGGAGATTTCTAAGTATCCCCCTCAATGCTGTGGTTCCTTAGAGCCAGTTTGTAACAACCAATTTACCCATTTGCTAAACAACGCTCAGCGTTCGGGGCTATCAAATAACTGTTACATATGAGTAAAATCTTCCTCGTCTGGTAGCGAAAGGCCACAACTATTACTGGATGCCTTTTGGGCTAATTCGACTTTTCCAGTTATATTTCGTTCCATTCATGCCACTGACTGGCACCTAACAAATCTATAATTGATAGTTACGTGTATATGAGTCAAGAGCTTGCAGCGTCGCTGGTTTACACGTGGCAGTTCTGTGCTGCGCTACTGTGGTAACAGTGCAGTCAAATTTCGTGTCAGTTGCTCGGCGTCTTTCTGTTTCTGATGTTCTCGTGACTTTTTATTAACTTACGAAACAAGCTTGCTTTAGAGAACACCGAGTAAGCTTCTTTCAGATTGTATTACAATTTCTTCATTAGTTTGCGGGTGGCTGTGTTTATGATGTCGTAATTCGCAGAACCTGTAGAGAGGGCACTATTTAGGGAGAGTTTGTGGCAAAACAGCAGTTTGCAGAGTTAAAAACCTTTACGCAAGGATATAAGGTTTATCATCTAACTGTGTAAAATTTTCGTACAATTTATGACTGAATGAATTGATGAGAATAATTAATATCACTAAAGTATCAACAGATTTATTAACATCGATATAAAAAAACATATATGTATAAAATGAGTATTTCGGTTTTAATAATCACATATCAAACCTATATGCAGTTGACAGTAGAATAATTATCACGAAGAAGTTTTTAATAAAAATACATACTTTTTTTTTACTTCTGAATTTACCGCTATAAAGATCGTTGTGGTCGCATGATCTTTTGAATGGCATCACGAGTCAGTAAACAATATATATATCAGGCACAGTGATCTCTACACCACCTGGATGTAGAAACCTGGTCTCTTGAGTATAGAGCTGCAGCATGTCTGCAAATTCACGTGCGCGCGCACAGTATATTATGTTCCGCGACTTACTCTCTGCTTAATATTATTCTATCACGAGCATCTTCCCTAGTACTGTAAAAGGATTGTAAAACGTCGTTTGCCCAAACGGCATGTAACACTTCAAATGGAACCCTAAAATGAGAAAAAATATTGGCCCTAATTTCGATGGAATGAGATATGGAAGAAATCGACTTTGTGAGACATCAAACTAACTTCAAACTCTCAAAACTACGTTAACCGTTGCTTTAAAAGTCTTGACGATTTTGACCGCGATGTGTTACAAGTGAATGGTGACTTCATTCATATCAGCTGTCCACTGAAAAATTCAACCGAATAAGACTCTTGCCGTCTTGATCTAGCTTGTGTCCTGTACTATATTGGCTAGTTATGGGTGCAGATGTTTCGTACTCTGACGTTTTTGCAGTACTTACTATGTGAGAGTAGCAACCAAAAAGTAGACGGCCAGTATGTTACAGCATATTGATATCAACATAATCGACGATATTTATTAAGACTATTACAATCGTGGGCTCAGCTCGAATAGGAAACTTACGAGCGTTATAAATGCAGTCAACTTGCACGGTAATATTAAATTGGGTGTTTTTGGTGTGTATTTGGTCCTGTTATATCACTATTCTGTTACTTCGCGATACGAAAGTTTCTCTTTTAGATCTTGAAAAGGTGATCATTTAAATGAAGGGGCGGGAATGATATAGCCCAAAGCCACACTTTTCTCAAAATACGTTTTTTGTGTTAGTTCAACTTCTACTCAACAGAGGAAGCTATTGCGTAAATATTTTAACTTTCCCTCACTCGATGGCAGAGCAGTTCACACGTGCTGTTCTCATACTGTGAGGAAGCAATCTTTTTCGCGTCTGAAACAACCCAAAGCCGCAGTACAATGGCGCTTCCAAAGAAGAGGCTACTTCCATGCATAAGCGAAAAAGAAGATTCATATGTAGAAATTACTAGTTCTGAAGACGATTTTTCGTCCAGCGGTAGCAGTTATTGTTCCTCTGATGAATTTTCATCTGAAAATGGTTGGTAAGTCTAAAATACTTACTTCTTTAAACATTTAAAACATTGAGGCTTAGTTCTGTATCATAGTGAAATATTACTGCGTAATAATGACTGTTACATACTCGCTAATTAAAATATGTACATGTGAATCATGAACAAATTTTACTTCTCCTATTAATTACTGCGTTATTGGTAATAATTTAAATATTATAAGCCTATTTGTATAATATATTAACGTTTGGTATGTGTGTTAAAGTGGCTTTCTCATTCAGAATACTTTATTTGGCTCAGGATGCTGATGAATGTGAAAGGTCTCCTGAAGTATCACCTGCTAAATAACCTAAAGGCAAAAGAAATAGGAGAAATATTAGCAACTGTAAAAGGGAAAAATGTAAACGTCGTAGAAATTATGGCAGAGAGTACATACCGGTATCTGACAAAACAGGACAAATTGTTGGTGCTAAAATTCTTGGTCCTGGATGTAAATGTAAAAACAAGTGTTGGAACAAAATTCATGAATGTGTAGAGCAGATATTAAACTCTTTTTGGGATATGGGTGATTTTGCCAAAATAATTAGCTTCTGAGCAACGTTAAGATGCAACAAGTGCAAATGAGGTAACTATGATTAATGACAATTTGAAATTGATTTTTATATCGTGTACTTTTTATAGATAAAATATTATTATTTTGATTAATATATTTCATTTTTTAAGGTACCCAAAGAAAAGGAAAGCACAATTTCACGGCGAATGGTCACTTTTTCGTACCAGGTTAAGATTAATGGCTGTAATATTTTGGTATGCAGAGAAGCTTCAGAACAATGAAGGACGTCTCAAGAACTTACAAAAGTACTTGCATGATGGACACTCCACTTTTCCAAAACACAGAAGAGGTATTTAGCGATTAAATTAATGTTGCTTCCAAGAAAAACCATAATTTTGTTATGTTGTGCTTATTTATCCAGTGTTTTTCTGTACACTTCATACTCAGACACAAATTCACTAAATTGGTCTGACCTGGGAATTTACATTTAAAATCACTTTTTCTTTTTCTTTGTTTCCAGGAAAGAAAGGGAACCCATCAAGGACAATTTCATAAAAAGCAGTTCAGACAGTTCACAATTTCATAAATAATATACCTAAGTATGCCAGTCATTACAGCCGCTCACAGAACCCCAATAAAGTGTACTTCGAGCATGACATGTCAATTTCTTCATTATATCAAGTACATTATTTGAAATATTGTGAAGAAAATAATGCACCGAAAGTAAAAGTTTCAAAAATTCGAGATATATTTAACCAAGATTTTAATATTGGTCTTAAATTGCCTCGTTCAGACACATGTCATGTATGTGACGAATTTCAAATTCAAATAAAAATGCACAGTTGACCAACTCTGAAGATATTATTAGAAGATTAAAAATTGAAAGGGACCTACATCATGCCAAAGCATCTGCTTGACAAAATAAGATTACACAGCTTTCCAAATTAGCTAGGGAAATTTCTGAGGAATATCTTACAATAGCCTTTGACCTACAACAAACCTTTACAACACCAAGGCTTACATCTGGGCCTGCATTCTATAAGAGGAAGTTGTGGACTTACAATTTTAGTATTCATGATTGCAGGTCTGAAAAGATACATATGTTCGTGTGGAGTGAAGATGAAGCAAAGCGTGGATCTGACGAGATAGGAAGCTGTCTGATAAAATTCTTAGAAATACAAATGTCTCAGGCAAACATTCTTCACATTTTTAGCGATAATTGCAGAGGCCAAGGTAAAACTGGGCAATTGTAGCACTAGAGAGATCGCTAGTGCGTTCTGGAAAATTTAAGGCCATTGAACATTGGTTTCCACAAGTTGGACACACACGACTGCCCTGTGATCGAGATTTCGGTCGAATTGAGAAGCACGTTAAGATCAGAAACCCCACTGTGTGCACCCCTCATGATTGGGTCACAGTCATTAAAGAATCGTGTAAGAATAAGCCATTTTCAGTCGTTAAAATGAAGCAAGCAGACTTATAGATCTGACAGCCCTGCAGATAAATATTGCAAAAAAGGACAAACATGATGATGGATTTTATTTCCGATTTTCTGAAGCGACAGCTTTTCGTTTTGATGAAGGAATGCCATCACATTTAAAAGTGAAATATCAGTAAACTGAATTTGAAAAATTTCAGAACTGTAAATATCACTAAAAAAAGGACGAGTACATCAGGAGAGTAATCCGTACCAGCTCTCAAGGAAATACTTAAAGCCCATTCCAATTTGTTACAAAAAACTCAAAGATGTTATGTCATTAATGCCATACATACCAGATGTTTCGAAGGGATACTTCAACAGCCTGAGTGAATCAAAGGAACAAAATGATGAAAATGAAACAGAGGTGATAGATATTGGCTATATTGTGTGAAACACTGTAGTGACACTCATTGTCAGTTATGTTGTATATTGATGTAAACCTTGTGTAAAGTTAGTACGAGACAGGCCAAAGTCCAATGTTGTCTCACCCAGGGATAAAATATTTCTTTATTAAAAATGTTTAACTTTGTTCACAATATAACTATGCAAACGTGTATATTAACACAATAGAGAAATAAACTAGTTTTGTCAAAAAACCCGAAAAGTTGAAACACGATTTATGGATTTATTCGAAGTTTTAAAATGCTCCCATGAAAAATTCACATTTTGTGGCTTTGGATTATGTCATTCTCACCCCTTCAAATGTCTCTCGTGCTGAGACGCGCAGTTCTGCATGCCACTTGCTCATACCACTGTTTTTAGCGTGAGCGATTTCTATTCTAAGCACATTTTCGTGCGCTTCTGAGCGTTCTAGGTCACCCACCTCCCTTATGAGGCACCTGCCCCTCTTAGTGCTTCTGCGTGTAAAGGAGAATGTGTTTGAGACGCGGAGCCGCTGGGGTGATCTGCCTTTGCGCCTCTGAGAACAGCCGCTGCAATAGAGAGCGCAGCGGGCAGCCGGCTGTCAGCTGTCTGGAAGGGGAGGGAAGGCCGAGGAATGCTTTGTGGCGGTCAGACGCACGACCCATTGTGCTCTGCGCTGCGGCCACAGTACGCACCAGTATAAATAAATTCATGAGCGCTGCGCGGCTGAAACCGCACAAAGCGCGTGCACCGGAAACACTGAGGCTGTCTCAGCAACCCTGCCCATCGCTTCATTTTCAGCACGCCACAAGAGCAGCCGCCAGAAGCTGTAGCACTAAGGCTTCACGCACAAAAAGGACGAGCAGCGCGCAACCACATACCCCAGTCAGACAGTCGTAAAAAAACAAGGCTATACTTTGTCAAAATACGTGAAAATTTCGGACTCTTTCCAGTTGTTTATTTTTTCAAAGAGCCTCAGTTTATTGTGCTCTTACCACATTGGCATATATTTCCTTTGTTAAAGAGCGCAAAAATCTCTACAAATTTAATTACTGCAACTTCTTTCTGCATGCAATACCGAGGGCGCTACAGTTCGTCAAAAAATAACGATTTTTCAAAACTCTGCAAAATGTCGAAATACCAAATTATTTCAATTTTTGTTTATGTAGTAAAAACGTATTACATGTTACGTTACACACTGGAAACTGAGCATCTCACTTTGCGACATGGCCAGGATTACATCATCGCTGACATTTCGTTCAGTACCCACTTATAGTCGGGTCAGATAGTGAAGTTTTTTGTGGCGTATTCGACAGACTAACTGCATACAGATGTCGTACATGTTTTGTCTTAGAATGACGTTAATGACCAGTTATAAGAAAAAAATTGTGTAGGAACTGTTATTTAGCGGACAGCATAGCAGTTTTCTTTGGTGATTGTTTCCATGGCGCGCTCACCGCCATCAACATACAACGATAAGCTTCGTACGTTACTGTAGTAGCTTCCATTCAGTATGTTTCCGTAATATTGTGATGCTGAAAATGAGTGTGTGTAACATGAATTTGCGTTTCATTTGCGAAAAAAAGTGATGAGTGAGCAACGTGCTGTGGAAAAGACACACCACACTGATCGATTGTAGTATTAAACGTAGGGAGTCTTCTCATACACGTTTTTTTGGAAAGGCTCACTGAAGTGACAGTACGTGAAAAATGCTATAAGAAGTGTGTTAATGAGAGACTGATAGCAGATAGCTTCGACTGGCTAACGAACCAACACGCGTGCCGCGTCGGTCGCAGGAAAACGGTCACTTCAGTTTCAAAGAGAACTGCTTCTTACGTGCATAAGTAAATCGTGATGAGTTTTTAACCAAGCAATTAAAACTGCCATATGCAAACGAAATTTTGTTTACAAAGTAATGAAGTTGCAAGTGCTATCTACAACTTCTCTTTCTAAAGACAGGAAGGTAAAGTGTTGGAGATAAATCGGTTTGCACAGCATCCTACAAATTCGACAATTAACATATTCTGTTCACTCACGCCGTTTTGTGGATGTACTACATCTGTGACATTACTAAGAAACATGAACACCTAAACTCAGCACTTGGCACGTTCAAGAAACTAGACCCTATCCTAGGTCTATGTATGATCGCTAGGTGGTATCCTAATTAAGATGGCGCTTTTGGAGCTGAGAAGACTTTCTGCGTGCTAGAACCTGACAAAACAAAGCTTGCAACAGATGTCCAACGACAATTTACGATAAAGTACGGGAAGGCAAAACCAACCGGAATGGCAATCTACAGTCTGCATGTAAAGTTCGTTGAAACTGGGTGTTTGTGTGGCAAGAAGGGAAATGTTCTGCCAGGCATGACTGCAAATGACACTGGACGAGGGTGAGAAGCTTTCGCGAGAAGTTAAAATGGTTCAAATGGCTCTAAGCACTATGCGACTTAACATCTGAGGTCATCAGTCCCCTAGACTTAGAACTACTTAAACCTAACTAACCTAAGGACATCCCACACATCCATGCCCGAGGCAGTATTCGAACCTGCGACCGTAGCAGCCGCGTGGTTCCGGACTGAAGGGCCTAGAACCGCTCGGTCACAGCGGCTGGTCGCAAGGAGTACGGCAAAATATCTACGCAGAGCTTCGTGTGAGTTGGATATGTCAACAGCGACTGTGCGACGTGTTTTGTCTAAAAAATTAAACGGAAAACCATACAGACTACAGTTAGTGCAAACTTTATAACTTAAGGACAAAGACCAGCGAATCGAATTTTACTACGCATTGCCGGTCGAAGACGATGGTTTTGTGAATTCGATAACATTTTTCTGATGAGTCAGCACTTCATACAAATGGAAAGCAAACAGGCACAATTGTAGAATTTGGGGAACCGAAAACCCACATAATACGGTAGAACACCAGCGAGATTGTCCGAAGATCAATGTCTTTTGTGCCATGTCTCACAAGAACTTTATGGGGCTTTCTCCCTTGAAGAATAAAGTGTTACTGTAAAGTTCTTTCTTTAGACGTTGCAGAACTGGTTAACCCTGAACTCGCGTGGTGACTTTTCTGTAACATATGACATGGGCTCTCTGGGGCCCATGTGTTTAAACCGAGATTTAAGGCAAAAACCGTTTGATATTTTTAACTTATGCTATACAACATTAATTTTTACAATTATTTAAGTATTGTTTAAATGCTTCTAGTATATTTTATTGCACTAAACAAAGCCTGCACCATTTTACTACTTATCACACAAAAGCACATAATTTTGTGTGGTTATTTAAATACTACACGTAAATGGACTGTTGGAATACTGAATATTACATTCTGGAAAATTATGCAATCTCTGTAGCAAAAAACTTTCCAAATTAAACTAAATTCCAGGGTTTAAATTTGCGCATAAATACTCCACCCGATAGGCACAAAAAGAAAGTCTGTCAAATTGACATTCATTGTTGGGAACTACATTTTTCTTATCACACTCAGAACACATTCCATTTTAACAGACTCTTTAAGTATTTCATTGAAGAAACAGATCCCCATCACAACTTACCTGAAATTCTTCCTCTGAATGATACTGTTGCTCGGTAGCAGAACTTTGATGAGTGTCTAATGTAAAATCGTCATTTTTTTCGTTTATTTCTTGATCTATATCACTGACACCTTCCTCCATAGACTAACTGACTATTTTATCAAACTCGGGAAAGTTATAACTGACACATCCGTTCGAGCACATTTTGAGCTATAGGGCACCGTACTGAAGAAAATAGCTACATAGTTCACGAGGCTCCGTCTAGGAGACTCCAACACCCATCAATAACACGTGCCAACAATAAACACAGTAGGTGATAACGCAACCGACAAAAAAACATCGTAGGCTTGGCAATCTAAGGAGGGTAGGGGGAGTATAGAAGCATTCCACCACAACTGGCGTTGGAGAGCGGGTGCGAAAGTTTTCGCGCTGTCTGAGAGACCACACCTCGTGAGTTAAGGGTTAATGTCATCGTTTGCAAACAGACTCAGAGAATTTTGCCTTTAGTCCGTAAGTTAGATGATGCACCCCCACATTTTCACCATGATGTTAGGGTAATCTTAACACGGTGCTGCCCAATTGATGGATTGGTCGTGGTGGAGCAACAGACCATTGTGTGCTAAAATGTCCTCCTAGGTCCCTAGATATTACCCCTTATGATTTCTTTTTGTGGGGTTGCATAAAGGACCTTGTTTATGTCCCTCCTCTTCCAGGTAACGATGTGGGCTTGAAAATGAAAGCTGAATGAACAACACTCACATTTTTAGAAGACATGTTGGCCAAAGTGTGGCAAGAGTTTGATTATCGCGTCGACGTTTGTAGAATCACACATAGTTATCACGCGGACTGCATGTAAAGTGACTGTTGTTGAAAAAAAAATTACAAAGTTATTCTTTCAAATTATGTATATTGTTACTTTGTAATGCTACTCATTTGTTTACAATAATGTTTTTAAAGTGTTCCCAGACTTTTAAAACAGGCGATATTTATACAGGGTGTTACAAAAAGGTACGGCCATCCTTTCAGGAAACATTCCTCACACACGAAGAAAGAAAATATGTTACGTGGACATGTGTCCGGAAACGCTTACTTTCCATGTTAGAGCTCATTTTATTACTTCTCTTCAAATCACATTGATCATGGAATGGAAACACACAGCAACAGAACGTACCAGCGTGACTTCAAACACTTTGTTACAGGAAATGCTCTAAATGTCCTCCGTTAGCGAGGATACATGCATCCACCCTCCGTCGCATGGAATCCCTGATGCGCTGATGCAGCCCTGGAGAATGGTGTATTGTATCACAGCCGTCCACAATACGAGCACGAAGAGCCTCTACATTTGGTACCGAGGTTGCGTAGACAAGAGCTTTCAAATGCCCCCATAAATGAAAGTCAAGAGGGTTGAGGTCAGGAGAGTGTGGAGGCCATGGAATTGGACTGCCTCTACCAATCCATCGGTCACCGAATCTGTTGAGAAGCGTACGAACACTTCGACTGAAATGTGCAGGAGCTCGATCGTGCATGAACCACATGTTGTGTCGTACTTGTAAAGACACATGTTCTAGCAGCACAGGTAGAGTATCCCGTATGAAATCATGATAACGTGCTCCATTGAGCGTAGGTGGAAGAACATGGAGCCCAATCAAGATATCACCAACAATGAGTCGCATGTCAACACAAGCACCGAAGTCAACATTACCTTCCTTCAATTGGGCCAATTGGCGGTGAATCTATGAAGTACAGTACATACTGACGAAACTAAAATGAGCTATAACATGGAAAGTAAGCGTTTCCGGACACATGTTCACATAACATATTTTCTTTATTTGTGTGTGAGGAATGTTTCCTGAACGTTTGACCGTACCTTTTGTAACACCCTGTATAAGTATAATCAAGTACCTACTTCGTGTTGCCAACTTCAGTTTATAATAATTCAGTTTTCTATCGCTGTTTATTTAGGACTCTGTCACAGAATGAGTAACTGACGTAGTTTGATAAATATGCATGATTCAGGGACGAAATGCCCTGAAGCTTAACTTCGATTAATGATGTACGAATCACAATAGATGGATGCCCAGGAATCACCCGATTGCTCACGGAGTGATTGAACACAGCAAAGTGAGATTTTCAAATCCAATAGATAACATAAAATGTAACATATTTGTACTACATAAACAGAAACGGAAAAGAAAGTGCTGAAAACTTGGTGTTTTGACATTTTGCAAAAAATCTGAAAAATGTGTAGGTTCTAGTGAACTAGAGCGCCCTAGGTACTGCGTGCGGAAAAATGTTATAGTTATCAAATTTGTAGAAAATTTTGTGTCATTTTAAAAGCTACGAGCAGAAGGAACTGAGATTTTCTTTAAAAACTGAAAAAGTCCGAAATTTCAGAAGTTTTTTGATTATTTCACCGTAGCCGACATAAATTTTGTTTGTGAATCTTGATTTTCCACTCTTTCCGGCCATGTGAACGAATTAAAAGAACAACATCTCGTGCCCGTCCTTTCGCAAGGTATATCCCACTATTTCACTGGACTACCTGCGCGGTCCCGCCGCCAAAGACCACGTGCGGCGGGCCGAGTATCCGAGCCCTCCTACAAGAGCAGTGTAGCGGCCACTCGTATTGCGTTCATACTTACTGTCAGCAACTGCTTCAGTTAGTCCCTGTATTGTCTCTATGTTTTTATACAGGGTGATTCATGGAGATACGCAAATATTTTAATAAGTTATTCTACAAGTACAACTAAAGAAAAAGTTCTTAAACATAGCTCCGCGGCCGGCCGGTGTGGCCGTGCGGTTCTAGGCGCTTCAGTCTGGAACCGCGTGACCGCTACGGTCGCAGGTTCGAATCCTGCCTCGGGCATGGATGTGAGTGATGTCCTTAGGTTAGTTAGGTTTAAGTAGTTCTAAGTTCTAGGGGACTGATGACCTTAGAAGTTAAGTCCCATAGTGCTCAGAGCCATTTGAACCATAGCTCCGCAAATGTTTATTTACGATTAATAAGAGATTTTGCCTGAAATTTAGCAAATTCGCTAATATGATGCCATCGCAAAAATGTACGAGGTTAAAGTAAAGCACGATTTCCATTTATTTTGTTGATACTCGTCTGGTGAGTGTAATAAAACGCGTCTCAGACGTGTATTTGCAGTAGTTTTCCAGAACATCCAGAGAAGCAAAGTTTATTATACAAGTAATTTTGTTTAGTTTCCATTAAGAACGTAGAGCATTTTTTGTAGAACATTACTGAACATTTATTGTGAATTATTGTGAAATTGTATGTGCACTGTACAACTTCCTTAACACTGAGTTTTGTTTCTTCGGTTTAACATGAATTCACGTGTGCTATGGTATTAATGAAAACAGATTATCTGACACATTCGTACAGTTTCAGTTAACGTTATTACCACCATTTTTCCAAAATTAATTTCTCTATAACTTCTGTTGAGAACTTTGACCAGTTGTCTGAAATTTAAAAAAGAAATTGGGCCAGTTTGTTAATAACTTTAAAATTTTAAGAAATTACGTCTTTGCGTCTCTGGATGTTCTGGAGCCGGCCGGGGTGGCCGAGCTGTTCTAGGCGCTACAGTCTGGAACCGCGCGACCGCTACGGTCGCTGGTTCGAATCCTGCCTCCGGCATGGATGTGTGCGATGTCCTTAGGTTAGTTAGGTTTAAGTAGTGCTAAGTTCTAGGGGACTGATGACCACAGAAGTTAAGTCCCATAGTGCTCAGAGCCATTTTTTGATGTTCTGGAAACCTACTACAGATACACGTCTGGGACATGTTTTATTAGATTCACCAGATCAATAACAACAAAATAAATGAAATGCGATGGCTTCATACTAGCGAATTTGCTAAATTCCAGGCAAAATCTTTTATTAGCCGTAACTCCGTAACCAAAAATTTGCGGAGCTATGTTTAGGCCTATATGAACTTTTTGCTTTAGTTTTTCTTGTAGAATAACATATTAAAATATTTGCATATCTTCGTGAATCATCCTGTATATGATCTCAGCTGTTGTTCGCTAATATGTTGAAGGAGAATAAAAATTTTTTTCTTTGTAGCCGTGTCGATGTTTGTCTTACAACTAGCGATGAGTGTGATGTTCACGTCAGTCTGTTTGGCTGTTTCTACGGTTTTGCTGCCACGGACTTGTCGGCCTCATTGACTACGCAGACCCCAACGCCTTCAGATTACCCGCCCCCCTTTCCTCACTATGACGACGCGGCCGAAGACTGGAAGGCTTACGAGAAGCAGCTTCGTGAACACTTCCTCACTTTTGATGCCACTGATGCAAATGTGTGTAACGCATTGTTCCTTTCCTGGACTTTGTCCTCGTTATCTAACAGTTGCCAGTCAGCCACGCTCCAGGAAGTTGCGTCGCTTTCGTACGACGAAAAATTCAAGCTGCTGTCAAAATATTGCCGTAAATGCGTTCACGTCATTCCATTGCTGTCATCGTCTTGAACAGCCCCACCACTCACACCTGGCTTGGGCAGGTTTAACTCCACGGCCTCAGTCGCAAAAGTCGGTTTGTTACTAATGTTCATCGTGATCCCAATGCTGATTTTGTGGTCTGTGATGACAACATTCGATAGGCTCCTGACAAGGACGTGCATCAAAGCGGACTACAGTGTGGGACTCCATCTTTGGATTTCAATATTCCTCTGTCTTCCGAGGTAGCTCGTGCTGCTGGTGATCGCACTGACGCTTGGTATGAAATTGCCACAGTGCATTCTGTTCCTCGTTGTCGGACATCAGTCAGTTCTCAGAGAGAAGACGACGTGGCAGCCGTACAAACGTGGTCTCTGTGTCGCATTTGGATAGCGGGTGCCAAATAACAACAAAATCCACAACTACATCAACGGCTCCCACCTTCCATCCTGCTTCGTGCAAACGTGACAGGGTCGCGTGCCGTCAGTGCTGGGCAACTTACAGCAACTGTAAGAAAACAAGTGTTGTGTTGGCAGAAGAGCCAATACCGTGTTACTAGTGGAGGCCGAAATGCATGCGTTTTAGCTCACGCAGGCTGGCGTGAGGAGGGAAGAACTATACTGACGTGAGGTCTGGAACATGACAAGGAATGAGAATTCAGTAAGCGGACGTAATTAGTTTGACACTTAACTTTAATCCATTAGTGATGAACGTCGCTCTTGACGGTATATGATTCACAATATTATCTGTTCAGAATACATTCATAGTTACTGAATATGGCGCCTTGCTAGGTCGTAGCAAATGACGTAGCTGAAGGCTGTGCTGAACTGTCGTCTCTGCAAATGAGAGCGTATGTAGACAGTGAACCATCGCTAGCAAAGTCGGCTGTACAACTGGGGCGAGTGTTAGGGAGTCTCTCTAGACTAGACCTGCCGTGTGGCGGCGCTCGGTCTGCAATCACTGATAGTGGCGACACGCGGGTCGACGTATACTAACGGACCGCGGCCGATTTAAAGACTACCACCTAGCAAGTGTGGTGTCTGGCGGTGACACCACGAAAAGAACACATAGCGTCTGTGTGTCAACATCAGCTCCTTCCTGCAGACATAGACGTGGATGCTAATTGTGTGTCTCCAGTTTATCGAAGTAGAAGTGATGGCCAAAGTGTTCCAACTAGTAGTGCACGTGTGCGCAGCCATGACATTACTGGATTCACAAACTCATGAGAAGATGATTGATAGCCTCTACATTTAAACACATTTTTCACAGTGAGGGATAGCAGAAGGCTCGGAGTTCGTCATACTGCAGTCACGTACCCGATCACTGTTTCAGTGCTAGCCGTCCCCGGAAGATATTGTCTGTCCGCCAAGACTCTTTTCCATCTCAAACAAGCGATGTCAATCAATCACTATGTGATAATCAACAGCATACCAGTGGACAGATGGGACAGAAAAGGCGCCGTCGATACACAGTAGTAAGCATCACAGTTGATGGTGTGATAAATTTTAGCAATTTTACCAGTTGTTCCATAATTTCAGCACCAACCAATAATGTAGCAGCATGATTCCCAGTTTCTGTATCATCACTAAACCGCCCCTCCACTACACTGCCAGTACCATACACTACACTGCAAATGTAGATAGATGACTATGCAGTACGTCCATTCATTCTTAAATCTCGAACATAAGGAAGTTTTGTGATGATATAACAGACAGAGAAGAACAAGAAACGTGTGGTTTTTATGCATCTTGGAGCTCCAGATTGGCGGAGTTTTAAGCATTTTACGTAAATCAACTGCGCTATCAATTCTAAAGTATTATTCTAGTGTCTGGGGTCAGTAGCAACACAGTATTGGTAAGAGAGAACATAAATACATGCTCTCCTAAGGCAACACTCTTGTGCACTTAAATCTCGCTATAATGTTAGAACGGTGCAGTTAGGCTGCTCTACGATAAACTGGTGACAAGCTGTAAAGTGAAAAATGTACTACCTTGCATACCAAAGGAAACATCGATTCTTTGTGATACATGTGGAGTATAGCTTTCCAGAGGCATATAGCACTCAGTGTTCACATCCTATCATGGTTCAGAAATTATACTATGATGACATCTTTCCTATAAAAAAATGATCGTTAGTAACAGATTATGCCTCTTACAAGGAAACAGGCAATCACATAGGAGCAGTCATGCTGCCATTAACTCCGTAAACAGGACATGTGTCAAGCAGAGGTATACACAGGGGTTGCAGTACCTCACACAGGCCTGTCGTCAACTTAGAATCATTGTAGTTTTGAAACTGAAGACTCGATTTTATGCCCAAGATGCGACAGGGAATGGAGTACGTCCAGAGGAGTATCCTGAAACAGCATGGACATGTTTCGTCATCATCACACATAAGTTCGAAGTGCTCTGACGACTGAGAGGTTTGCTGCTAACGATCTCAGGCAGATAGTGCTCTAAGTCACACACACAGAACACGAAGTTGTATACGAGTAGAACGCAGGTTATGTCTCAAAACTGATACACCCCAACAGAACAATGGAAAAATTGTTAAATGACTTGCAGTGACGTCTCTCTCCCTCTCTCTGGAATGCATCATCAATCTACCAGCATACCTGTCACAACTACATCTCAACCGATCACTCCATCCACTTTCTGTCATTCTTTAACGCAGATGCAAGCCAGTTTAGAGGCAGATGGTTCTCTTTCTCCCAGGAAAGCATCAAAGGCAGCAGTCAACCCGCATGTAATTTTTACCTCAATCGATATACAGTAGAATGTTGCCATATAGCAACTGTTTGTTAGCTGAAACCGCAAAGTTGTGATTGGTGGAGAGTACAGAGACGCACAGTGTAAATTCTGTTTGTCAGGATTTAAAACACCTAATTAGTCCTGCACAGGGTCAAACATGCGACCCATTTCATAGTTGTATATTGCAGTCCTCTAAACGGACGAAGGTTTATGTGATGTACTCGGTTTCCTGTCGCATCTTGGACATAAAATCGAGTCTTCAGTTTCATAACTACGATGATTCTAAGTCGCGACAGGCATTTGTGAAGTACTGCAATTCCTAGTATACATCTGCTTGACAGATATCCTGTTTACGGGGTTAGTGGCAGCATGACTGTTCCTATGTGTTTGTTTCCTTGTAAGAGGGATTCTCCATTACTAACAATCACTTTTTTATTGGACTGATACCAGCATACTATAATTTCTGAACCGTGGTCGGCTATAAACAGTGGGCGCTATGCAAATCTGGAAAGCTATATTGCGCATGTATCACAAGGAATCGATGGTTTCTTTGGTGTGCAAGGTAGTAGATTTTTTCATTTCACAGTTTGTAACCATAGTTTATCGTAGAGGAACCTGCGAGGAGAATGTATGTCATACACTGGAAATATATTCCTTACATTGGAATATTAACAGCGTTGCATGACTAATAGGTCACAAACCGCACCGCTCTAACATTATAGCGTGATTCGAGTGCAGAATCTTGTCGATTTAGGAATGCACGTATTTATGTTCTCTCTTCATACTGACCCCAGACATTAGAACAGTACTTAAGAACTGCTAGCACAGTTGATCTCCGTCCGTCTGGAGTTACGTCATATATGAAAACCACACATTTCTTCTTCTTAACGGTCTATTATACCATCACATCACTTTCACATCTACTATAC
Source organism: Schistocerca americana (assembly GCF_021461395.2). Lineage (NCBI taxonomy): Eukaryota > Metazoa > Arthropoda > Insecta > Orthoptera > Acrididae > Schistocerca > Schistocerca americana. The sequence continues at coordinate 27,995,826 of NC_060126.1, read as the reverse complement.
GCCGATAAGAGGTGTTAACCTCCTCGATACGCCCACAACTAGAGAAATCTTGTGCACTTTGATGGGTGCCTTGAGTAAGGTTGGTGGCGAACAGCATTTATGGACTCAGCTCGCTTTGTTCCTTCACAAGACATGGAATGTAGCGATCTACTTCTGCTCAGCTGAGCTCGCTTTGTTCCTTCACAAGACATGGAATGTAGCGATCTACTTCTGCTCAGCTGCGAATTTAATAGGTGACAGTGTTGCATGGAGCGATGGTCAGAGACAATGCAAGGAGGTCTTTCAATCTCTAACTTTATCTTAAGAATGCGAGAATGCTCTGTGACTCTCATCCGTATAGGGAACGATGGGCAATGGTAATCGTAAATTACGCACTATGATTGAAGTGCTAGAAATATGTACATCGCTGTCTGGTATACTTCGGTGTATATGTTCGAGAATTAACAATAAATGAACATACGGCGCAGTCACCTACATTCGCAATCTAGTATATGGAACTCACAAAGTAGTGGATGGGCGGTTTAGTGATATTGATAGCAATACTTGTGTGCACCAGTAAAACCAAGTAACATAGCCGCCGCTTATAAACGATTACGTTTCTCTACCTAACACACATTGGTCCCACCCAAAGGAAAAACAAATGGTACATATCCATCCATCGCGGATTTTGGCTCTATAGTAGCATTCAGTTATTGGCCAAATATTAAACTTAGTAGGGATATATGATAGATTCGCTGTGATCAGCAGGCTTACAAATTGTGTGTTCTATGGTCAGTGTTCCTACGTGTGCAAAGAAAATGACTTTGTCCTGTCGTAAATAAGTTATGGATTTGAGATGGCAATTTGCGATAGCTATAAGGGGATGAAAGATCTCTTTATGTGAAAAATTATGTCCAGTCGTAAGAAGGATATAGGTATTTATATTTCCAGAGCCACAGTCTTCAGGAGGAGGTACTTCCGGTACATTGTCGAACGTCGTCAAATTGAGAGTGCAATTGTAATATTTAACTGTAAGCACAGTGACAGAATATATATGGCTGGTTTCCTAGGACGATTGTGTCTGGGGTGCGGGACCACGTGTTGCGGCGGTAACCTGCGGCCAGAACGATTGAAATTTCTAACTTACGGCAGGAGCCGTCAGAACTGGGTGGGTTGGCAGTACAAGAATGCAGCTGACCCAACCCAGTCATCCTCTAGGCTGGTAAACAGCGAACTACTCGTAATACTCTGTGTTGGGCAGCCTTCGTGATTGCATGGGTTCTCCATGGAAATTTGAAAAGATTCAATATGGGAGCGTATTTGCACTGGACAGTTAATCCGTCCCATGTAAATTGTCAGGTTGACTGCTTCTAGACGTTTCCCATCTTTATTTTGTTGATAGAACATCGATTGTGGTGTGCGTTATGCGTATCTAGATGGTAAAAGACAGGTGAAAAAGATGTTTGCTGGCTCTCTAGACAATAGATACATCTTACTTGACTTTGTAAAGTAGAAGGATGATTTGGAATCCGTTATATCATTGACATTGGTAACTGTTAAAAAAAATATGAGTGGAACTACCAGCTTCCTCTATTTTTCGAGTTTTCAGGTAAAGTTCTTCGCAGACGAGATAAATTTCTAGTCAGTTGTTTGCAGTATGTTCCACCTCGGTGTACCTCGCCAAAGTTTCGGGTTTTTAGAGAAATAGTGTCCACTCTTTACCCTCACAATTATACTAAGCAAGCGATCGGTATGATAGTGCTATGTGCTTGATATCAAATGGTTCAAATGGCTCTGAGCACTATGCGACTTAACTTCTGAGGTCATCAGTCGCCTAGAACTTAGAACTAATTAAACCTAACCAACCTGAGGACTTCACACACATCCATGCCCGAGGCAGGATTCGAACCTGCGACCGGAGCGGTCACTCGGCTCCAGACTGTAGCGCCTAGAACCGCACGGCCACTCCGGCTGGCTGCTTGATATCGAGAACTATCGTGTACTCCGGCAAACCATATGCAAATACATATGTTATAGAATTACAGAATACAGAGATGGGTGTAGAAAGCATGGCAGCAAGCATACAAGCAGCTCGGGGCAGGAAACAGTAATGTCTTTGTGCCAGGGGGAACCAGCCCAGCCTTTGTACAACAATGAGTGCCCACTGTCCATGGACGACGCTCTGATCGCACGTTAGGCCAGCATGTGCGTGGGGGCAGTTGACTCGTGACCACTGGCCGCAGTGGATGACCGACTGACCTCGCAGAAAATATCAATTGCTGCCACTATATGTATGGTGCATGGGACCATGTATTTTTGGGATCTGGCTGTCTTCGCAGTATGCGTACAAGTGTCTGGTTGTCGATAGCTACATGCAGGATGCAGGAGTGATGATTTTTTATGGTGCAAGATACGAATTGTGTTTACTATATCAGTATGGCATGTTTTGATACAGCAAGATTTGGAGATCGGTTTCACGCTTAAAAAGTTCAAGCTTTCCTGAACGGTAGCCGTGCAGTGTAGTTGAGGAGGTGTCTTTGGTGGTTGTTTCCGTATTTCATGATCTATAGACCGTTTTTGCAGGTTTTAACTTTCAGTGAAATGTGGTTTCTGTATGTTTTTTTGAACAGAAAACGGAGACCCTTAAATTTAAAACTAGATAACATCTCCATAGATGATGTACCCACAACAAAATTCTTAGGGTTGCACATTGACAGCTTTAATGAAGGGGAATGAACATGCTATGAAACTCTCGAAAAAGATATCCCCATATGTTATGCACTTAAAGTCCTTGTATCCGCATGCAGTAGTGAATGTTTGAGAACTGTATACTTTAGTTATGTTCATTCAGTAATCACTTATGGTATTATTTTCTGGGAAAACAGTGATCAGAATTTACAAACAGTACTTAAAATGCAAAAGAGAGCAGTAAGAATTAAAACAAAAAGCAGTAAGCGGGCCCACTGCAGAGCACTTTTCAAAATGTTAGAAATTCTAACTGTTCCTTGTGAATTTATATTCCAAACCATAGTGTACAACAAGAAAAATATAGAAAATTATAGCACAAACACCAGTTTTCATAACTATAGTACAAGAACAAGTCACAGTCTTCACCTAGACAGGAAGAATAAACATAAGGCTCAAAATAGCTTCTTGTTTGAAGGTGTAATACTGTATAATAAACTGCCGCAGAAAATAAAAGCGGCAGATAACATGTACCGCTTTATGAAAAATCTTAAATTTGTATTTGCAGGAACACTGCTTTTACACTATAAGTGATTTCCTTAGCGCAAAATGATTGTAAATAGCCTTTGTTTCACCATATTTTGATAAGGAGCAAAAAGATTGTAAATAACTTATATGCCACAATGTTTAACTACGTGTAACAACAAACTGTATAAATATATGAATGTTCGCAACTGACAACATCCATACATTTAAAATGTCCACAGATGGCTAAATAAATAAATAAAAGATCTGTTCAAAATAGCTTTGTTGCTGAAAGTGTCATAATTGTTCCATCTGCAGAAAGTGGAGGGCAGTGCTGCCACACAGGCAGCAGTAGCAGTTTAGCGGGTTTCACACCGAAAAATTCAGTCTTTCCTCGACAGTAGCAGAGCAGTGTAATTGAGGAAGTGTCTAGGCGATAGTTTCCGTGTTTCATGATCCGTAGATCACTTATGTAAGGTTTAACTGTCAGTGCAATATGACTACTATATATTTTTTTAATCTGTGCAAAATAGTTTTGACGATCAAAGTTTCTGAATTTGTCTGTCTGCAGAAAATGGCGGAAAGTGCTCCTACACAGGCAGCAGCAGCAGCTGTTGGCGGGTAAATTCAGTAAGAGCCAAACTGATTGCTCCATTCACAAGACATCCATTGTGTGAGGCATAGGGGCCTCTACAGACTGGTTCGAACAACGAGATGTCCACAGAAAATTCTGTGAAGTCTGAGAGTCACACGATGTCTTCCTTGTTTAAATGGTTAGAGACCCATCCAAGCAGACCATCCACTTTCGGCGGGATGCTGTCCCTCATACGCATTTTGGCTGTAGAACATCTTTAAACTAGTAGCTATAGGACATCGAAAATTCCAGCCACATTTTTGGCCTTTAGGATAGTGTTTCGAATTATGTTTGTGTAATTGTTCCGATTTTCCCGTCTGTGCTTAGACAATAGAGTGTACTTCGAGAAATGAGGAAAATAACGACCCTGACTCCTGCAGCAGCAAATGTAAAACTAATCCCACACGTCGTTTCAGAGAACTGATCAAGACCACAGCAGCTGTAGGACTCAGATATTTTTCTGCACGTGACCGCTCCTCCAACAGAGTGCATGCAACAGAGTGAACGGCTTACCTGGACTGCTTGTGCTGGCTTATCTACAGTTACAGCACATGCGTTTTACAGCACGACTTTTGAAGTGTAACGTATCCCAATCATGCTGCATCTTCATACTTTGATGAAACGTATTTGCACTGCTGTCCACACAGTCCTCGCCTGTGTGGTTACAATTAATATACCTGTTAGACTTCCTTCTCCTCCAGCACAGACATTTCATCCATTGGACACAGTGAACTATTATATCTGTCCTCCTAGTCTTTGAGCTATATGCAGGCTGAGTCCTTTTCCCGCCATTTTTCCGAAGACCGCCATCTTGGATTGTGTCACAGAAGGGGAGGGGAGGGCCAACAGTGCCCTCTCGTGATGGTATTGTGAGCTAGGTCAGTTGGACTCAGGACCTCATGGTGAATACATTGGATGTAGCTACTGCCTATGACAACTGAAATTGTTTAAATAAACAATGCATACTTACATCCACCGTATACGGCAGCACAGCATAGATTGAGTCCTTTTTCCCCCGATTTCCACATGGGGTTGGGGAGGGGAGGGGAAGAATGTATGCCGAATAAAGACTTACATCCATCCTATCTGGCAGCCCAGCACAGTCCATTTCATGCCAGTTTCCAGATGGGGGAGGGAAAGGGAATGGAGGGGAGGAGGGGGGTTAGGCTAGTGTAGGTAGCCCAATTGACCTATTTTCCCGCCAAAACTTGAACTTCCTGGCATGATATCACTGTGATGTTGCCACATCTACGGACGGCCATCTTGAATAAATTTGGCAACAATGCAGAATGGGATGGCACCTCCCTTGCCTCCCACTCAGGATCCTTACCAGCAACAGGTTCTCTGTGTCCTGAATTCTCGGCTCATTACTTGGATGGCTTAGGTTGAGACACGACGTTTGCAGCCCACCCGTAAATCCAGGTCGCGACTGCTCTTTTTCCATTCACACCCTATTCCAGTGGCTCTGTGTCATCATGTGAAATCAGAATTGGACAGCCTGCCATCATTGGTAGGTCATACAACCTATTACATCAAGTGAGTGGTCAACATCCCTTGTAATTTCTAAGAAGACCAGCTGGTCAGCTTTGCCTCTGTGATGGCTTTATTGTTTCATTTAATGCTCAGTCTATCATTGACACCTACCGCTTGCCCTGTCCAGACGAGTTATTGGCTAGACTAACCAGGGACAGATTTTTTTCAAAATGGATCCATCTGAAGGTGATTTACAGGTTCCATTAGATGAGGATTCTAAATGGCTCCATTTTATTATCATGCCCTTTGGGTTATACCAATAGTAGCACCTTCCATTCAGTGTGGCTAGCCCCCCCGGTATTTTTCAGCATTTTTACAATTGACGATCCCTGTTCCATGATGCATTGATAATCTCGATGACATCATCGTAATGGGTCATCCACAAAAGACCGTTTTCCTAGTTTCCACACATTGTTCATGGTCTTTACATACTATAGGGTTGAAATGCAACTTGGCCAAGTCACACTCTTTTCAGCCATCCATTGTGTATTTGATGTTTGAAGTCTCTTGGGATGGTGTTAAGCCTTTATTTCATAGTGTCACCACAGTCACTGCCGTGCTTCCCCATAAAAAATGTCAAAGAACTGCAAGTATTTCTAGGCAAAATTGCTACTATTACAAACTTATTTTGATGTGGCCACATTGTCCATCTCCTCCATGAGTTGCTCCATATGAACATTCTTTTTCAGTGGACGCTGCGCTACAATTGCGCGTTTACACTTTTGAAATCTAAATCACATTCGTCTCCTTTTTTGGCTACTTTCCATCCTGGCCACCATCTGATTTTGGCTGCAGACACCTCACAGTATGGATTCGGGATTGTTCTCACACATTGATATGAGGATGATTCTGAGCGTCTGATAGCTTATGCAGCAAAGATGGCCACCTCCGTTCAACAGTTGATCTCCCAAGTTGAGAAGGAAGCTCTTGCTGTCATCTGTGCCCTCGTAACATTTCATGTGTTCTTGTTTTTGTACCTCATTATTGTTTATTTCCTCTCCTTCGTTGCTCAACAAAGCAGCACGTCACTTCCAATGTTGCGCCTTGTTTTTCTCTTGCTACAACTATGAAATACATTGTCTGCCCACTGTGCAGCATGCCAAAGGCAATGCGATATCACGACTTCCAATAGCACTGGATCCTACTTTGGATCAGAATGAACTCCTTTGTTTTCATTTATATGTTGAGGCGCAACATACAATGGAAAGGTTTCCTATTACAGACTCCTGTATCACAACTGCTGTCGCAGATTATTCAATTTTGTGTCTAGTTGTTCACTTGGTTGGCTCGACAGGCCACCAGGCAGCGCTTCTGATCTTTTGCGTAACTCTTTTGCCCTCTGTCACAGCCTTTTAATATTTTATGGAGTTGTTCTCTTAGCTGCGGAGGGCCTGTCGCCTAGGGTTGTGATTCCAGCCGCCCTTCAGCAGGATGTGCTTCAGTTTCTACATCAAGGTCTTTGGGGGTCTCATATACCAAGTTATTGGCATGTTTTTTGGCCTGGCGCTGATGACAGCATTGTACAACCTGTCTGTCTTGCTCTCAGAGTGCCATCCAACAGATAGCCCCATGGCCGATGCTCTCTCCACTGCCCATGACACAGCATCCATGGGATTTTGTGAGACCTTTCCTATATTCTTACTCGTTGTTGATTGTCGATGTTTTCTCTAAATTCCATGCATTACCCACAGTCCTTGAAATCAGCCTCAGCTTTGATTCACGCCCTTTCCAAATTGTTTGTACTGGAGTGTTGCATTATATGCTTCTGACAGATAACAGTCCACAGTTTGTGTCCCAGGCATTCCACGGTTTCTGCACCTGCCAAGGCATTCATCACAGCACTGATGGGCTGGCAGCACAACACCACAACCAACTGCGTGTTCAAGCCACCGTAAGGGCCACAGGTCTGGCAACACCGCCACCTTGACCTTCTCCCTTAGTGCCTGTCCTGGTTGCAAGGGGCATCCATGCTGCAGGGGCAGATCTGTTCTCCTTGTGGGTGACACTATCTGTCGCCTTTCCTCTGGGATCCAGCTTCCCAGTTCCTGCTTCCAGGCCTATCACAATGTTGCATTGCAGCAGCGAATCCACTGCTGGTTCTGCCAGTGCCCCCAATTGATCAGCCAGCTCCTTAACCATAGGCACAGTCACACCACATTATGGGAAGAGATGTTGAAATGTTGCCTTCTCTTATAATACTTTGCAGGGGTGTGGTCACTGTGCATGTACACAGCTGCACCACTTCCACCCCTACTCAGTGGTTCTGGATGAAATGTCCTTCCACAACTGCGTCATCACCTGTGGCCTCTGTCACCCAGGCCATGGGCATTTCAACAGTGACATCAACACTGCATTGGCAGAGAACCCTTTCCCCAAGGGGGTGTCCTGCATGTTATACTTGGACATGAGCCACAGCACCTTTTCACTGGCGCTCTACACTTTGAATATTCTGCCAATGGCTCCTGTGTGGGCCATCCACCAGAGGCCACCCGCAGTGGGACACAACTTGTGCACACGGCTAGAATTTGCCGTGCTGTCAGATGGAGTCCTTGCTCTTGTATTGTGTTCATACTTAAGGTCAGCAACTGTTCTTACCAGTAACTGGATTGTTTCTGTGATTGTCTTAATAAAAATTACAACTTCATAAAATAAAAACTTCATATACTGTTAAAAAAATGTTCAAATATGTGTGAAGTCTTATGGGACTAAACTGCTAAGGTCATCAGTCCCTAAGCTTACACACTACTTAAACTAAATTATCCTAAGGACAAACACACACACCATGGCCAAGGGAGGACTCGAACCGCCACTGGGACCACCATCACAGTTATACTGTTAACTTTCCATTTACAGATCAACTAAGCTTTGAACATCTACACTTTAAACTCACTAGTTTTACAGTACAGCAGAAAGTTTGTGAAGCTTCTCTTGTCATTAGTGAACCGTGGATTTATTTTCAAAGAATATTCTTAAGAATTTATTTTGTTTACTAGCGATTCATCAAGAAAATTAACACATTTAATCACACTATGTAAGCATGGAAGTAGTGGCCAGGGAGTAACTGATGAAATCATAACCAAATTGCTTTTAACAAATGGGAATTATATTCACTTTACTAATGCCTAAAAGCATTTTTTAAAAGAAACAGATTTAAAATTATAATCAGAAAGCACCCTCTAAATATCAAGTTACAGTTTATTCAGAGACAGAAAGAATCAAGTTTTTCCTGTATGAGCTTTCGGGCAGAGAACCTTGCCGCTCTCTCTTGACACGGCCGTAGTTACGACCGCTCACAACAGCCTCTGAAAGACTACACTGGTGCAAATCTGCAACACAACAGATTACTTTTAACTAAAGGTTTTAGCAATTTACACAAGCACACAACTATGCAGCCCCGTAGTAGGGATGGAAATGGTACAAAGCACTAAAATTTAACTTTGTCACGGAAGGTGCTGATTTTAACTTCTAAGAAAGTCTTACGGTGAAAGGGTGGCAACTTTATAATGATCATTTAAATAAAAGGCCATGAAACGCAATCTTATATAAAATTCTACATGGTTGGCCAAACAAGTTAAAATGCTCTACAGTACACGGATACCGCCTCTCAAGATTATAAAAAATGGTTCAAATGGCTCTGAGCACTATGGGACTCAACTGCTGAGGTCATTAGTCCCCTAGAACTTAGAACTAGTTAAACCTAACTAACCTAAGGACATCACAAACATCCATTCCCGAGGCAGGATTCGAACCTGCGACCGTAGCGGTCTTGCGGTTCCAGACTGCAGCGCCTTTAACCGCACAGCACATCGACCGGCCTCAAGATTATAGGCAAGATAAAAACATGTTTCAGGAATTAGGCCGTTACACTCCAAGCACTAAATTCGTTAACACACCAAATCCGACAAACATGACAGAGGCAGCTCCGAACGACAGACAGACACTAACTGCCTAGCAAATGCGGACGAGAGACAGACGAGCAAGCTGGGGACGAGAGACTGACCAAGAAAACAAGTAGAATTTAACAAGAGTAAATCACACAACATATCATCAATCACTTATCTTCTAATAAACTGCGATTTCTCGAGAAGACCTGGTGCAGCACCCCCAAATCGCTCTTCCGAACCGTCCGCTGCCAGCCTCTTCAACAGACGCAGGAAGGCGCGCCGATCTCCCATCTCACGGCGTCGCAGCTCGCACCGGCCAGACTGATGTCGTGGGTTGACTCCTGTTGCTCTCATGTCGACCGCGAAGCCACTACCCCTGGCTATTTGGCGCAGCCCACTGGACTCACGTGGCGACCTCACATGCGCCGACAGACAAGTCATCTTGTGTCTCAGAGCGCGACCGAGCAACCGATCGATCCAACCACCAATGCCCATTGCCTGAGCAAACTCGAGCAGACTGCCGCCCTAACGCACAGACTCAGATGCAGGAAGTAAACCCCGACCGGGCCACCACTCACTGAATTCTCTCCCTGGCGGAGTGGAAAGACTCTCATTCTGCTCGTTTTAAAGGTTGATCCGAATGACAGACATACTAGCACTCCGAACGACAGACAGACACTAACTGCCTCACAAATGCAGACAGACTAGCAAGCTGGGGACGAGACTGACCACTGGCGAGTTCATAGCACCCCTTAAATGCACGTGAACAGGCAACCTTTCCCCTTTCCCACCAGTGGGAGACACCAAAGCTGCAACTGCCACAGCGACGCCACCACCAGAAATGGAGGGCGACTGCTTCACACTACATGCTGCGGCGTGCTCTTCAAAACAGCAATTTTTACCACTACTCAATTAGTAAGCGTAGATACCCATTTAAAACCAAATGAAATATCAACTCAAACTTTTAACTTAAAAGTGATAATTATAAACAGTTTACTTCTTAAGCTCCACTGGTCTATCTCTCAAAACTTGAGAAAACACAGCAATTGTCAGCTACTGTGGGGCAAGAATCCTTCTTCCTTGACCATCAGATTCTACCTGTATTGAGCAGAACTGTGATATGCATTGATTATCTTTGTGAGCATAAGCACATGGCAAAAACATCATTTCACTGTTTATTAAATCCATGGATTCCCCAGATTCATGTACTGCCTGTCTTAGCACCTTGTCAAACATGACCTGTACATTCCTCACCAATGCCTTGCCAGTCCACACAGGATGCTATAGAAGAGTCGAGCAGCAGGTAGTGGATACAACTTCCGTCCCCACACTGTCCGCCTCACCACCAGCAGCCGAGTCCACCACTCTCCTTGCTGCGTGTATCAGTGCCCAGAGGTAATGTACTGCTTGGCTCGCTGTGGTCTCTCTTGGTGACTGCAGTTACTTGCAGACAGCCACGCCACACTTCTGCTTGCTGCTCTGTCCACAAACTCGCTTTCCAACTCAGTTCCCTTTGCTACCCTTCTACAACACTCGGCTATCGATTATACATAAGGGGCGTTAAAAAAGAAACGAGTTGGAGCCATAATTACAGAAACCAGTACCTTCATGTTAGAAGTATTGTCCCTGGCTGTTGACACACTAGTCGCTCTGTGACATAAGGCGATCAATAACTGTCTCATAAAATTCCCGGGGCTGCGATGTTAAGCAGTTAGACATATTGCTGGATGTCATCGTCCAAAGTGAATCGTTTGCTCCTCAGAGTCTTTTGAAGGGGACCAAAAATGGCGTAATCACAGGAAGAGAGGTCCGGACTATATGGAGGGTGGCCGAGACTGCATTGGCAGTATGAGTCTTTGCATTGTCATGGAGCAGAATGACCCCACAGGTGAGATTGCCTGGTCGTTTTGATTTTGTCACTTGCCAAAAGGTGGTCAAGGTTTGCAAGTAGCGCTGGGCATTCACTGTTGTCCCATACTGCAGGAAGTGAATCAGAAGGGTGCCATCTTGGTCAGAGAAGGATGTCAGCAGAACCTTTCCCGCGCTAGTGTGGCCGACGACGTCCAGCTGTACGTGCGGAACTGGTTAGCTTTGCAGCCCTGGGAGTTTTATGAGACAGCCATTCACCGCCTTGCGTCACAGTGGGACAAGTGTCTCATCAGCCAGGTTCAATACTTCTATCATACGTGTACTGATTTCTGTAATTACGCTTCCGGCTCGTTTCTTTCTGAACGCTCCTTATAGATCAGCTGGTTAGCTTGTGTCTCTGAAACACAGCTGAGAAACTACTATTTGACCCTGACCTAGTAAGGTTGATACTTCAACATGGCTCAGTTATGTGTATGCAATTTGCAAGTCTTCTGTTACTTACTTCGTAATCGTGAGAAAACATATACAGTAGACTGTTGCGAACAATTTAGAAAATCAAAGTTTGCTTTATCACATAAACGCTGACTTTAGCATTTTATCTAGTTTTGTGTTATTTTGAAAGACAAACTATCAGTTTCGTTCAGCAGTAGAACTTTGAAACCCAAACACTATACATTTGCACAACTCTCCAAACATAAATACGGAGAAACATGAATCTTTGCACAAAATTCGTTCAGTTCTTTCATGTTACACTCGTATGTTTGTGTAACTGATGCACATTCTTTTCAAGTTTCATTTGCTCTCTGAGCGACGTATGCAGCTTTCGAAAGAACTGCACAGTTTATTAGTTTCATTCTTTGCTTGATATTTAAGTCTCTCGTTTCATGCAGTATTAGGCTGCCTCTGATTTTTCCTAACACCTGTTTCCAATTATCAGCCGTTGTTCTTAATGGGCAACTGTAAAATGTTATGCCCAAAGCAGTGTGACGGTCCACCCTGTTTGCCCACGGTAGCTGCACATTGTCAAGACCCTGTAAATTTAAAAAGGAACTTTTCGTGTCATTTATCCTCGCACCAGTTACCCTGCTATAAAGCAATAACTTGTCCGTTAGCTGGGCAAAGTCATCATCGCTCCTTACTAGAACTCCCACATCGTCAGCGTATGCATTTGTAACCGTCTTCAGCCCAGCTATTGTTATGCCTTCTAAGGTTGTGTTCAAAAGCCGTAAAAGGGGTTCCAGAGAAACCACATAAAACAACACGGATAGGGGACTTCCCTGAGGAACTCCAATAGATATCAATACTTCATTGGTATATTGTCCATTGATTGAGATTTTGGTTCGTATGCCTCTGGCGATGTTCATTAAAACCGCTAAGTTGCCATCATTGAAACCTATGTGTTTCAAGGTTCTGAAGAGATATCCGTAGTTGACTCTGTCAAACGCTTTAGCAAAATCAATGAAGGCAATGCCTCCATTCGCTGACGATGATGAGAAAATAGAAATAATGTCTCGATATTCACATACAGTCCTAAAAATGGTACGTCGAGGAAGACACGTCTGGTGGCATCCAATGAATTTTTCTAAAATCGGTCCCATTCGTTCTTTAATTACACGTGCAACTACCTTGTAATCTGAGTTCATTAGACTGATCGGCCTCATTTTAGTAATATCTTTCGTGTCCGTACTCCTCCCCTTTGGAAGTAGTACAGTTACACTTTCCTTGATAGCAGCAGGAATTTCCTCTCCCCTCAAGACGTCATTAACTACTTCCGTGAATTGGGAACCTATTAGGTGCCAAAAGGTCCTATAAAACTCCACAGGCAGGCCGTCTGGGCCGGGAGACTTCCGTGAAGGTGAAGATTTGAGTATATCAAAAACCTCGTCATTCGTAATTTCTAACGTTAAACCTCTGTTCTCCTCCTCTGCAACAACTGCCTCTATTCCGGAGTTCTGTAAAAACTCTTGTACTGAGTTGTCGTCAGTAGCATTTCCAGAAAATAATTGCTGAAAAAATCTATGTGCTTCATTTAAGATATCCCTTTGTTCTGTCAGGACTCTGTTATCTTCCGTTCTGAGGCTGGCAATAAAATTTCTTCTTATGTTTTTTGTGTGTTTATCAAGCGGTAGATGGAGGTGTTTACTGCCTCCACCGTCATTCTAGTGTGTGATTTGACTTGTAATCCCTCCAAATCTACCCTCTTGATACTTATCATTTTGGCTTTAACGTATTTAATATTGATAAAGACGTCTTGAGACATTGGTTGGTCGTAAAGGTCTCTTAAGCAAGAGTAGTAAAACTCCATTGTGTGTCTTGACCACATTACCCTTTCTTTGACGTAAGATATCAGCGCTGCTCTTATCTTTTTCTTAGCGGCAATAGTCCACCATTCAATAGTTGTTCTATATTTAGTACCCATCCTTAAAACAGACTGCCAAGTTTCTTCCATCTTTACAGCTAGAGCGTTTTCAGAGAGGGTATTGATATTTAATTTCCATAGTGGGCGCCCCCAGTATGTCTTTTGCCTGGTTAATTTGATGCTGCACCTTACTCCGAGGTGGCCAGAGAAGGCAGCTGGTATCACCTCGATACTACTGACTTTAGTGTCTAAATTGGGGGTGACATATATTCTGTCGATTCTGCTCTGTGTAGCACCAGTGACATGTGTGAAGCGAACCAGCGTCGGATATTTTATTTTCCACGTGTCTAACCAACGTTGGTGACCAACGCCTGCAGTTCTTGGGAGAAGTTAAAATTTGGTCGCTGATCCTTTTTATTTAAAACGCAATTAAAATCTCCACCAATGACAATTTCTGAAGGGTTTTCTTGGAGTAGAAATAAAATGTCACTTTTAAAAAAGGCTGCCCTCTCTCGTCAGGCATTTTTGCCTGATGGTGCGTAAAGGTTTATAAAATTGGTGTTAAAAATTTTGCAGCTAATTCCCCTCCCCGACTCTAAAAGGCTCACGTTTGTCGTCTCGATCCCTTCTTTAGCAAGGATGGCTGTTCCACACGCGTTTTCTGAGCCACATTCAACACCTCTTTGTACCCTGAAACATACAATTCTTTCACATTAACTTCCTGCAGGAAGGCGATATCTGTATCTGACTGATACAGAAAGTCCTTCAGTGCAGCTACCTTTGCTTGACTCTGAATTTTGTTTATGTTTAGGATGGTCACGTTATGTATATGTTCCACTGTGAGACGCTACAAGACAGTAAAGAGAGGACACGTCATTGGAGCCGCGTACAATAACTTCTGTTTAGATATATATAGTGTTATTTTATTTTACTTTTATTCAATTGACGGTTTTCCTTCTTTTTTCTTTTTTTTCTTTCTTCTTAGAGTTCAGTGTGACAATTTTTAATAAAAAAATTCTTCCTCGAAAGTCCCTTCCGCCCCCATTGCATCGGTCTGATCCTCCTTTTCGTCCGCCCAGTTAAGACGTGGCGCGGTGATGTCGTGTCCATGTCCTTGTCCAAGTCGGGTTTCATTGCCCATATCTGATGTCGTATTGTTATGCAAGGATTCAAATGTTCCGTGTGGCGTTTTAGCCCATTCTTGTCTCTTGTTCCGATCCGAACACTCGCCGACCGCTTCCTTTTGTGTATCTTCGTCCTTCTTTTCGGTCTCCTGTATCTTCCTCAGCCGCTCTCTTAAAGGAGGGGCCAAGTTCTCTGCAGCTTGATGTACTCTTCGTCTCTTTTTATTTTTTGATGATTTCGGTGAAATCGTCGGTGAAACCTTTGGTGAACTTCCTGGTGACTCCATGGAAGGTCGAGGAGAAGTCACCTGTCCCGCCTTCGTGGCGGAAGATTTTTGAGCTCCGTTAATTTCGAAGTCGGCCGTTGCTGCTGTTTCTACGACACGTGAGATGGGTGGTATCATTGGTTCGTTTTCTTGCGCCCCCCCTTTTCCTTTGACGTTTCCTCAACCTGTCTGTGGTGTCCTGTCATCTGTGTGGTTGTCAGTTATTTGTTGCATCGCTTCCTCTTTATGTCCATCCACTGTAGTTCCCTCTGGGATGGTGACCCTTTCTTGTGTAACTACCGCTTCGTACTCTACCATGTCTACATCAGGTATTATCGATGAAGCTTGTCGCTCGTTGGAAGAGTTGTCAGACTCAGAGGGCAAGCGCGGTGCGCCCTCAGTGACGTCATTACTGGCCAGATTCTGATTGTCATCGTTAGTCAACCCCGCGGTGCTTCCCGTTTCCGTGCGCGGGTCGGAGGGTCCCGCCTGCTCGGCCATATTCTGTTGATAGGGGGCCCGGCTAGCTGCCGCGGCAGCGTAGGTCACTTGCATGCTAACAACTTGTCCTGGGACAGCCGCCTCGTTGGTCGGTAACTGAGGAACACGCCTTCTACTGCACTCACTTCTGACGTGCCCTGTGGCGTTACATAACGCACAAGTCCGTGGCTGTCCATCATAAATTATGAGAGCGCGATGGCCGCAGATATTCAAGTAAGAAGGGATATGTCGTAAGAGCTCAATCTTAATCTAACTCCATTCAAAACCGGAAACATATATTGCTCCGACCATTTTTCTGCAATATTAGATATAACCTTACCATAGGGCTGAAGAGACGCATTGATTGCTCCGGCGGGGACCTCGAACGGCAGTTCGAAAATTCTCACTGTTCGAATGCCTAGCCCAGCATGGGAAACAAGAACGTCACTACCGGTTCCGTCTGCATGATTAAATTTCATTTTGCCACCACACTTGTCAACTATCGAGGAGCACAAATCAGAGGAAATCAATTTCAAAAAGACAGAATTGGAAACAAAAGAAAGATGCACTCCAATAATTTCGTCTCCTGTGAACTTAACTGTTTCTGAAAGCCACCTTTTGATCTCAAAAGCCTTTGGTCTTTTTCAGGTCCAATCAAAAGTGAAACTAACCGTATCTCTTCTTTCACAGTTAATTTCGTTCATTTTGTCATTTTAAATCACTGAAAGACGCAAAGTAAACAAGGCGCTCTACTGACCTTCGTAACAGCCACACAGCCGCTGTTTACGCCAGCCCTCCTAGCGTTGCCGCCACACGTCCGTCCGGCTCGGCGGCCGAGCAGCGATACACCACTCAGCTAATGGGGGCTGACTTAAGTTGCACAGAATACTCTACTTGAATAGGCATGTAGGTTTGTGAAATTCAAGAGTTTGAAATGTCCTTTTGTCAACATAATATATGACTTCCAATTGTTGGAAACAATTTTACGTAATGTTTTAAAGGATTCATCACAGGCATAACAAAATTCCTGCAATTTTAAACTTATGGAGATAGTTAAAGACAGAAAAAAAACTTTTTATAGAATCTCTCTTTTTAACTATTTTATCACAAAATATAATCATCAGGTTATTTATACATTCATAAACACCAAACAAAGTGGCACAGTGCGAAGACAATGGAATAGCATCTGAGAGGATGATGGTTCAAATCCCCATTCAGCCACCCACATATAGGTTTCCTGTGCATTCTGTACATCAGTTAAGGCTAAATCTGGGATGGGCCTTTGAAAAGAAAATGGCTAACTTCCTTTCCCCTCCTAAATCAAAACTTGCACTCTGCCCCCAGTAATGACTTTGTCGCCAATCTTCCTTTTTACACTTTGCACTGAAATGTACCATTTCAGCAGATTGTCTGTCACAACTTACAACATTTGGTTATATAACCCTGGTCTGAATCATTGCGGAAAGTTTATTGAACCTATAGAGACGTATACTGACACAGATCATCAACAAGCCATCAGTTGATTTGTTCATCACAGTTGTCAAATGAGACTTCACTGGCTGTGAGGTACACCATGACTATTCTCACTCTGAAGCAGTACAATGCTCTGTGACTGCTGATTTCCAATACGGAAATTCAGTTACTTACTGTCCGAGCTCCGATGGTCCAGTTTATGTCTGTAGCAACTATATCTGGGCTAGATTCAGTTCAGGATCAGATTATAGCTCAACATGAGTATTTAGTGATTCTGTATAAGCTTTTCTATGGTTTGTTCTAAATAAATGTTTTGATCAAAGTACACCAGAACTGATTTTTTGTGTCTGTGTCTCATGGAGTTTTTGAATGCTTATAATATTTGGGTCAAAAGGCTATAACTAGGCTTGTGAAAAAAACACTTATTCAACAGTAAGAATAACAGCATGTTACGATCGAACACGTGAGACAGAGCAAGAAGACCCGCATTGTTTGCTAGCACCTTGTAGCAGTATTACAGTCACTGTGAGTCTTCTGGTTATTTATGTATTTTGCTTACTCTGTTACCATATATCACTTTAACTGAGCATAATACTAACTTTATTTGGAATCGTTCTTTTAAATGGGCATACAAATTTTGATATTGATATATATTTCATTTGCAATACATAAAAACTGACATCTTCTGTTGACACACTCTTCAAGCTGACTCCACCTGCACATAAAAAAAGAAAAAAAAATTGAAATTACAAATATCTGCCTAAATACAAGAGAAAATATTCATGATGGCAATTAGAAGAGACACCCAGTATACTGCAAACAGAATGGTCCTATCACACTACCTTGAGATACAGCAGATGTTATTTTCATTGCCACTAACGTCTATCCATTACAAATGATGTAATGGGTTCTATTTGGAAGGAAGTCTTCAATGCCAATGTTTTTCCTTGTATCCAATAAGCAAGTATTATGTTTACTATGCGACAGTTTGGAAGCATGTAGAATATTTAGCAGATGGCGAGAAACACAGTATCAGCCTCAGCTCCAGTACTTAAAGTTTTCTGAAGCTTATCAGTAAACTGAGCAAGCTGAGTTTCACTTCATCATTGCTTACCAAAACAGTGATAGAAATGTTGCTTCAAATGTCATGAGTTATTATTAATTTATGAGGTTACAAATTGTTGAGAGAGTCCCGTGCCAAATAGAGGTTTCTACATATTAGTACTAAGCTTAGTATTATAGTACTACACAAAGAATAAATGACTATCAATTCAAGAAAACAAACCTTCAATCACCACTCATAAATGTAAATGGAGATGTAGGTGTAGAACAATAGAATATATTGCAGGCAGGTATGCAATAGTTACTAGCAACCACTTTGGATATCTAATGGCATTATCATGTAGGAGTTAACATTAGCTGCATCATAATATGAAAGACAGAACCAAGTAACAGAATTTCACTACAGACAATAATTTAAAGAAACGTAAAGGATTGTGATCAGACAAGCTAAAACAATGCACTGTGCCAAAAAGGTAGAAACAAAACTATAATTGTATGTTCAGTTCTGAAGTAGGCATCAGGGCAGAATGTGGGTGCTCAACATATTACACCTCTCAAATGTGAGAATGAAACTGTTATTAATGCATCACAGTTTTGCAAAATATTTAACAACTGCTTCTTGTCAAATTAAAAAATATGTTGGTGCAGGTAAGCAGGCAGAACTCTTGAAAGGTGATGTCCTGACACAAGTACATCACATGCAGCTATAGGAAACAAGAAAACATGAAACTGAACCATCTATTACATCATTAAAAATAATGATATAAATTCACTTAATGGAAATAACTTGGTATCGGTTATATCAGGTACAGATCTTCTACCAATTAGTGACACATGAAATTTTGTGCCAGACTGGATCTTGAACCTGGACTTCCTGCTTATTGCGAGTGATTGCCTTACTATCAGGCTATTCATGCATACCTCCTGGACCAACCCAAACTTCTGTACGTCACACAGTCTGCATTCCTATACCATTCCTACACCAATAAGAGATTATAACCTAATGGTAAGCTGACTGCTCGAAATCAGTGAGAAATCCGAGTTCATGTCCCAGTTGAGCACAAATTTTCATACGTCACCAACAGGTAGTGGATCTGTACCAAGTACAGCTGACACCAAGTTATTAACATTTAGCAAGTTCATTTTAATTTAATTTTGAATGGCTCTCAATCATCATTAATATAAATATTATATGCTGAGTTGAGAAAAAGATGATAATTTCTTACGTCTTGACCCCCATGGTCTTATTCTCACTCATGCAGGAGTACAGAAAAAGGACACTATGGTATAAGTGTGCAGACAGTGTGATATATGAATGTTTGGATCAGTCTGGGAGGCATGCATGGATACCCTAATGATAAGGTGACTGCTCACAATAAGCGGGAAATCCCGATTCATGTCCAAATCTGGCAAAATTGCCATATGTCATCAACATTTTGAAAATCTGTACCCAATACAAATGACACAAAGTTATTTGCATATAGTGAATTGATTTTGATCTAATTTTGAATGGCTGTCAATCATGATCAGTGTAAGACGTCATTACATAGTAAATACTCCCACAGGTATCACAAAATTTCAAAAGTAATTGTGAAGTTGAGAACACCATATTATAGCTCTGCACGCACCTCTGCAATGTGTCTTTCAGGTGTGGTCATCTTCCTGACAGACAAATACACAATAGTGTAACCTTTTTAAAAAAGTGTGAAGGAGATAACATACATAATTAATAGCCAATTTCTTTGCTACAAGTGTTTCCAAAAGTTTTTCATAAAGCTATATATAGGAGACTAGTGGCCCATCTGAACAAGATACACATAATTTGCCATCAGACTATCATTCGGCTTCAGCAGAAAGTAGCATACATAGAAAAATGCAGTTTTTTCTTTTGCATGAGAGACACTAGTATAGCTAAATCTTAAGTTGAGGACAGTAGATATTTAATTTGATTTAACAAAAGCAACTGATTGTGTGAACCATACAATACTTTTGTCTAAGTAACAGTTTTATGGAATTATGGAAGAAGCTCAACAGTTGTCAATTTCATATCTGGAAAATAGGAAGCAGAAGGTTGTCCTACTGTGACAACAAACAGGGAAGAGGTTTGAATGTGACCAGGTGCCACAAAGCTGCATTCTGGGCCTGTTGCTTTTCTTGACATATATCAATGATCTGACACTAAACAAATAGATGACATAAAAATTGTTGTCTCTGCAGATGACACAAGTGTTTTTGTAAAATGTGTGGAACATAATACAAATGAACTATCTAACAAGGTAGAAAGCAACATCAGTATATTGGTTTCAGAGAACACATTAATTCCTAACTATAACATGACACAATGACAACTGTTTGACATGGAACTCTTGTAAATGTGCAGTTTTATGCCCCATTGTGATCACACAATCTGTGAAGTTGACAATTTTAAACTCTTAGGACTGAAACTGTGGAAGACGTTCTTGGAAGTAGGCCTATCACATTCAAGATTTTGTGCAGAAACTTAATGCTCCTATTTTCATTATAAGGATGATCTTCACACTTTCTGACACAAACTTGGGGGCTTGTTTACTTTGCTTACTTTCGTTCTGTTATCTCACATTGTGTTATATTTTTCAATGACTCTGTGACTTACAAACAATATTTTCATCCCAGAAAGTGGTGGTCTGACTGATGTACAGCATCAGTTTGCAAATTTCAAATAGGCCATTGCCCCAATGTCTCAAATTCTAACTGTGCCATACCTGTACATATATTCTATCACAGTATTGTCTCATTAACAAGAAAATATGAGATGCATTCAGTGAGCCGTAGACAGAAAAGTGATATGCACTTTGCTAACACATCCCCAGGCACCATACGGCAAAGTGTGCACTATCCAGCAGGTTTCATTTTTGCCAGGCTTTCAGCAGAACTAAGAATATAAATTGAGTTTTAAACTTAATAATGGATCTATACCACAGGGGCCTCTGTTCAACTGTAAAATGTGATACATATTCTGATAACTGAAATCTGCAGTTCCATCCATTTTTCAGTTATGTTTCTTCAAAAATTGCAACTCTGATATTCAAAAAGGGAGCCTCTGGGAGTAGTATATTGTTTGGTAACATTATTTGAAATTTCATTCCTTTTCTTATTTTCTGTAATATTTTAAAAATAATACAATTAATTCTGGCAGTAATTGCACTACTGCTGCTACTGCCACATATAAATATAATAGTAATAATAATAATAATAATAATAATAATAATAAACCCCATGGAGGCCCGGGAAAAGAATAGGCCTCTGGTATGTTATGCCAGTCATAAAAGCCGACTAATAGGGCTAACCCCCCTTTTAGGGTGATTAATTGGTTCAGGACAGAACTAAAGAAGCCTTGGACAAGCGCTGTCATGGTTGCAAACGACGCTTGAACCCTGTGCCCATCTACAATGGTAACGACACCTCACAACTGGATACAGATCACAAGTATACACAACATTTATTACCAGATACCCAGAATTAAAATTTTTAACAGAACAATGACTATCTGATTAGATCCATGTAATAATCAGTGATTTTAATCTAAATAGAGGTGTTTTGCAGGATATGCTTCCTGCAACCACTCTAGAAGGAAAACAAAGACAGGAGATGAGATGGTCAGATGAAATTAACCGACACCTCATGTTCTGTTATTACCAAGCAACAAACCTAGGAACCAACACAACTGGATACAGATCACAAGTATACACAACATTTATTACCAGATACCCAGAATTAAAATTTTTAACAGAACAATGACTAGCTGATCAGATCCGTGTAATAATCAAAAATAACAGGATACCCCAGTCAGAATTAGAAAACATCAAACAACAAGTACAACAAATACTGGAACAAAATCATGTGCAATCAGAAGAAGAAGAAAATACAGTAATGGACTCAAACATCCCAGAGCAAACAAACAAAGAACAACACGCATCAATTAAACAATCAGAGGAAAATGAAATCTTAAGACAGCCACCAGAACAAGCACAAATAGAACACAAAGTGCCACACATGTTAAATATAGAAGAAAAATTTCAGCTGACATATATAGAATACAAAGACACAAATACAGACATTAGACCATCCTTGCATAGACCCCCAAATAACCCACAAGTCAACTATCAACACAATCATACACAACAAAACAAATGAAAATACAACTACGGAAGAGTTACAACTACTGGTTTATATAGGAGCACTCACTACACTAAATATACACACTAGGCAGAGATCAGAACCAACCAACACGCAGAAGAAACCCACAAAACCAGCATGGCAACACAGGCTACAGATCAGAATAGAAAAACTGAGAAAAGACATTGGACAGCTAACACAATTTATAAGAAATGAAATATCAGACAAGAAACGAAAAAGGTTAGGTAAAATCTCATAAGAAGTGATAGAGCAATTAGGTGAAAAGAAGCAGAAATTACAAGCATTGGCCTAACAACTTAGAAGATACAAAAAAAGTGAAAATAGAAGGAAACAAAACCAAACATTCAACACAAAACAAAAGAAATTTTATCAGACAGTAGATAACACAGACATTAAAATAGACAATCCACCAAACGTAACAGACATGGAACACTTCTGGAGCAACATATGGTCAAACCTGGCACAACATAACAGACACGCACAGTGGATACATGCAGAAAGAGACAGATACAAGATGATACCTCAAATGCCAGCAGTGATAATTTTGCAACATGAAGTCACCTGAGCAATTAATTCTGCGCACAATCAGAAAGCCCCTGGAAAAGATAAAATAGCAAATTTCTGGCTAAAGAAGTTCACTTCAACACATTCACATCTTACTAAATTATTTAAGTTACATTTCAGACCCATACATAGTCCCTGATACACTTACACAAGGAATAACTTATCTGAAACCTGAAGATCAAGCAGACACAGCAAACCCAGCAAAATATCGCCCCATAACATGCCTACCACCAATATACAAAATATTAACTTCAGTCACTACACGGAAATTAATGACACATACAACACAGAACAAAATTATAAATGAAGAACAAAAAGGCTGCTGCAAAGGAGCATGAGGATGTAAAGAGCAACTGATAATAGATGCAGAGGTGACATATCAAGCTAAAACTAAACAAAGGTCGCTACACTACGCATACATTGATTACCAAAAAGCTTTTTATAGTGTACCCCACTCATGGTTACTACAGATATTGGAAATATACAAAATAGATCCTAAATTGATACAGTTCCTAAAAATAGTAACGAATAATTGGAAAACCACACTTAATATCCAAACAAATTCAAATAATATCACATCACAGGCAATACAGAATAAGCGTGGAATATACGAAAGAGACTCATTAAGTCCTTTCTGGTTCTGCCTTGCTCTGAACCCACTATCCAACATGCTAAATAATACAAATTATGGATATAATATTACTGGAACATACCAACACAAAATCACACTTTTGCTATACATGGATGATCTAAAACTGCTGGCAGCAACATATCAACAACTCAACCTATTACTAAAGATAACAGAAGTATTCAGCAATGATATAAATATGGCTTTTGGAACAGACAAATGTAAGAAAAATAGCATAGTAAAGGGAAATCACACTAAACAAGAATATTACTTATTGGATAACCACAGCAACTGCCTAGAAGTGATGGAAAAAACAGATGTCTATAAATATCTAGGATACAGGCAAAAAATAGGAATTGATAATGCAAATATTAAAGAAGAACTAAAAGAGAAATGTGGACAAAGACTAACAAAAATACTGAAAACAGAATTGACAGCAAGAAACAAGACAAAAGCTATAAATAATTATGCTATACCAATATTGACCTATTCATTTGGGGCAGTGAAATGGAGTAACACAGAACTAGAAGCACTCAATACACTTACATGATCACAATGCCACAAATATAGAATATATCACACACATTCAGCAACTGAAAGATTCACATTAAGCAGAAAGGAAGGAGGAAGGGGATTTATCGACATAAAAAAACTACATTATGGACAGGTAGACAATTTTAAAAAATTCTTTCTTGAACGAGCAGAAACTAGCAAAATACACAAAGCAATCACTCATATAAATACATCGGCTACACCATTGCAATTTCGTAACCACTTCTACAACCCTTTAGATCACATAACATCAATAGATACAAAGAAAGTAAATTGGAAAAAGAAAACACTACATGGAAAGCACCAGTATGATCTAACACAGCCACACATCGATCAAGACGCATCCAACACATGGCTAAGAAAAGGCAATATATACAGTGAGACAGACAGATTCATGATTGCAATACAGGATCAAACAATAAACACCAGATATTACACCAAGCATATTATTAAAGATCCCAATAACACAACAGATAAATGCCGACTTTGCAAACAACAAATAGAAACAGTAGATCACATCACAATTGGAAGTACAACACTAGCAAATACAGAATACACCAGAAGACATGACAATGTAGCAAAAATAATACATCAACAGCTTGCCTTGCAACATAAACTTATAAAACAACATGTTCCCACATACAAGTATGCACCACAAAATGTACTGGAGAATGATGAATACAAATTATACTGGAACAGAACCATTATAACAGATAAAACAACACCACATAACAAACCTGACAGCATACTTACCAATAAAAAGAAGAAATTAACACAAATAATCGAAATATCCATACCCAATACAATAAATAAAAAAAAAAAAAAAAAAAAACAGGAGGAAAAATTGAAAAATACATCCAACTGGCTGAGGAAGTCAAGGACATGTGGCATCAGGATAAAGTTGATGTTATACCAATTATACTATCAACTACAGGAGTCATACCACACAATATCCACCAGTACATCAACACAATACAGCTACATCCAAATGTATATATACAACTACAGAAATCTGCAATTATTGATACATGTTCAATTTCCCAAAAGTTCCTAAATGCAATGTATCACATACTGTACAGTTAAAACGAAGTCACACTTGATCAAGGTCCGCGTCACTTTCCGTATTTAACCAGACATAACGTCTGAGAAAGGAAAGAAATAATAATAATGACAATAATAACAATAATGTTAGTGGAAGATGTAAAAAGAATTTATTTGTGTGCAAGATAGATGTTTACTGGTGTAGTTAGTTCTGGGGAAAGAAAATTTAAGGAGACTGCACCAGCTTTCAATACTGGGAAAAGGAGATCTGACTGGAAAGAAGGATGTATGAGGTAATGATTGCATACATGGATAATCCTTACTGTTACTTTTGTAGATACATCATTAACTGTTTTATGAAGCTGGAGATGATGTTCAGTTCTCTAATATAATCTGGTAGGTTATTCCAAAGTCAGGTTCCTGCTAGCGAAAAGGATGTCAAGAAAGTGGCTGAATGGTGGAGTGGGACAGTAAGGATTTTACTGTGATGAGAATGACTGGTTTTGCCATGTTGTTCAGATCAGAGGTTTAAGGCTGAAAAGAGATATGATGGACAGAGTTTGCTGATAGGTCTTTCAGTGCTCTGTCAAACTCTTCACGGAGTAGCATATTTCCCATTTCATCTTCATCTACATCCTCTTTCATATCCATAATATTGCCCTCAAGAACATCGCCCTTGTATAGATCCTCTATATACTCCTCCCACCTTTCTGCTTTCCCTTCTTTGCTTAGAACTGGCTTTCAATCTGAGCTCTTGATATTCATACAAGTGGCTCTCTTTTCTCCAAAGGTCTCTTTAATTTTGCTGTAGGCAGTATCTATCTTAACCCTAGTGAGATAAGCCTCTACATCCTTACATTTGACCTCTAGCCATGCCTGCTTAGCCATTTTGCACTTCCTGTCGATATCATTTTTGAGACGTTTGTATTCCTTTTTGCCTGCTTCATTTACTGCATTTTCATATTTTCTCCTTTCATCAATTAAATTCAATATCTCTTATGTTACCCAAGGATTTCTATAAGCCCTCATCTTTTTACCTACTTGATCTTCTTCTACTGTATTTCTTTCCCATTCTTGTCAATCGTTCCCTAATGCTCTCCCTGAAGCTTTCTACAACCTCTGGTTCTCTCAGATTATCCAGGTCCCACATGACTATTAAATTTTTGTCTCCCTTCACTATCTGAATAATTTCTTTTATTTCATCATACATTTCATCAATCTCTTCGTCATCTGCTGAGTTAGTTGGCATATAAATATGTACTACTGTGGTAGGCATGGGCTTCTTATCTATCTTGGCCACAATAATGTGTTCACTATACTGTTTGTAGTAGCTTACCCACATTCCTATTTTCCTATTCATTATTAACTCTACTCCTGCATTACCCCTATTTGATTTTGTATTTATAACCCTGTATTCACCTGACCAGAAGTCTTGTTCCTCCTGCCACCAAACTTCTCTAATTCCCACTATATCTAACTTTAACCTATCCATTTCCCTTTTTAAATTTTCTAATCTACCTGCCCAATTAAGGGATCTGACATTCCACATTCTGATCTGTAGAATGCCAGGTTTCTTTCTCGTGGTAATAATGTCCTGAGTAGTCCACGCCCGGAGATCCGAATGGGGGACTATTTTACCAGCAGAATATTTTACCCAAAAGGACGCCATCATCATTTGACCACACAGTAAAGCTGCATGCCCTCGGAAAAAATTACGGCTGTAGCTTCCCCTTGCTTTCAGCCGTTCACAGTACCAGCACAGCAAGGCCGTTTTGGTTAGTGTTGCAAGGCCAGATCAGTCAATCATCCAGTCTGTTGCCCCAGCAACTACTGAAAAGGCTGCTGCCCCTCTTCAGGAACCGCATGTTTGTCTGGTCTCTGAACAGTCATGAGAAGTATTGATGGTTTATTATGTTGCCCCTCAGATTGAATTTGTAGTAATTTTAAGGCCAATTTCTTGAAGGAATCAGACAGAAAAATGATATAGAGATGCTGGTAGCCAAATAAAATGTAGTATCACTCTTAAATTTCCCCACTCCAGTTGCCTATGACAATGACCAGAAGTTAAGTAAATGTTTCTGTCCTGTAGTAAACAGACTGTCATATTAAGATGCACATTTAGTCACATTACATATCTTAGCTCCTGACATAGTTCAGAAAAAAAGATTGGAAGCTGATTAATAAAAAAGAATGAAAGATTTTAAAGGGAGCTTAAAAATGTTGTCTTGAGTGAAGTTTACAATGAATATAATGCAATATATTTCTTAATGAGGTTTTCTCTATTTCTTAGACTAGGTTTCCTAAATTATAGTAAAATAGAACAATGGAAAGCATTAAAAAACCTTGGATCACTACCAGTATCACAAATCTTCACAACAAGAAAGGACATGAAGAAAATATCCAGAATAAGTAATGATTCATAAATACTCCTACATTATAAACAGCACCATAAGATACCAAGAAAAGCTGCACAAAAAATCTTGGTTTATGCACATCGTATCTGAAATTGACACATCAGAAGATAAAATGAGAAACAGAAAGGAGAAGAAGCAATACAAGGTAAGATTATTTCTCTTAAAAAGTATTGGAACATTATAGAAGAAAAGTCATGTATATCACATGTTTTTAATAATTACTCTTTAAAAATAATCACAGATTGGGTTTTAAAAGGGCGACACTACAGTGACAGCTATTTATACACTTAATCCACTCACAATAAAATTTTTTAACAGTAGAATATAACTTATATATTGATCATGATATTCTGTTAGATAAGGTATGTTTTTATGGAATACGTAGTTCAACATATACTTCATTTAGTTGTTATTTAAGAAACACAATGCAGAAAGTCACCCTAAACACTATGCATAGTCAAAGAGGAATACCACATCATTTGCACAGGCATAAATCATGTTTGGGAGTCTCACAGGGTTCAATCATTGGCACAGTACTGGCTTTTTCTGGATGTTAATGATCTATAACTTCTCTGGATGTTAATGATCTATAACTTTATTTAAATCAGAAAGCTGAATTTGTTCTGTTTTCAGATGATACAAGCGTTGTTGTATGTCAGATAGGAGAATTGTTTTCAAATGCTATTTCAAGATCTTTCTCCTGGATACTCCTCTTATACCATACAGGAATTTTTGAACTGAATTAATTAGTCTGTTGTATAGGTAAAAGCCTGTAAATGTACATCGTGTAACCCTTATAAACACATTATTTTTTTAAAATATATGTGTTCAATATTTGTTCAGCTAACATGTTCCACAACACAACATTTATCATGAATATAATCTGTAGAACAAGTAACTAACTACCTATCAAATTCTGTAGCCAGATTCTTACTTTACTTAATTCAAATACAAAGTTTTATTCTATGTGTCTGCTGAAACTTGTCCATCACCTTTATTGTAAAGCAGAAAATGCTGTCCATTTAAAACTACATATGCATGTAGTGTAGGCTATTTGCAGTAGAAAGAGTAAAAAGTAGCCAGTCAGAAAAATGTAGTGATGATCAAGTTTATTCCTTACTGCAATGTTGTCAGTTTACATCATGAACATGGTAACTCTCTCAAACTATTAGTTCATTGCAATATAACAAATTTAATGTCAAAAGCAACATCAAGCATTCAAGAATCATGCTATGAGTCAAAAGTCCCTTAAAAACTCCAATTACCTCCAGCAATTACCACAACCTTTTTTACATATCAAAAAACTTTTAGTCACACTGCACCTCCTTACCTGTTACTGACAAGAACTGATGGATTTTATGCATCAGAATTACTTAGATATGTTGCTCCCTAGCTACCAGCTGTCAGTTAAGACAACAGAATTTAGGCACTTCAGATATGCGAGCCTCTTCAATAAATCCTTTCATTTCACCAAGGACATTACTGTTTTGTTATATTGCTACACCTGCAAATAATTTTCAGAGAAAATGGTTTCATCCAAACTTAAAGATAGTAGTTCTGAATGTTTAACTGTGATGCACATAGTTTTGGCAGACCCAAGTACATTTCACTTTTAAATATGATAAATTCATAATGAAAAGACTCTTGCAATTAAAGCTTTCGGCCATTAAGGCCTTTGTCAACACTACACACACACACACACACACACACACTCAAATGCAACTAAACTACACAACTACATGACTGCGGTCTCAGGGAACTGAAACCACACTGCCACTTTAGTTGCCTGAGACTGTGTGTGTGTGTGAGGGGGGAGGGCGGGGGCATGTGTGTGTGTGTGTGTGTCTAGTGTTGATGAAGGCCTTAACGGCTGATAGCTTTAATTGCGAGAGTATTTTTGTTCTGCCTATCTGCAACTCAGCATCTCCACTATATGGTGAGTAGCAACTTTCCTTCTCATAATACTGTAAAATAATTATAAAGACATGAAGAATAAAGTGCACAATGCTCTATTTAATAAGGTTTAAGAGTTTTCACATAAAAATTTGCAGGCATTACTTTTCAGCAAGTGCTCATATTTTCTTTACCTTTAGATAAAATTCATTTTGTGAACATTCATGCCCCAGGTATTGACTGCAATAAATGGTAAAACCTGTAATATGGAAACTTTATAATAATTAACTATCTTGACTTAGTAAAAAATTCACTGTAGGCAAAGTGGGTTGTGAAATCAGTTCCATTATGTTAATCCTTGTTGATAGAGCCATAAGCAGAAGGGGGAACATAAAGAATCCATCATTAAACCATTAACATTTATCATTCACTGTGAACAAACAAATGTAATTTAAGATACTTTTCTGAGTCACTCAATTTCTCTGAGCAAATTTATCCACAAACTTTTACATCAAACTTGACAATGGAAAAAAAATCCTTTTTAATTTTTTTTTTTATTTTTACTGAAATTGCATAACACACCTTCAGTGAAAAAACATGTACAAAGCAGTAGCAGACTTTAGTTTATTACTAGAATTTTAGGGAAATGCAATCAGTCATTGCTTACAGATCACTCATTTGACCCACCCTAGAATATTGTTTAAGTGTGTGGGACCCATACAAAATATGTTTGGCAGATGGTATTGGTCAGAATAGTAACAGGTTTGTCTGAACTGCAGGACAGTGTTGAGAGAACTAAACTAGCAGACTCTTGAAGACAGATGTTAAAAGTCCCAAGAAAATCTATTAACAAACTTTCAGGAATTGGCTTTAAATAATTACTCTGAGAATGTACTACAAGCACCTACGTATCTAACCCATAGGGATTTTACAGATATGATTATATCAATTACAGCACGCACATAGGCATTTAAACAATCATTTTTCCCACACAGCATACATGAATGGAACAGGAAAAAACCCTCATACATGTAAATGGAGATGTAGGTGTAGAACAACAGAATATATTTCTTCAAACCTTTATCACTTTGTCTAATAGCTTTTTCCTGATAAAAAACCGCAGGAAGGTATGTAATAGTTACTAACAACCACTTTGGATATCTAATGGCATTATCATGTAGGAGTTAACATTAGCTCATCATAATATGAAAGACAGAACCTGGTAACAAAATTTCACTGCAAACAATAATTTAAAGAAAAGTAAAGGATTGTGATCAGACAAGCTAAAACAATGCACTGTGCCAAAAAGGTAGAAACAAAACTATAATTTTATGTTCAGTTGTGAAGGAGGCATCAGGGCAGAATGTCGGCACTCAAAATATTACCCCTCTCAAATGTGAGAATGAAACTGTTATTAATGCAACAGAGTTTTGCAAAATATTTAATAACTGCTTCTTGTCAAATTAAAAAAAAATTATTGGCGCAGGTAAACATGCAGAATTCTTGAAACGT
Organism: Schistocerca americana; assembly: GCF_021461395.2. NCBI lineage: Eukaryota > Metazoa > Arthropoda > Insecta > Orthoptera > Acrididae > Schistocerca > Schistocerca americana. The sequence continues at coordinate 27,965,173 of NC_060126.1, read as the reverse complement.
GGTGTCCTGACACAAGTTGATGACCTGACATGCAGCTATAGGAAAGAAGCAAACATGAAACTGAATCATCTATTACGTCATTAAAAATAGTGATATAAATTCACTAAATGAAAATAACTTGGTATCAGTTATATCAGGTACAGATATTCTACCAATCAGTGACACATGAAAATTTCTGCCAGACTGGGTCTTGAACCTGGACTTCCTGCTTATTGCGAGTGATTGCCTTACTATCAGGCTATTCATGCATACCTCCTGGACCAACCTAAACTTCTGTACGTCACACAGTCTGCATTCCTATACCATTCCTACACCAATAAGAGATTATAACCTAATGGTAAGCTGACTGCTCGAAATCAGTGAGAAATCCAAGTTCATGTCCCAGATGAGGACAAATTTTCATATGTCACCAACAGGTAGTGGATCTGTACCAAGTACAGCTGACACCAAGTTATTATTATTAGCAAGTTTATTTTGATTTAATTTTGAATGGCTCTCAATCATCATTAATATAAATATTATATGCTGAGGTGAGCAAAAGATGATAATTCACAGGTCTTGATCCCCATTTTCTTATACTCACTCATGCAGGAGTACAGAAAAAGAACACTATGGTATAAGTGTGCAGACAGTGTGACATATGAATGTTTGGATCAGTCTGGGAGGCATGCATAGATACCCTAATGATAAGGTGACTGCTCACAATAAGCGGGAAATCCCGATTCATGTCCCAATCCGGCAAAAATTGCCATATGTCATCAACATTTTGAAAATCTGTACCCAATACAAATGACACAAAGTTATTTGCATATAGTGAATTGATTTTGATCTAGCTTTGAATGGCTGTCAATCATGATCAGTGTAAGACGTCATTACATAGTAAATACTCCCACAGGTATCACAAAATTTCAAAAGTAATTGTGAAGTTGAGAACACCATATTATAGCTCTGCACGCACCTCTGCAATGTGTCTTTCAGGTGTGGTCATCTTCCTGACAGACAAATACACAATAGTGTAACCTTTAAAAAAAAAGTGTGAAGGAGATAACATACATAATTAATAGCCAATTTCTTTGCTACAAGTGTTCCCAAAAGTTTTTCATAAAGCTATATATAGGAGACTAGTGGCCCATCTGAACAAGATACACATAATTTGCCATCAGACTATCATTCGGCTTCAGCATAAAGTAGCATACATAGAAAAATGCAGTTTTTTCTTTTGCATGAGAGGCACTAGTATAGCTAAATCTTAAGTTGAGGACAGTAGATATTTAATTTGATTTAACAAAAGCAACTGATTGTGTGAGCCCGCATCTCGTGGTCGTGCGGTAGCGTTCTCGCTTCCCACGCCCGGGTTCCCGGGTTCGATTCCCGGCGGGGTCAGGGATTTTCTCCGCCTCGTGATGGCTGGGTGTTGTGTGCTGTCCTTAGGTTAGTTAGGTTTAAGTAGTTCTAAGTTCTAGGGGACTGATGACCATAGATGTTAAGTCCCATAGTGCTCAGAGCCATTTTTTTGATTGTGTGAACCATACAATACTTTTGTCTAAGTAACAGTTTCATGGAATTATGAAAGAAGCTCAACAGTTGTCAATTTCATATCTGGAAAATAGGAAGCAGAAGGTTGTCCTACTGTGACAACAAACAGGGAAGAGGTTTGAATGTGACCAGGTGCCACAAAGCTGCATTCTGGGCCTGTTGCTTTTCTTGACATATATCAATGATCTGACACTAAACAAATAGATGACATAAAAATTGTTGTCTCTGCAGATGACACAAGTGTTTTTGTAAAATGTGTGGAACATAATACAAATGAACTATCTAACAAGGTAGAAAGCAACATCAGTATATTGGTTTCAGAGAACACATTAATTCCTAACTATAACATGACACAATGACAACTGTTTGACATGGAACTCTTGTAAATGTGCAGTTTTATGCCCCATTGTGATCACACAATCTGTGAAGTTGACAATTTTAAACTCTTAGGACTGAAACTGTGGAAGACGTTCTTGGAAGTAGGCCTATCACATTCAAGATTTTGTGCAGAAACTTAATGCTCCTATTTTCATTATAAGGATGATCTTCACACTTTCTGACACAAACTTGGGGGCTTGTTTACTTTGCTTACTTTCGTTCTGTTATCTCACATTGTGTTATATTTTTCAATGACTCTGTGACTTACAAACAATATTCTCATCCCAGAAAGTGGTGGTCTGACTGATGTACAGCATCAGTTTGCAAATTTCAAATAGGCCACTGCCCCAATGTCTCAAATTCTAACTGTGCCATACCTGTACATATATTCTATCACAGTATTGTCTCATTAACAAGAAAATATGAGATGCATTCAGTGAGCCGTAGACAGAAAAGTGATATGCACTTTGCTAACACATCCCCAGGCACCATACGGCAAAGTGTGCACTATCCAGCAGGTTTCATTTTTGCCAGGCTTTCAGCAGAACTAAGAATATAAATTGAGTTTTAAACTTTATAATGGATCTATACCACAGGGGCCTCTGTTCAACTGTAAAATGTGATACATATTCTGATAACTGAAATCTGCAGTTCCATCCATTTTTCAGCTATGTTTCTTCAAAAATTGCAACTCTGATATTCAAAAAGGGAGCCTCTGGGAGTGATATATTGTTTGGTAACATTATTTGAAATTTCATTCCTTTTCTTATATTCTGTAATATTTTAGAAATAATACAGTTAATCATGGCAGTACTTGCACTACTGCTGCTACTGCCACATATAAATATAATAGTAATAGTAATAGTAATAATAATAATAATAACAAATACAAAGACACAAATACAGACATTAGACCATTCTTGCTTAGACCGCCAAATAACCCACAACTCGAAACAACAATAAAAACTATCAACACAATCATACACAACAAAATATATGAAAACACAACTGTGGATGAGTTACAACTACTGGTTTATATAGGAGCACTCACTACACTAAATATACACACTAGGCAGAGATCAGAACCAACCAACACACAGAAGAAACCCACAAAACCAGCATGGCAACACAGGCTACAGATCAGAATAGAAAAACTGAGAAAGGACATCGAACAGCTAACACAATTTATAAGAAATGAAATGTCAGAAAGAAAAACGAAAAAGGTTAGGTAAAATCTCACAACAAGAAATTACAAGCATTGGCCAAACGTATTAGAAGATACAATAAAAGTTAAAATAGAAGGAAACAAAATCAAACATTCAACACAAACCAAAAGAAATTTTACCAGACAATAGGTAACACACACATTAAAATAGACAATCCACCAAACATAACAGACATGGAACACTTCTGGAGCAACATATTGTCAAACCCGGTACAACATAACAGGCATGCACGGTGGATACAAGCAGAAACAGATACATACAAAATGATACCACAAATGCCTGAAGTGATAATTTTGCAACATAAAGTCACCCGAGCAATTAATTCTACTCACAATTGGAAAGCCCCTGGAAAAGATAAAATAGCAAATTTCTGGCTAAAGAAATTCACCTCAACACATTCACATCTAACTAAATTATTTAACAATATAATAGAGGGAAACATTCCACGTGGGAAAAATTATATATGAAAACAAAGATGAGGTGACTTACCGAACGAAAGCGCAGGTCGACAGACACACAAACAAACACAAACATACACACAAAATTCTAGCTTTCGCAACCAATGGTTGCCTCATCAGGAAAGAGGGAAGAAGAGGGAAAGATGAAAGGATACAGTTCCTAAACATAGTAATGAAAAATTGGAAAACCACACTTAATATCCAAACAAATTCAAATAATATCACATTACAGCCAATACAGATTAAGCGTGGAATATACCAAGGAGACTCATTAAGTCATTTCTGGTTCTGCCTTGCTCTGAACCCACTATCCAACATGCTAAATAATACAAATTATGGATACAATATTACTGGAACATACCCACACAAAATCACACATCTGCTATACATGGATGATCTAAAACTACTGGCAGCAACATATCAACAACTCAACCAATTACTAAAGATAACAGAAGTATTCAGCAATGATATAAATATGGCTTTTGGAACAGACAAATGTAAGAAAAACAGCATAGTAAAGGAAAAACACACTAAACAAGAAGATTACATATTGGATAACCACAGCAACTGGATAGAAGCGATGGAAAAAACAGATGCCTATAAATATCTAGGATACAGGCAAAAAATAGGAATGGATAATACAAATATTAAAGAAGAACTAAAAGAAAAATATAGACAAAAACTAACAAAAATACTGAAAACAGAATTGACAACAAGAAACAAGACAAAAGCTATAAATATTTATGCTATACCAATACTGACCTACTCATTTGGAGTAGTGAAATGGAGTAACACAGACCTAGAAGCACTCAATACACTTACATGATCACAATGCCACAAATATAGAATACATCACACACATTCAGCAACTGAAAGATTCACATTAAGCAGAAAGGAAGGAGGAAGGGGATTTATTGACATAAAAAACCTACATTATGGACAGGTAGACAATTGAAGAAAATTCATTCTAGAACGAGCAGAAACTAGCAAAATACACAAAGCAATCACTCATATAAATACATCGGCTACACCACTGCAATTTCATAACCACTTCTACAACCCTTTAGATCACATAACATCAACAGATACGAAGAATGTAAATTGGAAATAGAAGACACTACATGACAAGCACCCGTATCATCTAACACAGCCACACATCGATCAAGACGCATCCAACACATGGCTAAGAAAAGGCAATATATACAGTGAAACAGACAGATCCATGATTGCAATACAGGATCAAACAATAAACACCAGATATTACACCAAGCATATTATTAAAGATCCCAATAACATGACAGATAAATGCAGACTTTGCAAACAACAAATAGAAACAGTAGATCACATCACAAGCAGATGTACAATACTATCAAATACAGAATACCCCAGAAGACATGACAATGTAACAAAAATAATACATCAACAGCTTGCCTTACAACATAAACTTATAAAACAACATGTTCCCACATACAAGTATGCACCACAAAATGTACTGGAGAATGATGAATACAAATTATACTGGAACAGAACCATTATAATAGATAAAACAACACCACATAACAAACCTGACGTCATACTCACCAATAAAAAGAAGAAATTAACACAACTAATCTAAATATCAATACCCAATACAACAAATATACAAAAGAAAACAGGAGAAAAAATTGAAAAATACATCCAACTGGCTGAGGAAGTCAAGGACATGTGGCATCAGGATAAAGTTGACATTATACCAATTATACTATCAACTACAGGAGTCATACCACACAATATCAACCAGTACATCAATTCAATACAGCTACATCCAAACTTATATATACAACTACAGAAATCTGTAATTATTGACACTTGTTCAAGTACCCGAAAGTTCCTAAATGCAATGTAACATATAGCGTACAGTTAAAAGGAAGTCACGCTTGATCAAGGTCCGCGTCACCTTCCATTTTTAACCAGACATAACGTCTGAGACAAGAAAGAAATAATAATATTAATAATAAGGTCCGCGTCACTTTCCATTTTTGATCAGACGTAACGTCTGAGAAAAGAAAGAAATAATAATAATAACAATAATAACAGTAATGTTAGTGTAAGGTGTAAAAAGAATTTATTGGTGTGCAAGATAGATGTTTACTGGTGTAGTTAGTTCTGGGGAAAGAAAATTTAAGGAGACTGCACCAGCTTTTAATACTGGGAAAAGGAGATCTGACTGGAAAGAAGGATGTATGAGGTAATGATTGCATACATGGATAATCCTTACTGTTACTTTTGTAGATACATCATTAACTGTTTTATGAAGCTGGAGAGGATGTTCAGTTCTCTAATATAATCTGGTAGGTTATTCCAAAGTCAGGTTCCCGCTAGTGAAAAGGATGTCAAGAAAGTGGCTGAATGGTGGAGTGGGACAGTAAGGATTTTACTGTGATGAGAATGACTGGTTTTGCCATGTTGTTCAGATCAGAGGTTTAAGGCTGAAAAGAGATATTGGGGACAGGGTTTGTTGATAAGTCAGTAGAGAAGACAGAACATGTGGAAATCTCTGCACTTGTCTTTACACAACGAGGATAAGTGTGCATATGATGGTGACATATGATAAAGGTGTCATATGTCACCGAAATAGCAAAAACAGGCATTTACAGCCAGTTCTAGACACTATGAACTTTCCTGAGAAAGGTCTTGTAGGATAACATTATTGTAATCAATAACTGAAAGTATAAGTGTTTATACGAGTTTCTGTGCAGGCCAAGAGGGTAAACTTTTTGTATTCTTGTAGGGCAAGAGAAATGCTGATTCCTCATTGTACACTGCAGTCACATGCTCAGTAAAATTAAGATTTTTATTTATTATTACTCCTAGACTCTTTGCTGAAGGAGATATTTGTCCAATTTAAGGTTAAAGATGGTAGGAATTCCCAATATTTGAGGCTAATGAGTCTTGAATGACCAACCACTACTGCTTGGGTTTTGGGTTGGTTGATCTTAAACACTGTATCCTGTGTCCATTTTGATAGTGTACACAGGTGAGTATTGAGATTCTTGATAGCTCTCTTTAGCATTATTAGTTTTGCCCTTATATACAGTTGGAGGTCATCAGAAAATAGACTAATGTTATGCAGCTTAATTAGCTGTTTATGTATGTTTTATGTTCTCCAGTGTGTAAAACTTCAGAGGCCCTCAGCATATCAGAAGAGGAAAATATATAAACTTTTGCTGACTGATGTGACGGAATGTCACATAAATATTGACATTTTTAGTGGTTGTAAATCGTAGTTTACATATTTTATGAATATAATTAGTGTAAAAAATATAGTTAATGTTCTTGAAACAACTGATATGCAGCAATAGCATCTTTATTTAATGTCTATGAAAATAAAAAAGGATCGGAAGAGATGAGATTGTATGGCTGAGGAGGAAGGATGTATTTTGTGGGACACACACTGTTTTGTTTCGCTATACGGAAGGCAGCCATTGAACGGCTACACATTCCTGATGTCCAGGCGGAGCTTCAAGGAATCCTCAGAACCTTAGGCCCCTTACAAGACCTTTCACCTGACTCCATCAACCTCCTGACCCCACCGACACCCCGCACCCCTACCTTCTACCTTCTTCCTAAAATTCACAAACCCAATCATCCCAGCCGCCCCATTGTAGCTGGTTACCAAGCCCCCCACAGAACGTATCTCTGCCTACGTAGATCAACACCTTCAACCCATTACGTGCAGTCTCCCATCCTTCATCAAAGACACCAACCACTTTCTCGAACGCCTGGAATCCTTACCCAATCCGTTACCCCCAGCAATCATCCTTGTAACCATTGATGACACTTCCTTATACACAAATATCCCGCACGTCCAGGGCCTCCCTGCAATGGAGCACTTCCTTTCACGTCGATCACCTGCCACCCTACCTAAAACCTCTTTCCTCATTACCTTAGCCAGCTTCATCCTGACCCACAACTTCTTCACTTTTGAAGGCCAGACATACCAACAATTAAAGGGAACAGCCATGGGTACCAGGATGGCCCCTTCGTACGCCAACCTATTCATGGGTCACTTAGAGGAAGCCTTCTTGGTTATCCAGGCTTGCCAACCCAAAGTTTGGTACAGATTTATTGATGACATCTTAATGATCTGGACTCACAGTGAAGAAGAACTCCAGAATTTCCTCTCCAACCTCAACTCCTTTGGTTCCATCAGATTCACCTGGTCCTACTCCGAATCCCATGCCACTTTCCTTGATGTTGACCTCCACCTCTCCAATGGCCAGCTTCACACGTCCGTCCACATCAAACCCACCAACAAGCAACAGTACCTCCATTACGACAGCTGCCACCCATTCCACATCAAACGGTCCCTTCCCTACAGCCTAGGTCTTCGTGGCAAACGAATCTGCTCCAGTCCGGAATCCCTGAAGCATTACACCAACAACCTGACAACAGCTTTCGCATCCCGCAACTACCCTCCCGACCTGGTACAGAAGCAAATAACCAGAGCCACTTCCTCATCCTCTCAAACCCAGAACCTCCCACAGAAGAACCACAAAAGTGCCCCACTTGTGAGAGGATACTTTCCGGGACTGGATCAGATTCTGAATGTGGCTCTCCAGCAGGGATACGACTTCCTCAAATCCTGCCCTGAAATGAGATCCATCCTTCATGAAATCCTCCCCACTCCACCAAGAGTGTCATTCCGCCATCCACCTAACCTTCGTAACCTCTTAGTTCATCCCTATGAAATCCCCAAACCACCTTCCCTACCCTCTGGCTCCTACCCTTGTAATCGCCCCCGGTGTAAAACCTGTCCCATGCACCCTCCCACCACCACCTACTCCAGTCCTGTAACCCGGAAGGTGTACACGATCAAAGGCAGAGCCACGTGTGAAAGCACCCACGTGATCTACCAACTGACCTGCCTACACTGTGACGCATTCTATGTGGGAATGACCAGCAACAAACTGTCCATTCGCATGAATGGACACAGGCAGACAGTGTTCGTTGGTAATGAGGATCACCCTGTGGCTAAACATGCCTTGGTGCACGGCCAGCACATCTTGGCACAGTGTTACATCGTCCGGGTTATCTGGATACTTCCCACCAACACCAACCTATTTGAACTCCGGAGATGGGAACTTGCTCTTCAATATATCCTCTCTTCCCGTTATCCACTAGGCCTCAATCTCCGCTAATTTCAAGTTGCCGCCACTCATACATCACCTGTCATTCAACAACATCTTTGCCCCTGCACTTCTGCCTCGACTGACATCTCTGCCCAAACTCTTTGTCTTTAAATATGTCTGCTTGTGTCTGTATATGTGTGGATGGATAGGTGTGTGTGTGCGAGTGTATACCCATCCTTTTTTCCCCCTAAGGTAAGTCTTTCCACTCCCGGGATTGGAATGACTCCTTACCCTCTCCCTTAAAACCCACATCCTTTCGTCTTTCCCTCTCCTTCCCTCTTTCCTGATGAGGCAACAGTTTGTTGCAAAAGCTTGAATATTGTGTGTATGTTTGTGTTTGTTTGTGTGTCTATCGACCTGCCAGCGCTTTCGTTCGGTAAGTCACCTCATCTTTGTTTTTATATATATATAATTTATTTGTATGTGACGTAACTTATGCCAATGGACGTCACACTGAGCTGAAACTCAAATCTTTGGTAAATTATAATTTCAAGAGTGCCTGTTTATATGGACCTAATGTGAGGAATGATTTGTAATGTATAATACAGCAGAAAGTGGCTTTATGATAAGAGTATATTTTCAGCCAACTTTGTGCTGCTGTGCTGAGTCCTAAGCCTTTATGAATATTTGAAAATCTGAAACACTGAGTGATTAGAAGTAAGTACCTAGATTCACACCAATGGCTAAAAATTGTTATAGTATTTATATTCTGGTTACCAAGGGTGAGATTCATCCAGTAAAAAAATTGATGTACACAGTAGTTCATGCAATTTGTCAACTGAAAGTAATTGAATTCACTCTGCTATTCTTGTATCAGACAAGAATCTTGTCAGTGCATTGCTTGATGTGCCATGTCTCTGGATTGTTGATATACTAAATCTCCCACCGAAGAAAAAATAAATAAATAGAATGTATATTCAAGCAAAAACATGGTTCCTATACTTTGTGAACTATAGACACTCAATATTATTCTGCGCTTACTCATTTTTCTGAGCTTACCACAATCAAACATCATTCATTCTTTGGAGACACACAGATCATACAGTGAGGTGACAAAGGTCATGGGACACCATCTAATATCATGTCGGACTTCCTTTTGTCTGGCATAGTGCAGCAACTCGATGTAGCATGGAGTCAACAAGTAGCATGAAGCCCCAGCAAAAATATTGAGCCATGCTGCCTCTACAGCCATTCATAATCACAAAAGTGCTGCCGGTACAGGATGAAACCTATATCAGGATGAAACCTATATCAGCTCTTACCAGCTGAAAGTGGGACTCATATGACCAGGCCACAGTTTTCCAGTCATCTAGGGTCCAATCAACAATGTCACAAGCCCAGTAGAGGCACTGCAAGTGATCTCGTGCTGTTAACAAAGGCACTAACATTTGTCGTTTGCTGCCATAGCCCATCAATGCCAAATTTCATCACACTGTCATAACAAATTTGTTCATCATGTATCCCAGGCTGATTTTTGTGGTTAATTTACACAGTGTTCCTTGTCTGTTACCAACTATATGCAAGCGCCACTGCTGTCAGTGTAGTACATTGGCCACTGCAGTGTCTGTGGTAAGAGGTACTGCCTGAATTGTGGTATTCTTGCCACACTCTTGACACTGTATCTCACAATATTGAATTTCCTAATGATTTCTGAAATAGAATGTCCCATGTGTCTAGTTTTGAGTACCATTCTGTGTTCAGAGTCTGTTAATTCCTGTTGTGCAGCCACAATCATGTCAGAAACGATGTCACATCAATCACCTGAATAAAAATGACAGATCCATCAATGCACTGCCCTTTTATGTTGTGTTTGCAATACTATCACCATCTGTATACACTCCTGGAAATTGAAATAAGAACACCGTGAATTCATTGTCCCAGGAAGGGGAAACTTTATTGACACATTCCTGGTGTCAGATACATCACATGATCACACTGACAGAACCACAGGCACATAGGCACAGGCAACAGAGCATGCACAATGTCGGCACTAGTACAGTGTATATCCACCTTTCGCAGCAATGCAGGCTGCTATTCTCCCATGGAGACGATCGTAGAGATGCTGGATGTAGTCCTGTGGAACGGCTTGCCATGCCATTTCCACCTGGCACCTCAGTTGGACCAGCGTTCGTGCTGGATGTGCAGACCGCGTGAGACGACGCTTCATCCAGTCCCAAACATGCTCAATGGGGGACAGATCCGGAGATCTTGCTGGCCAGGATAGTTGACTTACACCTTCTAGAGCATGTTGGGTGGCACGGGATACATGCGGATGTGCATTGTCCTGTTGGAACAGCAAGTTCCCTTGCCGGTCTAGGAATGGTAGAACGATGGGTTCAATGACGGTTTGGATGTACCGTGCACTATTCAGTGTCCCCTCGACGATCACCAGTGGTGTACGGCCAGTGTAGGAGATCGCTCCCCACACCATGATGCCGGGTGTTGGCCCTGTGTGCCTCGGTCGAATGCAGTCCTGATTGTGGCGCTCACTTGCACGGCGCCAAACACGCATACAACCATCATTGGCACCAAGGCAGAAGCGACTCTCATCGCTGAAGATGACACGTCTCCATTCATCCCTCCATTCACGCCTGTCGCGACACCACTGGAGGCGGGCTGCACGATGTTGGAGCGTGAGCGGAAGACGGCCTAACGGTGTGCGGGACCGTAGCCCAGCTTCATGGAGATGGTTGCGAATGGTCCTCGCCGATACCCCAGGAGCAACAGTGTCCCTAATTTGCTGGGAAGTGGCGGTGCGGTCCCCTACGGCACTGCGTAGGATCCTACGGTCTTGGCGTGCATCCGTGCGTCGCTGCGGTCCGGTCCCTGGTCGACGGGTACGTGCACCTTCCGCCGACCACTGGCGACAACATTGATGTACTGTGGAGACCTCACGCCCTACATGTTGAGCAATTCGGCGGTACGTCCAACCGGCCTCCCGCATGCCCACTATACGCCCTCGCTCAAAGTCCGTCAACTGCACATACGGTTCACGTCCACGCTGTCGCGGCATGCTACCAGTGTTAAAGACTGTGATGGAGCTCCGTATGCCACGGAAAACTGGCTGACACTGACGGCGGCGGTGCACAAACGCTGCGCAGCTAGCGCCATTCGACGGCCAACACCGCGGTTCCTGGTGTGTCTGCTGTGCCGCGCGTGTGATCATTGCTTGTACAGCCCTCTCGCAGTGTCCGGAGCAAGTATGGTGGGTCTGACACACCGGTGTCAATGTGTTCTTTTTTCCATTTCCAGGAGTGTATATTCATATTGGTATCCCATGATTTCATTGTAATTTGACCATGACTTCAGTGTAATGGTTTGCGGACAATGCCTAACAGCTAGGCAATTTTTGTTGTTGTTGACAAAATGATGTTGTTATGGTCTTCAGTCCCAGCTTGCCATGCTAATATGCTAATCTATCCCAAGGCTGCCACTTCATCTCTGCATAATGACTGCAACTTACATCTATCTGAACGTGCTTACTGTATTTGAGCCTTGGACTCCCTGTACAGTTTTACCCCCTAAACTTCCCTCCATTTCCAGTACCAATATGACAGTTCCTGATGCCTCAGGATAAACCATTGTTATCACCTTCAAAACACTCACCTTTAAACATAATACAATTGGTGTATCCATTGTTGGAAATGTTTTTTTTTACATCCATATACAATAATCATTGAAAGCTCCTTTCTCATAGTTTTCCTGACCACTTTCATCAAATCATCATCCTTTAAGGGACTGTAATCATAGCATCACCAATAACGATGTTAGTGAAGAAAATCTGGATCTGCTAGGACCTACCCTCCCACAATACAGCATCCTTCCACTCAGTGCTCTTTTCACCGGTTACTCACAACCTAAGGCACAAATTTGGCATCAATGCTCCTTTGCTCGCAAATCATCCGTAAAATTTGTTGAACAAAGTTTCAACACAAGTCAGTCAGAACATGAGGCACAAATTTGGCATCAGAGCTTTCTGTTGCCAAGGCACCTATTGCATTTGCTGAACCAAGCTCCAAGACAAATCAATTAACTCTAGTATGTGTTCCGGGCCCTTTGTCAGTCCTCAGATACAAGTTTATGAATTTTCAAAACATTTTCATCTGTTTGGAAAGTTATGAGGTGTCCAAAATGAGGTGTGTCATCAGTTGAGATGTTGCCTTTTTTGAGGTGAGAAAACCAGTTGTACACTGGGCTTTTGCCATGGCATCATACTGTTTTCAATGTCACAACAGTTTCTGACACATTTTTATCAGATAGACAGCACAATTTCACAGCCTTCTGCTGTTCAGTTACACACACCATGCCAAAATAACAAGGAGAGAGCAAAATAGCTGCAGCAAAAAATTCACAATATTTTTATTTATTTATTGGTTCCATGGGTCCATGTGAGGCAAAGCTACTTGGTTACAGAATAAGATAGAAAGTGGTTTACAGAACAGTGATTAGAAAATTTACTAACACAAAATGGAAGAATTAAATTAAATGTGGGAGATTATACAAATGATGATGAAAAGTTCTCAACTACCATAAGGAACTTCCGACCAGTGTGACATGTGTAAAAATTTCAAAATAGATTTGAATTCTTGAGGTTCTAACTGTTCTGTCCTAAGAGTCCAATCAACAAGAAAATATTAAAATGATATTGTCTAAGTTTACACATGTCTTTGTCAGAACTATCTGATGGTTCAACCATTTTGGGTAACTACTGTATGATGATAAAACAAAGCTTGCATATTGCAAATTTTATGAACAGATGAAAAGTTAGTATCATTGACCACAAGTGGGTAAAATGGTTTACTGCACCTTTTAAAAAGAGAGAGTCCTTCATTCTCCACTCTCAGAGAAAGTGTGCCATGAAAATCTTGCATGTGTAAACACAAAGAAAAGACCCATAGAAATATCACTGGTCAGATGCATTACAAAATGGACAGTAGAATGTTTTCCCACCTACAAATTTACTTAATGTAGTGTGATATACAGGGTGTCTCAAACCTTTTGTGTAAATTTGGAAAAGATGATAGTGGGTCCTCTACCGATTATATTGAGACAGGAAACTGGTAGTAGGAAATGCAAATTTATTGTTTCATGGACATACACAGCCTACTCTGCATAACAAAAATGTAGCTCATAGCAGTTGTTGAAAGTGATGACCACCAGTCCCAATGCATGTATTGGAATGGCACTCACAGTTCTGCAACACTATTGCAAAGATCCCAGATGTCTGTTGTACACTGGAATAGGCAGTGGGTGATAAGCATCATACATACCTGACCACTAAACAGAGAACCGTACACAACTTAGCTCAAGGTACATGTGTCACATGATGACCACATGCATGGTACTGATACATTAATCTATTCCATACAAACACCACTGTCTGTAGTGTCAATTGTCCATTGCATCAGACAGTTTGTGATGTATCCATAGTGAGGCACGTTACTGTGTAAAGTGCATGATGTGCAGCCAAAGATGGAGCATTACTTGTCAATGGAGTTGACAGATATCCATTTCATGTATGATGTGGCAGGATGTAGAGCCTGTAAAGCAACACAAACGTACAGAGAACACTTTCCCAACAGGAATCATCCTAACTGGGCTATCTATATGGATACCAACTTATGAGAAATGTGGTCATTCATGCCAAGGACATGCCTGGGCATTAGACTCTGAGAAGATAGTGTTGGATCATGTGGCTGTCCACTCAGCAATAAGCACCCACCAAATTGCCCTAGAAATTCATAATGGAATGGATACAGTATGGAGAGTACAGATGGAGCAGGTATGACACCATTTCATAAAGAACATGTGCAAGCACTGGGACCAATGTATTTTGAGCCCTGCATCCACCTCTGTTGATGGATTATGCACAACACTGCTGAAGTGTCGAACTTTATACAGATTGTATTGATCTCAGATGAGGACTCATTCACCCAAGATGGTGTTTCCAGCATATGCAACAACCATGTCTAGAGTAATGACAATCATGATGCCACCCACACAGGTGGCCACCAGCAATGATTCAGTCAACATATGGATAGGCATTGCCCAAGATCATTTTATAGAGCCTTATTTGCTGCCTCTCTGTCTGACTTGTCCACGTAACTTGGTGATCCTGCAAAATGTGAAGCCACAGGTGGAGACTGTATCCCTAGTTGTTGACAAAGGTGTGGTTTCAGCATGACTGTGCACCAGCCCACTTTGATATTAATGTCCACAAGCAGCTGAATGACACATACCCTCATCATTGGATTAGAAAGGGAGCTCCTGTCCCAGGGCCAGAGTGATCACTGGATCTAACACCTCTGGACTTTTTCTTCTAGGGTTATGTCATGGCATTAGTGTATGAAACCTCCGTAGAAACAGATAAAGACCTGCTTGTTAGGGCCTAAGTTGCCTGTCTCCTGGAACAACAGACACCAGAGATCTTTGAGACAGCTAAGCAGAACTTCATGTGCCACTGCCACGCATGCATTGAGTTGCGAATTTGAACACTTACTGTGACCTATGTTTTTGTTATGCACTACATGGTGTGTATGTCCACAGCACAATAAATATACATTTTCGACCAATCTCAATATAATTAGTTGTAGACCCACTATCGCCTGTTTCAGTTTGACCAAAATATTTCAGATGTCCACCAAAATTACCTGTGACTGTGTTAGTGCAGTATGGTAGTGAAAAAACAGTGCAGGGAATTCATTTATTTCATAGTGGATATAGTGAGGCAGGATCTCATACACAATCAAAAAAACTGTAAATACATCAGCCTTCTAACTGATAGTTCCACTGATTGATTTGCAGTCAGTCATGCAAATCTGTGTTACATACATGGATGCAAATGACAACCTCATAAAGGAGGACATTTTAGGTATAATAGAACTTCCAGACTCGCTCTCCTCTGGTTATTTCACAGGTTTAACATATTATTTAGACAAGACCATTGGCCCCTCTGAGTACTGAGAAAAATGTTATATTATAGCATTAGGTACTGCTGGTGCTGAAAATATGGTCGGGAACAAATCAGAATTAGCTGTGCAATTAAAAGCTCTTTGCTTCAAACTTATAGGCCTAAGCATTCACTGTCTTGCACACTGCTTGCAGTTGGTTGTGTTAAATGCTTGTAGGGAATGTGAACACCTCTAAACATTTGACTCACTAGTTAGAAATATCTTGAAATCCTACTATGGATCCACAGAAAGACTTCAGATATTAGGAGAAATGGCACACCTTGTAGCAAAAGTAATTTGAAAATTCAGTGATATTCACACTGTGGGACGGTTATCCAGCTAAAAGAGTGCCATTCTAGCTCTTGTGCAATCATGGGAACCTGCTTTAACTTACCTTGAACGGGTAGCCCTTGGAAGTGACAATGACACTGCTAAAGCTATGGTTTTTTTGGAAAAGTCTAAGCAATTTAAATTTGTTAGGCTTCTCTATTTCCTCATGCACTTCTATCATAAATTGGATCCAGTAAGTGTGGCACTACAAAATAAGTAACTCCTTATTTCGTCACTGAAAATGAAAAGTGAACACTGCAGCTCAGTTTTGAAGGACCTGCACTACAAAGTGTATAAGATATTTTGGGCATCGTATCCATAACAGGATTGGATTGGATTGTTTGGGGGAAGAGACCAAACAGCAAGATTATCAGTCTCATCAGATTAGGGAAGGATGGTGAAGGAAGTCAGCCGTGACCTTTCAAAGGAACCATCCCAGCATTTGCTGGAGCGATTTAGGGAAATCACAGAAAACCTAAATGGGTAGCCAGATGCAGAATTGAACTATCATCCTCCCAAATGCGAGTCCAGTGTGCTAACCACAGCGCCACCTCGCTCAGTCCCACCTCACTCAGTCCCAGAACATGAAAACTGATGACAGTCAAGTGACAAACATTCAAACTAGGGGGCAAGAGTACCAGACAATAAGAGGTATCTTAATAAAAAAATGCAAAAGGTAAGCATCACCGAATGGTTGCAATCGGTCTCGTCAGATATTAAATCTCTGCATGTTTTCGACACCTTGGTCTGGCCTCACAAAGACAAAATTCAATTTGGAAGTAAAAAAAATCTCTTTACATATTTGAATCCAAGGGGTCGACGGAAGCGTCCGATCCCACGCGTCGGCTTTGACCCGTGATGTAAGGGTGTTGTCGTGTGTGACATCATGATGGCGCGGAGTTTGGTTTGTGAGTGTGGCGTGTTTGTAGATGTCGTCGTGTTGTGGTTTGTTGTGCTCTCTGGTGGTATGTTCAGGGTTTTCGTTTGTGTGGGGTAATGGGCTCAGTTTGCTTTTGCTCATTATCCAGAATTGTTCGAGTGTCGGCTGTGTTTGCAGTGGTATTTTTTTCAGTGAGTTAACGATTTTGTGTGAAGGTTAATTTAGTGTTGTTCGCTGTACATCATGTGGTAATTTTAGTAAAATTAATCGGTTGTTGTTTTCGTTCAGGAATGGATATGACAGATAAAATTAACAGTGCGCAGGTCAAGGGAAGTGTTCGATCCCAATGTGTGGCTGTGTATGTTGATATTGGTATCGGGAGATGTTTTTGAGCTATATAGGCCAAGGGAAGTGTTTGATCCTAATTTATGGGATCGGGAGCTGCTTTTGAACTATATAGGTCAATGGATGTGTCCGAATCCAGATGATATTGTGTTTAGTGGTATTTGGGGAGTTTTATGATGTTGGTTTTTTGTCGTTTTGTATGGTGGTGGGTGTCTAAATTTGTTTATATTTAGTTTGCCCCCAACCAAAGACACCCCATTTCCCACGCTTGTCCCATTAGTGTCATTAGGCTTTTTGTGGAAAGTGTGTGTGTTTGTTTTTCGATGTATTTTCGTCCTCATAATGTGTACGTACCAACTTTATATGCACCATATTGGAATCGAGGTTAATGGTCGTTTCCGCCATATTTATGACGTCATTGGTCAAAGCAGACGAGCGGGATCAGCCGCTTCCGTATTTCCAATCAAAGTTTCTTTGATGAGAAAGTGGATGCTCTGTTAGCACAGTGGACAAAATACAAACTGTTGTTTCTCTCACTGACATTGCAAAAGATACTTCAGAAGATTATCAACGAAAATTTTTCTACAAGATTCGCCAGTCTGTTTCAGGTTTTCATTTTGTGCTTCTCTACCAGTGAGCTCAGCTTTATGTACGAGGTTTCATCTGCCACAACAGATTAAGAACTGCATACAGGCACATACGACTATTTCATGGCAATAGACCTTCTCTGTCAGTGGTTGACCGAAGACATGCCATTGTTAAGTGGTACTTCTCCACAGAAGAACGATGTTACACAAACACGAAGTGCCAGACCACTAGGCTATGGTATCTGTTTGCAAATGCTTATGTTGAACTTTAGTATTCTATTAAACAATTTGATGTGGTGTGATGTACAAAGATACTGTCTGAACAGTTTGTCTGTCAAATGAACCCATAAAGAACAATAGACGGGGGAATATTTTTACGTACTCAGATAAATAGATTGTGATGACCAAAGTTGTTAGGCTGGCAAGTCGCTTTAGAGTTGAAATTTCGCGCTTTGGTCTATGCTGCTGTTATTGGTCTATTTTTGGTGGACCTCATTTTTCACAGTCCTAGTACGTGAACACTTCTATGAACAACAGTACACTTGCTGTTGAAGTGTTGTAAAGTCACAGTTTACTTTTAACAATTTTATTATTGAGATGATTGCCACTGTCCGATGTACGTGGGAATCTAAGAAGTTATAATCTCTCAGAGAGATATAAACAAAACTATCATCTCTGATTTATAAGTGAGTTTTGTTGTTGCTTGGAATGTTAATTATCTAGACTATTGTTCTTCGGACTATTGACCTCGTTAAGATTATCTTGAAACTACTGCAGCTATACAGATTGTGGCCGTGATATTTTTCATGTCTGGTGCAAAGTGTTATCAAAAGAGCGCGAGAAATTTTTTTTTTTGTCATGTGTTGTTTTTTATCTTTGCCGTAAGACTATAGAGTCTCCTAGTTTTTGTTACTTCTCTGTTGTTTTTTTTTTTTTTTTTTTTCTTCTCATTGTGAGTTTTTGCGAATAAATATTTTTTCGTTAACTCATTATACCGGACGGCTATGCAATTATTTGTTGTAGGCAAGTTGCTTACAAGATATTTTGTTTTGTATCAGAAGAAATAAAAGAGCTCATCTCAACTGATTAATAGGTGAGACTCGAAATTAATTATTCTTCTATAGTTACATTCTCATAAATATTTGGAGTGTTCCAGACGTCTACGTTGAAGTTCACTTGGAGAGACGCTGGAGACGTGGCGAACGACCGTGCAATCACTTGACAATCCTTTACAGACTCAAGAACTCGCAATTAAAAAGCGTTAACAGCGCTTTATCAAGATTTCGTCACTGTACATACTACACAAATGACGAGTTTAGCTAACAGTACACCACTTGAAAGCCACGAGTACAAACCAAAATCTCATCCAAATCATATTCCAATACAACATAAAATACCACAACAAATAAAATTAATATAATAATTGTCACTCACAGTCAGGACACGAGAGTCATCACACAGCGACGAACTATATGACGTATTTTACAAATATTGTATGTGCAATTGTTATAAGGAAGTAATATTGGCTTTATTTTTCATGTATGATTACTCGAGTACTATTGACGGAGCGGTGCACATAACAGGAAGCTGGAGAGCAAAGAATAGTACAGTGACAGCAGCGTACAACGCAACAGTCTACGAAAAGTAGGTGTACATTTTCATCTCTATCTCTGCTCACTTTTCTATGGTGGTTGTAGTGAAGAATTAGTAGTAGACAGGCACTTCCCTTTTTGTAAATCAGACGCAGTTAGTACCAAAGTTTATCTGTGTCAACTATGTGTACGATGTTCTCGCTATGTAGGCGATATTAGATTTTTTCGTGTGCATTTGCGTAACAGGCGAACACGTTTTTGCGGTATAGTATTGTTGAGGACCCAATTGCAATTAATTTAAGCAACATAAAATGTGTCATACGATCTGTGTAAGATGTTAATAATTTTATGGTCAGAACAAGACGAGCAAAGCGTTCCACTTGCGAATGTGCAAGAGGTTGCTGGTCTGGTTACGTTACTGTTAGCGCGTACTCAACAAATGTCAACGGAATTCCAGAAAAGCCCAACAGCGGTAAGAACTGAATTGCAGAATAGCCGTACAGCGGTAAAAACTGAGTTTCAAACACGATTTAAAAAATGTCACACTGAATTAAAAACCAAACTGTAGGCAACTGAAACTGCTGTGCAGAATCGAGTAGTAGAACTTGCAAACTGTACTCCACAGTGCAATTCAACAGATTTCTAATGCACAAACAAGTTTAGTCACTGAATTTGGTCAGTTCAGAGACCAACACAAGCAAATGGCAGGCGCATTTAATACTTAAAAATAGGAATTTGAAAATGTGAAATAGGCCAAGATGATAATGTAGCAGTAGATAATGTGACTCGGGGTAAGCGTGACATTATGAAAGCGTAACTCACGCAACAAATGGAATAATTTACAGACTTTTTACAGCAGCGGTTAGGTGAGCAAGACACACTGTGGTAAAGATCAGGAATTTGCTACAAGTTTGTAAGCAGTGGTTGCAGTGAATCCGTGAACGAAAAATCTAGTCCACACATAATGCGGCACTTATGCAGTTTAGCAGGTACGGAAAAAATTTATCAATTTTTTTCAAAATTTGATCGATTATAGTCAAATTTGATACGCTGATTACGAATACAATATTTATTTTCGCCCCAGTCAATTATTTACATCAAAAAAATTGTTTTAAATTTTTTTATTTTTCAATATTTTGTCGATATAGTGAATTCTGATGCGCTGATTTCGAATATAACATCCATTTTCATTTTCCCTTGACCGTCGGCGATATCTTCTGCCCAATAAGCGTGGCGCTGCCGATGACGCAACATTGTGTAATACACTAACTAATCAGTATTTTCAAATCATAGGCGGCCGCTGCCGCGGCCGCATTCCAAAAAAAAAACTCCCAACCTAACCTCAAGTGGGCTACGCTACAGATCACTTTATTTATGAAAATACAAAGTACAATCACCAACAAACTTTACATATTCACCCACAAAGCTCTCCAAGCCAGATACATTTGGAATGAAAAATTTTTTCCGTACCTGCTAAACTGCATAAGTGCCCATAATGCAGCAAGCTTGTGGAACGAATTAACAGGTCCATATACAAACTTTATCACATAAAAGTGTAATGACAAATCATTTTAGTGATTACATGGTATTACACATGGAGGAGAAATTAATTAAATACTGACAGTGTCCATCTTATAATCCGGAAAAGAGGCTGTACATCCAGTTGTATTTAATAGATCATTTTTACTGAGAATTTTGACAGAAAACCAGAAGATTAGCTAAGCAGCAGAAACCTGCAATACGTATGCTGAGTTTCAACATGCATTTATTGTGAAATACTGGTCATCTTCAATAAAGCTCGCTACGCAGATACTTTTGAGAGGTATCATAATAAGACTAAGTATATGACAGAACCAGTATCTTCCAAAGATCACATTAGAATACTGAAAGCAAAATTACCACAATACATACAAACTACAAACAAACATGGACATACAAACTACATTACAGCACGTCAGTGAAATCAATTTTGATGAGTTTTTGACGGCATTATGTGCTGTAGAGATGTAATTGGAAGACATCAAAGCCAGAGGAAACAATGGCAATGCACATAATGGGTCAAATAGAAAGAATTATGGAAATGGACACACGAATAGTTATCAGCAACATGCGATTGCTTGTGGAAACCAACAAACGGGTTTGTTTAACACAAGATTTAACAATGCCAGTAATCAAAGAAATGGAAGTGGCAATCACCATGGATACAAATACAAGAACAAGAGATATGATAAACAGTTTAATCCCAGTTTCAACACTCATCAGAATCCAGGACTGTCACACCAATTATTACTGATATTACAGAAGAACAAGCATCACCAAACCATAGACAGCAGGAAAACTAGACACGACCAACTATAGCCCCAAAAGTCTGATCGGAGTTAGTGAATGGGGCTATGGCAGTAATATTAAGACGATACGGTACCGGTACATTAGGGATAAATTATTGCATGGTGGCAAAAGTTGTGATTTTAAACCAAAAAGCATGCCAGAAGCAGCTATGAATGCAAACATTGTTGCATTCAATGACATAGCAATCTTAGATGAGGGCACAAGTGTAAACAATATCTCTATTCCTCTTATGAAGAGATTACATGAATGGGCAAATTTACCAATCTTGTCCATGAGGAGCTGCAAAATACCTGCTGCTGTAAGAGGACGCTATTATTCAATTAAATTGCAAACCAGAATCAAAATATACTTTGGTAATTGAGCTGTAGGTAGCATGTATGTACTGGAACCTAATTGTGTTGTGAACTTAATTTTGAGGCATGAATTACTGAGAGAGATGAATGCAATAATAGACTTTGTCTCCACTAAGCTCATGTTAGCTGTAGATGTTGTACCTCTGACAGTTAATCTGGTACAGAAGCAGGAGCTGCATGGGCAATAATGTCAAAGGACTGAGATAAAACTCATTACTGAGAGTAACAGCCCAATTATTAGTGATTCTAATCCAAGCAAATTAGAACAGATTAACACAAAAGTAACTGGATCTAATGCCCTAATGACTCAGCGAAAGCATGAATTAAAACAATTATTACCGAATGATGTTATGCTGTTTGAAGAGAAACCAGGCATAATAAAGTGATATGTGTATCTTTTATACCTGAGACCTCAAAACATGCTGTCACAGGTGTGGTAACCACAACCAACAGCGGGAACGCCTTGGGCTGCGGATCAGAGCTGCCAGGCGGTGTAGCACGCACCACCAGGTAAACACAGGATGAGTCGGACGACAGATCAAACCACTGACAACAACCGACCACGACCGACTATGAGTGACACAACAAGGAAGAGATAAACAACGGAGGCTTGTGGAAACCACAACACCAAACACCAAACGTAAATCCACTCGGAACCAGAGCCAGGCAAATGTCAACAACGAGCAACGACCAGAACGCAGTACCGCCGAGATAGAAACGAAATCCAGAGCGAGTACCAGACTGGCTGGACTAGGTATTTTTTTTTTAATCCCCCATCGGGGCGGGCTGGCAGCAGCATATGCGCTGCTCTTCAGCCGAAAGACATAGAACAAACAATAGAAGACATTTAAAAATAACGAAGGAGAGAATATGGTGAACATAAATATAAAAAAGGGGGAACATCACGGAAGGCAATAGACAAAAAACGGGGGTGACTGTAAAATAGAGATAAAAAACTGTTTAAAAGTAGCACACACAAAAGCCACACACTGCGACAATAAAAAGAACACAAGGCACAGTGTTGACTGGAGCATAAAAGGTATCGACGGATGGCGTAGCACATAACAAACACTGACGGCGAACCTCAAGGCAGTAAACAATTAAAATCACACCTCTTGATGCACAGGAGAAACAGCACTAAACACAACACTGATGTGGCACACTGACGATGATCAAAACAGAGGATCTGCCAGGCGCAAGGAGATGAGGGAGACCGGAAGAAGGGAGGGAGGGGAAGAGATGGGGGAGATGAGCGGGGGGCGCGATGAAGAGGGCCAGGTAGGGAGGGAGGTGGGAAGGAAAGAGGCAAGTATGTGGTGCAGGGTATCAGGGGGGGGGGGGGGGAAGGAGGAAAATCCGCTCTGGGAGAAGGAGGGAAGAGGAAAAAAGGGGTCCCTGGGGAAGGGGGGGGGGGGGGGGAACAAGGCCAGGTTATAGTTGGAAGGAAGGGTAGATGTCACAGCGAAGTTCGTCATCCGGGAGGGGGAGGTGTTGGAAATTGCCCTGATGAAGGAGATGGAGGGTGTGGAGGTGGAGAGAGGAAGGGATACAGCAATAGAGGTGCGGCAATGGGCGGGGGTGGAGAGGAAGGAGGAAACCAGAGGGTGGGGGGGATCAAGCCTGCGGACAATGTAAAGGATGCGGAGATGTTGGAGGAACAGGAGGAGGTGGGGGAAGGGGATCAGTTCATACAGGAGCCATGTGGGAGAAGGAAGGCGGATACGGAAGGCAAGGTGGAGCGCATGGCATTCAAGGATTTGGAGGGCCTTGTAAAAGCAGGTGGGGGCCGAGATCCAGGCAACGCTGGCATAACAGAGGATAGGACGGATGAGGGATTTGTAGGTAGAAGGATGCAATCCCCATGTCCGGCCCGACAGGAGTTTCAGAAGGCGGAGGCGGGAATGGGCTTTCTGCTGGAAGGTCTGGAGATGAGGGGTCCAGGTGAGGTGTCGGTCGAGGGTGAGGCCAAGGTATTTCAGGATGGGGGTGAGCTGGATGGGACGACCATAAAGGGTGAGGTAGAAATCATGGAGGCGAAAGGAGCGAGTGGTGCGGCCTATGATGATTGCCTGGGTTTTGGAGGGGTTGAGACGGAGGAACCACTGGTTACACCAAGTGGTGAACTGGTTAAGGTGGGTTTGGAGGGTACGTTGAGACCGTTGAAGGGTAGGATAGAGAGCCAGGAAGGCAGTGTCATCAGCATACTGGAGAAGGTGGACTGCTGGACCAGGGTAGAGCGGGTCCCTATATACGAAACTGGAGGGAGCGGCTATTGGCCGCTGTCTGCACGTGGCTTAGCGGTGGCGCCCTCGCTGTGTGAGAGCCACTGCGTGGAATAGCCACCGCCGAGGTGGAGCCCACTATGGGCTGACCACGTCCATTTCTTCTGCCGTGTGTTCGACTTCTGCGGTGGAAGGTACTAGAACAGGTATTACTCCATTCCCTGGGCAATAAGATCTGCCAAACGAAAGAGAAATAAATTGAATGCTTTGCCGGCGCATTATTGAGCCATCCAGTAGTCATTATTGTAGTCAGTTACACGCAGTACCCACATCAGATGGGAGTGTTCACTTGGTTCTGGATGCCAGAGAAAAAAATAAAATTATTCTTCCAGTAAGAACACAACCTCCTAATACAGAGGAATTAATCCAAAAATTTCCTGGTGTCAAGATTTTTTCCACACTAGATTTAAGATACTCGTTTTTGCAAATCCCATTAGACATGGAATCACGAAAATATACTGCCTTTCATTACTTGAGGTGGTTACTAATTTACTGTACTACCATTCAGTCTTAATGTGATCTTGGGTGTATTCATTTCTGCACCAAATACTGTCTTAGGATAAGAACTATATGATTTAGTCACACCATTTGTGGATGACATGTTAATTGCAACACTATTTGGGAGTAACATGAGGAGATTTTAAGACGAATGCTGCAGAATTTCCAACTATCAGGGGTGACTGCCAACCTCAAGAAATCAAAATTTGCACTAACTGGTAATCAGCTTCCTAGGACATCTAATTTCATCATATAGGATTTTACATACCTAAATGATTAGTGCAATAGAACCCAATTAAAAGTATTCTTAGGAGTAGATCCATTTAGCTTCATTTCATACTAAATCAGGTCTTAAATTCAGAAGCATTGTCATCTTTATTAAAGGAGAATGTGTCTTGGAAATGGACTCATGAGTGGAAGATAAAATTTTACAATATTAAAAAAACCCTCTTGTCACTGTAACTATCTTACATCATCCAGACATGACATTGGATTTTCGGTAGATGACAGATGCATCATCAAATGGATAAGGAGCTTGCGTATTTCAGATCCAGTTAGTTGATGGCATACATACCTTTTGTGCCATATGTTTTGCAAGTCAAATGCTAACTAACTGTGAACAAGCTTATACAACCACAGAATTGGAAGCATTGGCAGTTATATGGGTACTGCGAAAATTTCATTATTATCTAGCAGGAGCATATACTAGAGTATATTGTGATAACCAGGCTCTAAGCGATATGAATAATTACAGGCTTTTATGTTCTCAATTTGCTAGATGAATGTTTATTCTACAATAATACCATTCTGAAATTATGTATGTCCATGGCGTCAAGGACATTATTGCAGATGCCCTATGAAGACTACCAGAAGGACTAACCAGAGCTATGGAAATATAAGACCAAACAACAGAATTTGAAGTTTTGCTAATGAAGGATATGGAAAATTGAAGAGTGTACCTAGTATTAGAAGGAACATGGTACAACTACAATGAACAGATCCTTGTTGGAATCATGTCATTCAGAAGCTCCAGGCAGAAAATTCACCAAGGGTAAATGAGCTGTATCAATTGCATGATAATGTCTTATTTCACAGGGGACATCCTCAGTCAAACAATTGGTGTGTTTACACTCTACAAGACAACGTTCAAAAATTAAAAATGGCATAAACATATAGTTTGGGAGCATTTTGGAGTATATAGGTCCCTATGAAGTATATAGATCCCCAGAAGAGACTGGAAGATACTGCCATCTTTCCAATCTAAGACGAATTGTGCCAAGTATGATAAAGAAGCATCAAATATCTCAAATGGCAAAACCGTCAAACAATGGTGCCAGAGGAACATTCCATCCAATAATTACTGAAGATACCACTACGTGTTTTGAGTGTGGATGTAATGGGACCCCTGCCTCTTGCTAGAGGAAATGTCTAACACATTGCTGGATTATATGATCTATTCACTGTTGTTGTTGTTGTGGTCTTCAGTCCTGAGACTGGTTTGATGCAGCTCTCCATGCATCTATTCACTAAATATGTAAAATTATATTCAATCAAGGCATATACTGTGCAGTCCATTATCCACAGACTATTGACAAATTGTGTTCTGCTTATTGGAAACCCCTGTGTTTCGTTGTCTAACAATGCAGCCAATTTTACGGGACACAGATGGAAAAGATATTTGTGAGACAATGGGATTAGACAAATTTTAATGTCCAGATTCCACTTGTAAAGTAACCCAATTGAGAGATTATTTTGTGAAGTAAATAGATTTATTGGAACACATTGTCACCATGAACAGACATTGTGGGTAGATTATCTACAGCAGTTTGAAGAAATTTATAACAATTGAATGTATTCATCAACTGAGTCTGCACCGACAGGACTTACATTCAAAAATTAAAATGGCATAAACATATAGTTTGGGAGCATTCTGGAGAGAGAGAACAATGAGTGGTTGTATTATTTACCCAAGGTACATGCTTTAGAAGACTTTTGGCAGGCCAAGATTCTTCGAACATTAGCCACAATGAAGAGAAAAGCTCAACAGAAGAAAAATTATTATGAGCAACAACTGAAGGAGGCACAGACATTCTTTTATTATTAAGTGATTAGTGATAACTTCACACTCTCAATGAAAATGATGCTAGTCATTTATTCCGACATAGTGCTCACATGGATATACTCACTTCCTTAAGGATAAGAGACTTTAAGATTAGTGGTGTCTCTCTGTTGCTAATCTATACAGATTCATGAAGTGTCTTTTCGACTACTTTGGGCTTTTTCTTTTTAGGAAACCCATCCCCATGTGATGTCTCAGGACAGATGGATATGAAAGTGTACATAATAAGGTACAACTGCATTTCATTCAATAAGGTACAACTGCATCTTATTCAAGAACATGCATGAACAGAAATAACAGTGGGACTATCTGTTTTCTAAGGGCACTCAGCCACTGTGTTTTCAGGAAATAGTTCTGTGACTCATTTTCCTGTGCAATGACTATCAGAGACACATAATTATGTGTACAAATCATGTGCAGTGATTGATGCTATATTTTATTGAAACTGGTGTTTCTACATGACTTTTCAACTGTAATTTTGTGAACATTGTGCTGTCACATTATGTAATGTGATCCATCATGAATGCTCAATTAGCATCTTGGATTGTGATCGAATCTAGTTGCATGAACTCCTATGAACAGTCATGCTGCAATAGAACATTACATTCCTACAAATGGTGTGCCATAAGCATTAATTAAAACTGTGACAAAGACATTCAGTGTTGTTAAAAAATATTCCTAGCAACTGTGTGATCTGAAGTTTTTGCTGATTTATGCGGAACAGATAATATACAGCGACTGTGTTGTCAGTTATTAAATTTCCAGATATATAAACTCTGAATCTGAATTTCTAAGGACCACAGATTCACTGTGTGAGAATGGACTATCTATAAGAACTCTTCCATTTCTTGCAGGCATAGAAATTGACTTTTCAAACATTTTAATGCTCTATTATGATTGTTCCATGTCCTAACCTTGAGCTGATTCCTTTACCAACCGAAAGGAAGATTAAGATACAAGATTAAGATCCATGTCCAACACCCATCATGAAGTGGTCATTCTGTGATTCTGGTCACCTTTCCCATGAACTTCATCGTTAACTACCATCTACACACAAAGACAACACAAGAAGACAATGACTGTATGTATTTATAAGATTGTGAACTCTGTGCTATATGAGACAGGTGTCTAACAAATGAGAGAGAGAGACGTGGAAAAGTTTAGTGTAATCTAGTCATCAAACATGATTTATGTGTAGAGAGATCTAGACTCATTCATGTATTGTTGATATATAGTGACACATTCATTGCAATTCTCAGTACTGAAGGCCTTGATACAGTTTTCCCTCATTTTTCCAATCATCCATGCTTGAATGAGGAATGTTGAGAACTGTAAGGAAACTAAGTGAACATTAGACAACACTAGAACCTACATCATCACCAGTAAATATAGATGTAGATGAAACTATAATTATTGTCATGTCAAACATCAATAATGTTCAATTGGACAATAACTGAATGCCAATGATGAGTGATCAAAAAGGTTGAAAGAACTTAACAGTGTGTTATTAAAATTGTGAACCATAAAATGTTTGTGCATGAGTTCATCATCATTTTGTGCCCCACTCTGTTGTATTTCTGGGGAGGCCACTGAAATGTCGCAATTTAATATGGACAGTTTTAATAGTGAAATGACTGTTAGACAATGTGCATTGTATACAGAAATCAAAGACACTATAATCTTGCAGAGAAATATGAACAATACTATCGTCTCTGATTCATATACAGTTTTTGTTGTTATTTGGAATGATAATTATTCTGGCTATTGTTCTTTGGACTAGTGTTCTCATTAAGATTATCTTGAAACTACTACAGCTCTATAGATATATTGTATTGCATCAGAAGAGCTGATCTCATCTGATGAATATACAAGACTCAAAATTAATCATTCTTCTACAATTAATTCTCACAAATAGTCAGAGAGTTCAAGATATCTATGCTGATGTACATGGGGCTGCAGGTGATGTTGGTATATAGCTATTATCTGTTAGCTTGAAAGAATTAACATTAGGACCACAAAAAGGGTTAAAAGGGACATTTCAACCCTTATTTCTGCAGTAAAAATTCTGTCTTTCACATCTTCACTTCAAAATTCATGATTTTCCCTCATTTTGTCTACTTTTGACAATATTATTCTTTAGTATACAGAATTTTCACCATTTTTTAGAAATTCCATGAAGTATACCTAGAACAGTGGATAGGGTCAACTAATCCATGGCATAACTTCTTTTTAGAATATTGTTGTTTTCATAATTACAAAGGTAATGGTGTTATTTTTTTATATTGTCAACAATTGCTGTCTCTTATGATGATGTGCACTGTTATAACTTCAAGATAAACAAATATATTCCAGGGACGACACAACATACACATTGTCAGTAAGTTTTTCACACTGATCACTGCAACATAACTGTTTAGCTGTAATCATGGGACACTGTTATTCGCCTCATCAGATAGATAGTATTCCTAGCCCTATTAGGCATTTTCAGTTATCGATACAAGTGGTTTAGTCCAAAAGAACGGAGACCACACATATAAATATACATACCTTGATGACTATTAAGGATCATTTCCATGCAGATGCACTCTCTCTTCCTGAGTCTTGGAGGAATGAGTGTGACACTGTGAGCAGTGAGTACAGGGGACGCTTCTTAGGTAGTTTCTGACAAGCTGGGAATTCACATTGGACAGGAAGTGCTCTTGGATAGCCAAAATGGTTAAGCCAACCACTTTTGTAAATCTAGATTCAAGTCCCAGGTTGGCACAAATTTTCGCTTGTTGTCCTTGAATTCATTTCACTGCCCAATTGTGGCCAATGCCAGAAAAGTTTCTATTTCATTATTTTCAATTATGTTGTGTTAGTGTAATTTTACTAATGAAGGGATCATGGATATTGTGGAGAACTCTAGGTATTTAATCAGAAAGTGACCTTTGGGATTCAGATTGTGAATTTCTGTCAGAGACAACTGAACATGAAGATAGTGAGACTGGAGAAGAGTTACATCAGTAGATGTCTCCCCATCTCAGTTTTTTCTACAGTAGTCTCAGGAGCCAATTGGTGCAACAGTGAAGATGACAGCTAAGTATGATGTGGAATAGAAGGTTGCTAACATGGTGTCATCTGGAAGAAGAATGCTTTAAACGCCCTGAAGGAAAGAGGAAAGTCCACTGCACATATGTGTCATCAAGTGGATGGCTGTAAATCAGTGCCTTCGAACACCTTACTGATGAATCAGTACTGT